>NW_020897689.1:11637634-12124741 GCF_003984885.1 Neopelma chrysocephalum
GGGGGGCGCGGGGGCGGCGAGGAGGCGCCGGGCCCCCGCGGGGCTTCGCCGCCGGCCCTTCCCCGCTGCGGGGAGCCCTGCGCGGGCAGGTGCGGCGGGCGAGGCCGCTGCCCCGCGGCGGGCCGGCGCACCGAGGCTTCGTCAATGGAAGTATGTTACCAGCTGCCCGTGCTGCCGCTGGACAGG
This sequence comes from Neopelma chrysocephalum, assembly GCF_003984885.1. Taxonomy (NCBI): domain Eukaryota; kingdom Metazoa; phylum Chordata; class Aves; order Passeriformes; family Pipridae; genus Neopelma; species Neopelma chrysocephalum. The sequence goes on from NW_020897689.1 coordinate 11,637,821, forward strand.
CCGGTGCCGCAGCACGTCCTCAGCCGCAGAGGGGCCATCAGCTTCAGCTCCAGCTCCGCGCTCTTCGGCTGCCCCAACCCCCGGCAGCTCTCTCAGGTAGGCACCACCACCGGGCCCGCAGCCCTTGCCCGCCTGCGCCCGAACACCGGCGGCGGCGGCGAGAAGATACAGCATTTAATAGATTTATGGCTGGTTATTGCAGAGCTTATCTCTGTAGTATCGGTTGTGATGCGATTGGTGAACTCCTTGGGCTTTATTTCCACAGCTAGTAGATTATTTGTTTCTTCTGTAATTTTTAAGCTAGGGCTGTTTTCTGTCTTTTTAGTTTGTTTTTTTTTTAGCTTGGGCTTTCTTTGAGGGGTCCAGATTTCCTACGGGATTGCCAAAAGCTGCAGCGACTTTGCCGAAATGGTGAACATGCACTGCAGTGTTTTATTTGGGATGCTGTGCTTTTTCTCCCTCCAACTACTGAGACTTGGCAATCCGTCTAGAAGGAGACAAAGATCCTTGGCTTTTTCTTTTCCACGGTATTGTTTCCTGCCCACGTTACATCAGTCACAATATGAACTGCACTGTATTTAGTTTCATCTGATCGTGTTGGAAATACTACGAAAAGGGTCATTATAACTATCAGGACAAAAGGCAGGTTTTTCTTGTGAACACTGTCCTAAATTCTGAATGTGCGTTAGTATGGTTTCCCAGCACCCAGTGATAAAATTATATTCTAGCGGAAGTCTCTGGAGAAAATTATGGTGGAAAGCATGTGTTTTGGTGGGAAGTCAGCCCATTTTGGCTTCTGAGGATTTCCTATATCGAGGTTGAAAGGTCTCCTTAAGTGTTCTGAAGTACGTTGTCCTCACAAAGATGCTGTCTTTGCTCTTTTCACGTGTAATGATAATTTTTTTTCTGTACATTTTTGGTGTCTCTTATTACATTATTCTACTTTCTTTTCATGACTTACTCTTCTTCATATATGCATATGTAGAAATTACAGACCTGTCAGTCACTTTTGGCTTTGTCCCTGGTTTGGTAGCAGTGGAGCTCTCTGTGTGTGTGAGTATTAGGCACATATATATTTGGACAGGAAGAATCAACAAAATACCGTGTTAATGACCAGGAATGCATATGGAAATAATTATTAGCTGGCAAACAAAGATGGACGTATGTTGACAATGCTTTCTTCCCTGAATATAAATGTAATAATTAACAAAAACTTTGCTTTTATGACAGATTAATTTTCCGTGTAGCAACTCAGTTAGGATCTTCTCCATTTGTAGTGCATGTTCTGAGTTGTACTTGGTGATGGTGAATTTCCCATATTTATAAATTGTCTTGAAAGTCCAGCCTAATGTAGCACATTTTGTTCTGTGCAAATAAGAGAAGAGTCTCTCTTGTTTGAAGCATTCATGGTTTTCTGAAAAGGAATAGTCAAAACGGGCAAGGTGATATATTGTATTCCTTCCTGTATGGTCTCCAGAGCAGGTGACGCATGAAGTGTATATCAAATTAAATATGGTATTGACATTCAAAGTAGGTTGTATTTTTTTCCCCATCTTTCAAGCTTCTCAATGGATTCCTTGTTTTCTGACCAATATGCTGTAGGTATATTAGTGAGTTACAGGAAAAGGTGCTTTAATAACTTGTAAAAAGGGAAACCGTATGTGTACTTGACCAAGTAGTGTTTTGCTTGTGTAAACCAAAGAACTAGGTTCATGCATTAACAAAAAGGAATTAGGATATTTAAGTGAGAAAGCCTTTGTTATTTTTTGACTTCTGATTAGAATACAGCTATGTTTTGCTGGCTTTATGTGTTTTTTCCTTTCCCTGAAGTCTTCTGCAGACAATATGATGTGAATGTCCTCCAATCACAGGCTGGTGTAAATGATGGACTAAAGCATCACCAGTGACATTAATGATTCTATGTAACTCCTGAACTTTTCATCACCTTGCAAGTCTTCTGTAAGACTCAGAGTATTCCAGTTCCATTGCTGTTCAGAGGGGTCTGAACCCGTACTAGTCTGTCGTTTTCAGTCTTCTGCTCCAGCTAGCTTTGGGCAATAGGAGTAAAACTGGAGATGTGTACTCAAGAAGTTGGTATGTACAGCCAACGTTTTACAGCTATACACATTTAGCAGGTTTTCTTAAAAAATATAAGGTCTTGAAAATTGAATTCCCACTTAAGAGATTAAAACTGAAATGATGGAGTCATAAAATGTTTTAGGCTTATCCTTTCAGCAAGACAGTATTTTACATAGGAAACACGTGTGAGGTAAATGCATGCTACGTTAGACATATCTAATTTCGGCAGTGCTAAGTGGGCAAATATCTATCTCTGTATATATTAAGTGAAATTTTGGTTTTGTTAAAGTTTCACTAAATGGATTCAAAATGGGCTCTATGTTGCCTTTTAAAACTTAAGTATGCAGTGAATGACCTCGAGAATTCTGGTCTACTCCTCTCAGCCCCAGGAAGGATAAATTGTACCTACAGTGTTATTAGCAGATGTTTGTCTAATCTGTTTGCTTAATCTGTTTTTTAAGATATAGTCTTATGAGATGAGGTGAGTTAACATAACTCATTATCGCTGAAGATTAAAAGTCCTGTCATTGGGCAGATGTTGTTACTACTTCCTCTATGCCATCTCTGATGCTTGTCAGGTGTTTGCTGATTCAGTTCACTAGAACAGCAGAAAACTAACACAAGCAGCAAACTGGATAGCTTCCTGCCACCTCTTTGAATAAAATATGCTTAGTGAAGTTTGTCAGAACTGATTTAAAGGAAAAGATGGTACCACTAGGCTTTTGAAATCCATAAAAGCCTCAAATGATAGAAATTATGCAATCTCACTAGTCAATTTTTCTTAATAGTGCTTAACTGCTCTTGTCATGAGAGTTCTTTTTTAATACTGAATTAAATCTTTCTTGTGGTGATTTATATCTTTCACGATCCCCAGCAAATGCAGAGAAGAGCTTATTCCTTTTTCTTTGTAGTTTTATCCCTGTAGTCTTATTTTTGTTAATTTCAAAGTTTTTACAACAGAAATAATAAAAGTGACATCTCTTACCTGAAGGTTACTTGTGATATTTATTGTTCAAGTCAGGTCAAGTGAAAAGCTGCTATTGTATGGGTTTATACAATTGTTGGAGTTAATAATTTTCTTTGAATGTGAAACAATTTTAAATGCTAGTGGTAAAAGCTGTTTTTAAGGGCACTTGAAATGGGTAACTGGTGAAATGACCAGGACATTTCATACAAATGAGATTGAATTTAGGTTCACTGTGAGATCAAGTGGATGTTAAGTAGTACCTTGGATCATACACTTAGGGTGTTCATTCCAAATGTTACAAAATTATGTTTCTCAAATTAAAGCTGAGCTTTCAGAGAACAAATTTTGATTTATTGCCTCATCTAGTTTTTAACTTGTGTTGTAGTAATAGTAGTAAAAAAGAATTTGTAAAATGTACTTAGTGTGAAAATTTTTAGTCTGTATTTTTTATGAATAAGGGTTTATAATGAAAACCACTTAACAAGTATGACTGCAAACACTTTTAAATTGTCCTGCGTTGCACTCCCCCCACCCTCCAAGCTGAATTGACATAAACATATCATAAATGAGTAAGAAAACTTTGGCCTAACCTGCTATTTTTGACTCATTTTTCTCCCTTTGCTTTGTAACTGGTTCTGCAGTTTCTTCAGTTCCTCCAAAAATGACATCAATAGTATCTAGTAGCAATGTCTGAATAGATGTAAAGATCTAGTTTTGGCCTTTGTCCTTAAATGATTGAAACTGATGATGGTAAAGATGTCTCCTAATGATGAAATTGCATGAAGAGGGAATGGAGCACATAACAGAAGACTCCGTTTGAGTCTCAGAAAGGTGGACACTGTCTCCACCTGAAGCACCAAGTATTACTGTGTACAATGTACTGCTCCTCATGTTTGATAAGCCAGTTCATAATCCTTCATTCTTCCTCCATTTCATGCATTTAAGCAATATAGTGTCATACTTTGTGACTTCTCATATGTTATGCACCTGAACAATAGACTGTACATCGTGCGCATGGAATCCTAGATTTGGCTTGGAGGATGAAGTGGAGAAAAAAGTCGCTAAGAGCAACTGGAAATGTCCTGCATCAGTGGATTCTTCAGTGAAAGTACACTTCCTCTGAAAAATGTGTTCCCCAATATTAACCAAGTGTTTTGGCCACCTTTTACTGTGTAACTTTTCACTGTTTGTTACCTGATGTGATCCAAACTTGTTTCACTCTGCATGTAGCATGACAAGTTACAAGGCAGAGTTGAGAGGTGTTTTTATATGGTCTGCACATAGACATTGGTCTTTAATTCCATGGTTGCACCTTTTTGCTGGGAGAAATGTTGGCGTGACCTATTTTTCCGTTGCAGCTGCTCGTTTCTACTCCTGCGTTTTCCTTTTAGTTGTGTCAACTTCTTTTTTTTTTCCTTTTTTTTAATCAGGTTATTTTTCAGCCTTGGATGACTCATAGTACAGTTTCATAAATGATTGTGACTGTTAGTAAGTAGGAAGCAGTACACCACAATGCTAGACCAGGAATAATGAGCAGTGGAGAAGCAGAAGGAATGCCTTACGTTGGCCCTACTATTGAATGTGAAACCTTACCCTAAACCTCTTTCTTTTCTTATCCGCTGTTTTTCATAACTTTTCTTCTATACCCTTCTAAACCTCTTCATCAGTGTTTCTCAATTGCTTGCTCTTTCATTAGCTTTCTCCTGCCATTTCCTGTATCTCTGCTGCATGAATAATTAACGAGTTGAAATAATGAAATAATTTTCATGTTGTGATTCCTAGCCTCTGGAATTATTTCTGTGTTGCTGCTATGCTTGCCATTCCCTTCATCTTGTATTTATTGTGTCTGGTTGCTGAGATTACATCTATTCATATGAGAGGCAGAGACTGATTCTACACACAGCACAGACAAGTTCTGATTGAGGCTTTCATGCACTACAGTAATTTTATGTGGCAGTTCATTTTTAAAATGCTCTGAGTTTTATTACCAATTAACTTTTTCATATATTGTAATATAAGGCAACATTGGTACTTTCATTCTGCAAAAGATCATAGCAGCTTATTTCATGGCCTGTAATTGTCTATGTAATATCTAAACAGAATAATAGTTTAAACTCCCCTTTAATTAGATTGTCTTAAATCACCAGAAGTCAATTCTTTTTTGTCCAGATTGTGTAATAGTATGTTTTGTGCTTTGTATGAACTTCAATTTTCTCGTACTGTCTCTAAAGAGAAATTGGTTTGAGAAGAGATTGTAGTTTTGAATATTTTTGAAATATTGAATTTCAACCATAAAACAATTTTACAAGAAGACAGCATTAGGATATGAATATTCAGTATTCTATATGAACTAATTACGTAGTAATAGGATGCAAATACAGGTTGTTGGAATTAAAGTGTTTTGAATGGGATGTCTGTTTCAGCAGCTTTTCTTAAAACAACTCTCTATTTGCTAAGTAAGGCTGTTTTTTTTAGGTTGTTTGAGAAAAGCAACAGCATCCAAACTAGGTTAATTGTGAGTCAATATGGTAATATGCTCAATTTGGAGTTAATAAAGTATCACAGAAATAATGTAATTTTCCGACACATCTGTTGTTCTGCAGTTTTGGCTTGTGGAAAACAATGTTGAGGACGTCTGCATTTTGAATCTATTTCTTCCATTCTTTTATTTTCTGCAAAGCCTACAGTGGAAGAAACCCATGGTAATAGAATGGTGATTTGTTAAAACAATTCTTACTCATGTCAGTGACGACTGGCTTACTGTTTTCTTGTGTTTCCCTCATCACTTGGTATCTACAAGATTCCACTGGTTTTCTGCTAACATTGTAGATTTCTGAATGTATTTAGTAGTTTTCTGGCATTGCGAATCTCAGATTCGTGGCTATATTTCCCAAGTCCTGCTAGGTTGTGGCTCAGATATGTGAAACACGTTTTGGATTGGACTAAACATGTTGTATTTGCCTTTATTACAAATTCACTGAACCTGCATGGAAATAGTGAGTAATTTGACAGCTCAAATTAGTTTGGTGATTTGTCTTTTTTTTTTTTCTCCCAGAAGCGTGAAACCAAAATAACTTGTTTGTCCTTTGCTGTGTAAATCTTAGCTAACATATATCAGCACTTTCCACATGTGAATTTGTACAGTGGGGTGTGTAAGATACAAATTCATGTATCTTATGATATGATTAAAGGAATGTAGTGTATTCTGTCAAAATATCCGTTCCTTGTAAATGAAGGTCTGAGGATGGGCGTGCTAAAAACTTGAATCTGAATCTCAGTAATCATACTACATAATGCATTTAGTGCCAATAGACATTTGTGTGCATTCACAGGTAAATGAAATGTTCAATTCTCCTCAAGAAAACTCTTTTATATAAGCAAATAGAAATACTTGGTGTGGGCATGCACATGCATGTAGGGTCTTACAGGAAGCATATGTCTGGGACCAGGAATTGAACCCAGACCTCTCAAATTCCAGTTCAGAGTTATGCACAGAAATCCTCATAGGAAAACTTGGAAGTGTTTGTCTTTCATTAGATGTGACATTTCCTCAGTTTGTTCTGATTATGTCATTAACAAGTAACTGCAGTGTAAATAAGCACCCTGTGTAATCCAGCAAGGCTACCGGCCAAAGACAAAATATTTTATTACAAAAATGCAGTTCTGGGAAACTGGGTTTACAGTTTAGTTGGAGAATTGTTTATTTGTATGTTTGCATCCTATGTGTATTGAAAGGAATTTGTAGCCAAATATTTTGTTTTCTTTCTGGTTGAAAATAAATTTGTGGCTGTTATCTCACCTTCCCTGCCCTCCTCTCTTCCATACTCTGAGAATTTTTTACTTCTGTTACAGCAGTCTGACTCCTGTTTTCCTCCCACTTCCCTCTCTTTTGTACACCTTTGATATGGCAATCCTATTTATTATCTTTCTGACCACACTCCCACAGTAATTATAATTTAAGAGATTCTTGGAGTCTGCTTTTCATCGCAAAGTAGAGGGTGAATTCTTTTCTCAGCTCCTAGCTGAATTTGTGAAGGAGCCAAGATTTGCAGCAGGCCCTCCTCCTCTGCCTGCCTGAGCATCAGAAAGAGTATGCTGCAATGAGAATAATAAAGAAAGCTCTGTATTAGCAGAATATTTTACTATTTCTTCCACTCCTTTCTGCCAGATGAGATATGTGGAAAGAAAGAGACTGTTTCCTTTACCAGTGATAGGGATTTTTTTCCTATCTCTCCCTCTGCCCCCCAATAACAGACATAGCTGGAGGCTACTCTGACTAGTAAAACTGGATATTTAATACATGTGAAACACAACCTGTTGCCCCCTTTAGGACAAGGGGTCAGTTCTATCCCAAGGGGTAAAAAAAAACAAAGGAAAAGATACAGGAACCTATTCCAAGGCTGTGAGGGAAAAGTTATAATGGGAAGCTTGAGACTTCTGTAGGTGGAACAGGAAAGGTGTAGTAACTTTGTGTGAGATTTCTGTCTGATGTGATGGTTCTTAGTTGTCCTAAAAACAGAGTTACATGTGGTGTTAGGATAGTGGCAAGCGATTCCATGAGGGACTCAGTTATACATCTAGATCACAAAAAGTTAATACTCTTGCAAAAAAGACACAGAATACTATAGTCTGGTAGTGGAGGAACAGTAGCTGTCGTAGCAGGAGTGACACTCGCCTGTGTTACTTCTTGCTTTGTGTTTGTAGCTAATTTGGTCCATATATTGATGTTGCAGTTAATGGTGTGCTGAGGAGAAGGTTTCACATTTAGTCAGGCATGAACTTGTACTTCCATTTTCTTAAACTTTCCAGTAAAGTTCATGTGCCACAGTAATCTCCTGAAATATGTATGTGTGGCAGGGGTGTGTGTCTTGTCAGTAGTGCCTTATCTTCTCTTTTGGAATGGTAGAGTCCTGTAACCAGTTTTCAAAGAGCCTGGAGTACTTAAATTTCCTTGATTATTATCTGTGGAATTTTAGACTTTAGATTTCAGCAACTGCAATAATTGAGCTCTTTCTGGTATTGGGCAAAGAAAAATTTGTAGTTTCTTTTCCAGCTGCAAACATGGTGTGAAACAGCTAAATAACAAATATCTGTGTATGGAAGTAAAGGTGAGTTTTCTTTGATGTTCTTGTTTATTATGGAAGATCCAGAGAGTAATTTTATGGAGTTTTGTTGTCATTTCTTCTGTTGTAAAATCTGAGCTATATTTTCTTTAGTGTGGTGATAATAGGAATTTCTGCATTTTTTACTAAATTTATACAGTATATTTAATCAGCTTTTCCTAACTTGTTTTCATTTGGACAAAATAAACTGATTATGTCTTTGTCCAGATAAAATATCTAGTATATAGCTCACAATTTGACAGAGGAAATAGGAAAACTTTATGACCTGAATTAAAAAAAAAATTCATCTTGAGTTTCTTTACCTTGAGAAACTCAGAATGTCACAAATATTTTAAAAACATTGTTGTCCTCTCAATGTTTTTTTCCCTTCTCTTTTCAAAAAGGATATTAGTTCTCTTCTGCATATAGTCCCCCTGCTTATATCTTTGTCACTTCAAGTTATTGCGAGAATTTTGCAACCCCCCATAAATGAAGACTAGAAGTTAAACATAGCAAATTGCAGGTACTAAATTCCTGAACTTTTGCTTGCAGGGAACGTGTTGGACTTGTACTTTGTGATCTGTATTGAGCTTTAGGCCCTTTTAAGGAGGAGAAAGGCTTCATCTCCATAGGAGCATTGAATGGTTGAAGCTGTGGTTACCTTGTGTTTTTTCGTGTGATACTATGGCACTATATTATTGTCAGTGCCTTTCCAGCTTAAGTTGAGGTCTGAAGGGATGGGTTTTTTGTCTTAATAAAAGGCCCTTGCTTAAAATTCTCCTCCTGTCACCTTTTGATACAATAGACTGTAAGTGAAATAGTCAACCTGCACTACAAGGCTAATCTATTTTCATGAGATTTGTAGGAAAGATGATTTGAGAGCATTAGATAAGAAGTTATTATTCATGATTGGCTGAATAAATAAGACTATTATGACTAATGAAGTTTAAGATTTTTTTTCTTCTTAATATTATTGTATTTTATGAGAACACAGTGTAGGAAGAGCTATATGCTGAAAAATCTGATTGTATTGAAAGCCATTTGCGAGCCAGGAGGTCAGATTTTTTTTCTTATGGTGAACGTGGCAGAGAGTCTGATAGGGTAGGAGGAGAGTCTGATTAGGTAGGTCGATAAGCTAAAGAATACATCTTGAGTTTGTTTCTTAGTGTAATAAAACGTGTTACAGAAGTTTTTTGTTTCTGACACACCTCAAATTAAGATGGTTAAAGTTAAGTACAATGGTTTTTGTATTTAATGTGTCATGAAAAATAGGAGGTTAATTTCTTTAATTCTGCCTTGTTTGACACTTTGTAATGCTGTGCTTGTTGCTTGGATGTTGATGATTACTGTTGACAGGAGCCACAGTTTTTATTACTATTCCTATTTTAAATGGAAACTCTTTTTCAGGTAAGAGTTTTATTTAATGTCTGCAGTCATAGTTGCAAAGTGCTTTTGGTGTAGCGTAAGCAGTATGGCTTGTGCAGTAATTGCTTTTAGCTGTATATCTTTACTCCTCTAGTGCTGACATTTGCACTCCTCTGACCCTGCAGAAAGCTGGTTTGCCGAGCTGGAGTAGCAGAAAGCCCTTTAATTTTTGTAGCAGTAATTTTCTGCTGCTTTGTCTCTCCTTGGCTTTCTTGCAGGATCTGAGGAGTGTTGGTGCAAGGGAAGGAACAGGAATGTGCAGGCAGGGGCCGCACAGTGTGTGGCAACACTGACTCAAGTTGTTTCCATTGCAGTTGGAGGAATGTCCAGAACACTGACAACTGTGTTGAATTATTTCACTTTCTTCTCAAACAGGAGGGGGCTGAATAATTCCCTGGTGTTATTCAAATTAACTAATCCACTGTATCAGATTTTTAGTACTCCCAAAGAAACATTGTGCACCCATATCTTTTATATATTCTTTTTCTTCACAGAGCTTCAGAATCTGTAATTTCATTTCTATTAGACGAATCCATGGTTTAGTGTATTTCAGATATTGTATAGATGTGACTCGGTAGAAAGAATGCTGTTGTTAACTTTTGAACAAATGCTTGATGAAGTACATTAAGTCAAAAGAATCTATATTTCTTCTTATTTTTTAACTGTAAAACATCCAATTTCGAAATTTGGGTTAATAGACTTCAAAATATGAAGTCTTTTGTTTTTCTCATCTATACAAGTAGTACATTTAGAAATAACGTTCAAATGAAAGGTTATTTTCATGTAAAACTGAAAGCATCTTTATGCATTTTTTTAATGAAATGTAGCTATGGTTGTTACAGTTTATGAATGAAATGTATGAGAAGGATCAGTCCTGTCATTTGTCTTTGAGAATTGTTTAGCATACCTAAAAGGCTTGCTAGTGTGTGTTTTTATGTGGGAGTGAGTGTATATGTATATGTATACACACACATATGAAAATAAATATATAGATATATATATGAAAAGATGGTAACTGAATAAGGATATGCTGGGTGCTGCATAGATTCAGAAAGGAGAAGAAAATTATATTTATTGTACCATTTGCTACCATGTTGCCCTGTGTCCATCAAATCACAGGACAAAATAATATCCTAAATATAACAATTTTGGGAATATTTGTTGCTTTCACTTGATCTTTCTAAGCAAGAAGTTTGTACCTATTAGATTGTACTTATTAGGTCAACTTTATCATTTACCATAAGTTTTTAGAAGCTTTTGGTCAGAATGAACAATAGATGAAGACATTAGTTTTAGAGTTGTAAGTGCTTCAGGATGATGTCAGATAACTGTCAGGATTGTTCTTTCTAGCTTTTTTTTTTTCTGTTTTCCCTTTCTGCAGAATTCCTTTTTGTAACATACCTCCTTCAAACTTTGTAGAGCTTGCCTCGAAGCATGTCTTAAGCCAAGGACAGTCGTATGCTAATAGCTGATTCTCTGTGTTACTGAGTTGCCAAGTCAAACAAACTTGGATTGACCATGTACATGTGTGCACAGTTGTTCAGCCATCCGTTTCTGCTGAATTTAGTAGAGCACACAGTATGCTGATTATATTGATTGGCAGAATTATTTTGAATCCCAGCCTGAAGTGCCTTCAGTTCTGTTGAAGGTATTTGTTGGTGGGTTCCTTGGGGGCCTCTGTGGAACCCAAAGCATGACTTAGGAGTAGTGCCTTGAATTAGGATGCCGTATGCGATCTGCATAGAGGAGCACCATGAGAACATTCCTGGGAATTGTCAACATTCAAGGAGATAAAATAGACTGTACTGCTGGTACGTTTACTGGATCATGATAGAAGAGAAAAAGCTGCAGGAATAAATGTATTGGCTTCCATTTCACACATGCTGGTGTATGAGAAGAGAATTGATCAGTAGCGGATGATGGGTCTGCAGATGAAGTAAAACTTGAGGATAGAAAAGGTGATGTGTATGGGCATCCTTTCTTAGTAGGTTTTCATTTTTGCGTAAAGATCTTACCTGAAATTTCCTTTCTAATGTTTGTGAGAACGAAGAACAAGGAGTGACAAAAGGCAGTGTATGAGAGATGTTCTGCCAGCGCCTTTTGGGGTTTGTTCCCCTTGGGAGAAGGTGAAGATCAGATAATCTGTGTGATGAGCATGATGGCAGAATATTACCTCTGCGTTTCATGAGATTGTTGTGAAAGCAGTATGGTTTTGTTGAAAGCACACATTGATTCCCATCTGTTTCATCTGTTGCATTTTCTCACCTCTGCTGCCCGCTTTGTGGCATTGCTTTCTTCATGTTCCTTCATGGTGGCTTAGGCCCAGATACAGCCTCTCAAAACATTCTGTGAAAGTTTCGAGTGTCTTTATGAGGCCCAGTGCTTCACTTCACTGTGAAAGTGCCAATGAAAATAAGTTTGGTAAATAAAGGAAATGGATCTATTGCAAAACTATAGAATATTTATTAGAATAATATGTAATAAGTTTTTAAACAGGTCTCTGCTCTTTAGGAATTCCACTAATTTATGCTTTGAGAAGAAGAAGGAAAGCAACTCTTGTTTGGAGGAGAAAGCTGTGGACTTTTAAGGCTTCCATGGACACCTAAGTGTGCATGTGCTGTCATGTAGTGGTGGTGTATGCTTTCATCCCTAGTTTTTGTGAAGCAACATTCTCTGCTGGCTATGGGCTGTGCCACTAATTCTCTGCAGGGTGTTGCAGAGAGTATGGCAGTGCCACGAAACAGAGAAGCCTCCAGTGAGGCAATAGTTGCTGAGTTACAATTTCCAGCATTGAGCTTGCTTCTCAATTGTTTCTTCAGTGCCTCTGTATCAATTTTCTCTTTCTTGTTGTAACGATATAGGAGCCTCTAGCACTGTCAGAGCAGCATGATGGCTCTCACTCTTCTGTTCCAGTGGTCTTTCTGCTTCATGTCCATCAGGTCTGTGATATTGTCTCATAGGTGCTATAATTATCTGTGCTCCCTGTTTGGTCCCCTGCGCTGCTGCTTTGCCTGTGATTCCAGTAGACTGAGGACTGCTGTCTGCATGCAGCTGGGATAAAGGGGCTGCATTTGAGGCAGTCGTTAGTTAAAGTGAGTTGGAAAGGGAAGGATACAGGAAAATAGAGGCAATCCTGGTTTTGGAAGTGGGCCTCATTCTACTGAGTGTTCAGATGGAGAGTATGGTTACAGTTTCTAGTTTCTGGATTTTTGTCTGAAATCTTACTTTTCCTTTGACTGCTGTGAGTCTTCCCAATACCCAAGTCAACCAGTAGAGAGTAAAGGCCTGAAATAGCTTATAAAATGGGACTGTGAAATGTGCTATTGTCTTTAGTCCAAAGTTCAGTGATTAGAAGGGGTTTGGTAAAAGCACCAGAGCAATGATATCCAGAGGACTTAACCAGAAAGCTACTTAATTAGATGCATAATGAACTGAAATAATTCAAAGTCAGGTTTCATCCCATGAATAAACTGACCTGGCAAAACTCCCTTATGTGCAGAAAAAAGAATTAATGTCATATAATTGCAGTACTTTTTCAATACCTTCTTTTTTTATATTCAATCCCAGGTATCCTGCAGGTTTTTTCTGTTTTATCAGTCCATGGTTCTACATTTTGTAGTTCAGGAGAAAGAAACATATTAGTGAAAATTCATTGGTGCATTCAACAAAGTAGTGTTTGGGTTCAACAAAGATGGGAGATCTGCAGTTTTCAAGGCAGATGGCTTTGTAGTTAAAGTAGATATTTAGTGAAGTGATTATATTCTTTAGTTTTATAGTGTGCTGATCTAAATGTTATGTGAGTTTTACCCCATGTAAATACTTATTTTTTCAGTTGGCAATTCTGAGCTAGTTGTGTGTGTGCTAGTGAGTTGTGCTTACTTGCCTGAAATGTGCATTTTAAATTTTTCTCAGTGCTGTTGTGAAAAACAATGTTACAATAAGAAGTCAAAATACTGTTAAACCTCTGCTCTAGTGCTGAAAAATTGTGCAAGGAGTGTAGGTGAGATAAGGGACTTGTCATCTCTGCCCTAACAGCAGTGACCTCTCATGTCCTGTGTGATCTGGTTGAAGAGTGCTGCTGAAGTGTCCGTCTCCTTCAGCATCTCTGTTCCCATCTCAGCTATGCAGATACACAGAAGTGTATCCCTTCACTTAGCTGTTTTTGAAATCTTTACTCCGTCATAAATTCTCTTTCCAAGCCTTGCAGGCTCTTCTATAGGCTCCTTTGTCTACCATAGAATATGATAGTTCTGCTCCTATACTTTTGAGGGGAAGAGGGACTTACGCTTAGGGGAAAAGGATCTGGTCAGTCTGTAATCCTTCATGCTGCTGTTTGAGACAGAAAAAGGTTGAGAATGAAGATAAGTATTTTGGGATCTGATGTTGCCAGCTGGCGCCCAGAACTAGTAATACAGAATTACTGGTGCAGATACTGTAATAGACAGTAGTGCTGGATTCCTTGGTGTTGCTTTCACTTTTAACTGCAGTGTACTCTTGTGGTGTATTGGTGTATTGGTTTTTCACTGAATGAAATTAATGTTTAGGCTTATTCATGAAAAATTGCTCTGTTAGATAAGGACATGTCTTTGATAATAGCTCTTTTATGCTGTGTCTACAACACTTATTTAAGCCTCCAGCAGCAACTGTGGGTTATTTTGATTACTTGGTATGTTTTTTGCTACAGAGAGAAACATGATGTCTTCTAGCTTTTTAGACTACAGAAAGCATCTCTGGTTGGTGGGCTTTAAAATAAAATGTTGTCTTGGTATTCCATAGGCATTAAAATGCTGTTGGCATGATAAGCAACTGCATTTATCTTTCATGAGTGTTCACCTTCATGAGCATATTTTAAGTATTTAGTATCAAATTATTCTGTTTGACTTTTTAGTAGACATACTACTAAGGAAAGGACTGCCAAGCTGCTTGTTTTTAAAGGTCTCAAGCAGTGTTTGAATGAAGCTAGCTAGTGGACAAATGCATAAGGGCTGTGCTTGGTAATGCTGGCTCTTCATCATGCTTTGTGAAAACTGCAATAATTGGTCCTTCATACTCAGAAAATGAGCTCTTAAAGTTTGCATCTCCTACTTTTTTGTCTAAGAATTCTGGTTTATTTTTAACTTCGCAACTTTAACTAGAATTCTTCAAACAAATATGTGTTATTTAGAAGTGTGAGCTGTGCTTTTTGATATACAGAGGTAAAATATTTCAACAGTAGTGTGAAGGAGAAAAAACCTGTTTGAATGTGTAAAACTAGTAAGAAAGAGAAGCAAAAGGTATAACTGAGCCTGTAATTTAAAAGGGAAAAAATACTGAGGAGGGAAGGGGATGTTCATGGGTAGATGTTTCAGATATTTGAGATAGGACTTCCTATATAGTGGTATTTAAGAACTGTGCATTCTTTGCTCTTGTCCTTTGTTTCATTGTAAGGGTACAAAAGGTGGCTCAAGTGCAGCCCTCTAGTTTGTTGAAAGTGGTAAAGGGACAGACTGGGTCATTCATTCATTCTCTCTGTCAGACACACTCACAGGCACACAGCTTAACAAGAAATAAAGGCATTTGAAAATGTTATATGTGGATGGACAAGTTTAGGAGTTATGAATTTTAAATTGTTCTACAACCATAGACCAAATTATGGCAAAAGGATGCCTTCTTAAAGATGATTAAAGAATTATAAGTAATTCTAAGAGCAGCTCTTGAGGCCATGGGGCATAAATTAATTCTAATTAACGCATGGTGGAATGTGTCATTGAGGTTTTTAAAACTGGCTGTTCTATATGGTAGATATCCCAGCATGTTTTTTGAGATGTTTTGCCATGTTAAAATCCACACAACACCACCTGGAGGGTTCTTCTTTAAATTACCAGTCTGCTTTGTGATGTGTATCTCCAAATCCAGCTGATGACTCAAAGCTTTGAACATCTGCAGGGACCACATTACATAAGTGTGTTGGCACCAAGTCGGTTCCTCCCACGCATTTAAATGAAGCTGGTATGGATGTACTGTATCTTTTTAATCAGCTTTGTCCGGCCATCTAGGTGATTTGTCTTTGGAAATTATGTCAGTTACTTAAGAATTTGCGGTACCTCACACATTGGCAAGGAAAGTGCGGTTGTAAGAAACTGACAGGAGAACAAAAACTGAAGAAGCTGGGGATTAAGGTCTCTTCTGGAAGACAAGGCCTACGGCATGTTTTCAGTATTGGGTCTCTTTCAGAAAACTGGTTTTGGGGTGTGCAGATAAGTGAAAAAAATGTTGTTTTCTTCTGAAGTGAACTTCTAGTCTGGGTTTTTTGATGGATCTGTGTTATTTATTTTTTGGAGAAGTGAGGTAACTGATTTTATGGGTAGTACTGGCTGTCTTGGGGTTGCCTGGAATATAGGCAGGCTGTGCATTGAAAGTTTACAGAGCAGTGCTCCAGAAGTTATATCTGTACTGACAAATGTAACAATTCCAGTTGCAGCTTTAGTGATTATTACTGTCTCAAGAGTTTCCAAGTTCACATAAACTGGTTAAATTATTTTCTTAGAAATTACCCATTTTGCCTGTTATACAATATGATGCATTAATTATATTTGCAGATAGTAATGATTTAAAAAACTGGATTAAAAAAATGCCTTGTGCATCATGGCAAATAAAAAGTATTTTTGTATCCATTGCTGTCATTCAAGTACAATAGGTGAAGGATCATAATTGCAGCTCTTGGAATACACGTTTTTTTATTCCCAGCTTTTTATTCATATTAGCGGAGGTCATTTTTTTAATTCAACCCGTCTTTTTTCAGTTTTCATTTCAAGTTTGCATGTTTTCAGCAACTTAAGATTTCAGATAAAATTCTCAGTTCTTCTGTAACAATTAACTTTGATTAGTGTTTTCTGTGGGTGAAAAAAGTACCTTTTTAGTACCTTTAAATTACAAACATTAATAACCCATCATAAAATTGGTGGGTGATTATAATGTTTTGAGATGGTTTATGCTTTCTAAAATTGGGGTTTATCTTAGCTGTTACATTATAACCAAGTGTATTACTCTGATAGCACCAACCCACACCAAAATACTATTCCTGAAAACAATCTCTTGATAGGGGATTTCTAGGAGAGTTTGAGGATCTGCTCTTTCAGGGCTGTCTGGGGAATGGAAGGAGCCTCACTAGTTAATGAAAAACCTTTTCTGTGGATTAGTGATTTCAGTTCCATCAGCAGACACGGTGTTCTTTTACCAGCACAATAAAGAACTTAATGTAAAGTCATCACACACCTTCATAATCTGGCAGCCTTGATGTCTTGGAGGCCTTCATTTTGACATATTAATTCAGTTGTGGGCTGTTGATATTCTGCAGAAATCTAGACATGAGCGCAAGGTGAAAAAAAATTTGATGTCATACTTGAGAAGGATTTTGTAGATTTAAGAAGCACCTGAATCAAGATAGTGAAGGTAGTTTTATCAATTTTGTTAGAGATTAAACTGTGTTTATAGATACTGAATTATCCTTTTATATCAACAGATACAATGGGCCTGTTACTTCATTGGTAATAATTACACAAGTGATGTTCTGTTTTAGAAGTATTACAGTTCTTGGCTATTTGCAAAGCTCGAGGTATGAGTCTGTGTAATGCTTGACATTATGCATTGGTTTTTGTTATTAATTTCTTTTTTTCTCATGATCTGATGATTCTTCGATGCTTTAATGCTGGATGCTTTTTGGTAACTTGCCTATCAGTTTTGACCATAGGTACAAAAAAGTGTTCTAGAAAGCAGAATTACCTCCCTCCCAACTGCCTGTCCGTGTGTGGCCCTACCCCCCATAATTTTTTCAGGAACATGGATTGACATCAGATATACCAAGAACTGTTTTCCCTTAAAGGGACATCACTGGTCTGATGTTCATTTGGTCTGATGGAGTTTGACAACGCCTGCAGTTTGAAAAGGCAAGGTCTCTTGCTGACACTGAAATGATGCATATGCATATCAAGGAAATGAGTCACCTAGTATTCTCAACTGGAGAGGGAGGTTAGGAATTGGAGCAGCAGCCTTGTGCACACATGTAGCAGGCTTTGACATGCACGGATTTAGCACATACATGGAGGCAGTTCCCATGTTCATAAACTCAGAGTCAGTTCTAGACTTTGTAGTATCAAATTATCTCAGTGCCCAGAATGTGCTGATATGCTGTATGTGATACTAAGTTGCTCTCTGAAGGATTTCCGGATATCTGGCAGTTTAGATTGATAAATGTAGGAAAATTGGATAGTTACTTTTTAAGAACTTTGCCTGAACTGGTGTGCTCTTGTGTATGCATGCTAAAATGGAAGCTGTCAATCAGAGGTGAAAAAATAGTCTGCTTGTTGAGGGAGGCAAGAGTATGCCTGGCCTCTCTTCTGGTTCCCTGATTGTGTGAACTGTGAAATGGAGCCTAGGTTTCTTCTGGATTAGTCAAGTGGTGGTGATGCTTAGCTCCTACCTGCAGTTAGTTAATTGTCATGAGTGACAGCTAAAGAAAAGCCTGTGAATGTTGTCTTCTCCTTCCTTAGGGTACACATGCTGTTTACATTTATAGATTCATGAATTCAGTCACTTCCCCCAGCTCCCAGAGTTGGGTTACTCTTCTAGCTTTGCAAAATGCTTGCTCATCTTATTTCAGGAGAAGCTCTTATGCCTCACTACAAGCTGGAGCTTTCCCAGCCTCCCGTTTTCTAAATTCTTGGTTAATGAGCTGGAGCGGTTTGCAGACCTTGTTAAGGAGATTTCACTGCGCAGGCAAGATAAAAGGGAAGAGCAACTAAGTAGCACCACTGAATAGGTGATCGTCTTAGGGCCTGAGATATACTCATGGGTATTCTTGTGAAATAGGCGGGTTGGTTGTACTTTTGCTACTGCAAGAAAAAATTAGTAAGTGAAGCCCAATAAAGTTGAAATTGAGTAAGCAAACCTCTGTCAAATAGATAATGTAACAGGGTGGGGTGGGGTGGGAGAAAAAATGACTACCCAAATCCATCAGAAGTTATATTTCTGTCTCAAAGATTTTTTGTGACCTCCCCCACCTCCCATTCTTTTCTGTCTTAAAAGCAAACAAAAATTATAAGTAATGCTGATGTTAAGCTTTCTCACCTGTTTTTAGTCTTATCTGCAGTGCAGCATGGGGGCTTTCTGTTTAGTTGTTTGTTGGGTTTCTTACAGTTCACCCTTTGTATTTGAAATAACAAAAATGCTGGCAGTTGTGGAAATCACCATCCTTTCAATTTTAAAGGAAGACTCTCAAACTATGCCACATGATTTATACATAATTGTTCGGAGAATAAAATAGAAAAGTAATCCATCAGGGGAGTTTGTCAGAACATGCTTTATTGTACAAGATGTCTAGGAAAAATGAAAGTAAAATAAACAAGTATGCTGTGATATTTGGTTAGAGAATAAAAGCTAAATTCCTCTTTCGAGGGGTTTGTGATGTAATTTAATTTATAGGGCAGAAGAGGTTGGGGGCTGCTAAACTACTTGCTTAATTTCACATATGGGATTCCATTTTATATGGAATGATTTCCATGAAAATATGAGAATATCCAGCTAATTTCATCTGGCATTGGAAAGAAGCTTATTGTCCCTTCAGCAGGTTTTGTGGGGGATATTGTTGTGACCTTCATAACTTCACATTCAAAGAAATTTTTTAGATTCTAGTTGTCTACATTTTTTTTACAAGAGGAAAGCATTAACATGAAAACGTACTGCTTGATAAAAATTGAAATTTATCCTCTGCGTTTCACAGATATATGCTGTTTTTTTAAACATAACCATATTTTTCAGTAATACAATAATAGACTTGCCTTCCTAAGCCTTGAAGAAGTTACAATTTTGATATCAAAACTGTTTCTGTGGTCTGTTCCAACATGTGATAATAGATACTTACTTGCAAAAAATAATTTTTTTTACTCCAGTTCCTCTCTTCAGGAGCCTTGCATTTGTATGAGCTTATCCCACTCCTTCACAACATGTCTGGATTCAGGAAGAGGTGGAATAATATATATTGCCTTAGGACAAGCCATGCTTCAGTGGAAGGTTGAAAGGTGTACAGCTGAAGGGCAGCGAGCCTCCTGTACCACATGCCCGTGGTATGGGGGGACTGGAGCCAGGAAAGGAGTTCAGCTTATTAGTCACTTTCTTCTGCTTCTTGGATGTTGACTGTTATATTGAAACCTATTTTGCAAAATTGGGGAATAAAAAGATCTATCAATGTCCTTGGATTGAGTTCCAAGTCAGCTGGGTGTTGTACCCCATGCACACACACTGTAACAGGCAGCATTGCAATCTTTTTGCTCGAGGTGGTCTCAAAGGACTTACATTAGTCTTGTGCCACCAAATACAAGCCGTAACCTGATGACAAGAGGCATCAGCATTTCAGATAAACTGCCCTATACCTGTGGATTTTTAAAACATCAGGTAATTATTTTTATTAAACAAGGAAACTTAATTAAGCAATGTTTAGTCTCGTAATTATTGTAAAGGAGGAGGCTCTCAAACGCGCTGCAGTGCTCTTGTGGCTAACCTGTTCAAAGCTTTGTACAGTGTTAAATTTTCAGGGTCAAAGGCATTTTGGCATGAACTGAAAACTTATTCTCATCTCTAAGGACGGATTGCTTTATGGCTAACGCCCTGTCCACGCCTAGCCCTGATTACTACACCACTTACAACCCTAGTAGGCATTGTGTGCCTGGAGGAAACAACTTCAGACAACTTCTAAACCCACAAGTTTTAAAGATTTTTATTGAACTTTTGGGCTTGTAGGTAATTAAAGCAGCCAGTCCAGTGTAGAAAGTTCAGTTGTTCGGGGAATAGTATAAGTATCTCAGGTCTAGAAAGATAAAAATGAGTGGGTATACAAAACTACCTTAGTTGTTTTTTTTTTTTTTTGCATTGTACTACTTTCTGTAAAAAGTTGGCACTTGCTGGTTGAGAATGATTGCTTTAAATTTGTGCATTTTTTTCTACATATAGCTTATATAGTGAGTGTATTTATCTCTATATAAAAGACTTATTGCTCTGTTGGTCGAGATACACTTTCAGTGTGTTCATTTTTGAAATAGATTTTTGTTTTCTATTATTAGAAATTATGAGTTATGTATGTAGTTTATATCTTAAAACAGCAGCAGTTGTCTCTGAGGCAAAGATAGAGTTTCTGACTTCTCTGGTAAATTATGGGGGTAAAGTATGTTCTGACCTATAAAGTTTCATAGTTTGGTTGTTGGTTTGTTATTTTCTGGTTTGTTTTTTTGTTGTTTTTTTTTTTTTTTTCCTATTGAAAGAAAACAAAAAAACTGTGACTGAAGTGTTCTTCCCTTATAGATGTAAGGCTAAAGACAAGTACAACATTTGGGAAATACACATTTGGATTGCCTGTGCAATCCATGTTAACATCCTTACATCAATGCACTGTGGGGTTTTGATTTTGTTAATGTTTTCCAGGAAATCTCTGCCTCTTTTATTGCACAAAATGTACTTGCTTTTGTTATGAGAAGCATTTTAGCCATTTCTTGTGTGTTTTGTCTAAGAAGAATGGAGGATTGTGTGTATTTAAAAAGCAGTTAAATGCCACTCTGGAGAAAAAGATCTTTCTCATGCTTCCATCTTGTGATTGCTTATTAGTCCAGACATGTAAATCAAGCTTTTCCTAGATCATGATTGGATGCTTCTCACTTTTTAAGTGTTTGATGTGAGATCTTGCAGCCTGATTTGCCTTTCCTGCCCTCTTTCTCTCCTCCACCCACTCCCAAAAGAGGAAGGCGCTTAGGCCAGGGAGCTGTGCTTATGTGAGGACCATATGTGATTAAAAGAATGGAAGAATACAATTCTAGCAGTCTTAAACTGGGTGCCCAGAAGGACTGATGTTTGGGCTCTGATCTTGGTTCTGGGCTGGGGTTTGAGGATGAATACTTGTCATAGAATCATAGAATAGTTTGGGATAGGAGGACCTTAAAGATAATCTCGTTCCAAACCAGCTGCCATGGGCTCAAAGCCCTATCCAACCTGGTCTTGAACACTTCCAGGCATCCGCAACTTCTCTGGGCAGCGACTTGTGAAGTGCTCTGATAGTTTTGATAAATGCTTTAGAGAAAATTAATTCTGCCTTCGGAGTTTGAGCCTTTTGCAGCGTGTGAAGCCTATTGCCATTTCAGACTTTTCACTTCTTAAGTAAAGAGTTATGACATGGAGCAGCAACCTATGTGCATAAATTGACTTGGGAATTCTGTGGGAAAACAGAAAGGAATCTTGCTCTTGGTTTGTTAAAAAACAGAGAGTATATGCTGTAGGAGAATTCAGTTAAAATGCACTAGTATTCCTTTTTTTTTTTTTAAAAGATATTTTTGAGGGTGAGGTTAAAATTAAGGACGTTATAAGTGTGAATTATAATAAGCTGTCTATTTTGTATAATGGTTTATTGCCATGTATGCCTTTCAGTGCAGGATATTTTCCAAAATGTTTGTGTTGCTTGTTCGGAAGGACATATATGAAACTTTCTTGAAATAAATAAAAAGTACTTAATAGAAATACTTGTGTATCACAAAGCAGAATAAAAAGGTCAATGTTGAGTATGAGTTGATTATGTTGAGGATTTGAAAACTCTTAACAGTTTGCAAAGGAAATGAAAGACCAAGGTGATTTCAATAAGTTCTATGGCATGATATGGAGTAGGACTTTGACCAGGCTGATGGGACAGTATGTACTACCCTTCTTTTCGTGTTCTCCTACACTGTTATTTGGTGGAATATGATGCAAAAGAGGGGGCAGTAGAATAAGTTAGTTATTTGATTGCATGTGCAAAATTTTGGTTAAAGGCAAGAGGACAGTTTGTAATTTTGTGTAGGAAGCAATAAGGAAAAAGTTGGGGCAATTTTGGTGGAGGTAGGGTGTTTTATAGCATGGGAAACAAGGTTCTGCCGTGTATGTCACAGGCTGGCTCCACATGGGAGCCAAAGGACCAGGGATCTTGAACTACAGGCTGGGTTGCATTTCTTTCTATATTAGCTACATCTTTGGGAGTTGTCTTTGCACTTCCAGTACTGTTCCTTTCGGGAGCAGTGACATCCATATTCGTGTAAAGCAAAGAATGTTTTTAACGTTTTCTACTGTTCTTTTTTTTCTGTATTTCCATAAAATGAGAAAGGCTTTAATTATATTGAGGCTCATGTCTGTCTTCCATCATTTTTGGAGAAGTAACTGACAGCAGATCCTCCTTTCCCCTGGAGAATGGGGCGAGTGGTGCTGTACACCTTTTGGTCTGTGAACTGCCAGCTCTGACGTAATGATGAGAAGCCTGGAATTATGCTACAATAGTACAAGTTACTCCTCTCTTTCTTTTCCGTCATCTTCCAAATGTGTTTCAGAGGTTGCTATTGTTGCCTAAGCTCAACTGTTTTGTCATTCTACTTTGTTCCAAAAGTGCCTCTATAAAATTAGTTCACTACATTCATAAGGAAATTATGATCCAATATACCAGATTCCCCCTGTACTGCCTAAGTCATATAACATTAATGAAAATATTTGTGACTTGGTATTTTTAATTTGTCGTGCAGACAGCACAAAATTAGTACTGGAGATAATCCTGTAGCAAGCTGAAATGGCTTCTTGCAGAACAACAGGATGATTAGTGATGCCAAATTTGAAAACAAAACTGGGATGTTTTAACAAAAATGTGTGCAATTTCTATATACCTGAAATACATACTGAACTACTATTCAAGGTTCTAGGTTAAAATGAAAGATTTTAACACCAGCTTGTGTGCAAACAGAGAATACAGCAAGCAGACTAACATCAAGACTTCAAAGTAATAAATTCACCCCAAGTAGCTAACTGTTGCCTTAATTAGGTACAGCTTCAAAGTATATGCTAAGATTTTTCCACTACAGCTTTTTATCACTTCCACAAGTTCAACATGCCCTATACAGATGCTTAATTTGTATGCTGGGCCCTGTGATAAAGCTATTTCTGTCGATGAGATTCCAAAATTGTAGGCACTGATGTCAATGCAGATGAGGTTAGCCTAATTTGGTCAAGAGAGGGCTATGCCATGCAAAATCTTCTTTACATGGGCACATAAAGGCCAGTGCCAAGACTGACAGGTGTCTAGTGGGTGGCAAGGAGCTTCAGAGATAAACATTCTTGTTGGTAACTGCTACAATTCTTGCTTCTTTAAGAAACAATATAATAATTGTGTGGCTTTTTTTCAGCATCCCTGCAGGATAATTAAGTGAAATGGAAATGGAATGTAATTTTATGAATGTAAATCTTTCAAATCCTATTGAAATAACATTTTTTTTCCTATGGTACATTCTTAATTCAAATTCTGTTTAATGTTAAAGACTTGACAATGAAAGTAGCATCTTGTTACCTTCAAAAATGGCATATTAAGTTTGGAGGTATATTACTGTGAAATCCGTGTAAGAAAAATTACTTGAAAGTAGTTTTTAATTGCAGGAGATCTTGGCATGTTGTAACTGTGATGAAGTTCACACCCAGGTAAATAATGAGAAGTCTGTACAAGGATATCGTACTTTTGAGAAGACTGTAGAAATATATTAGTTGCAGTTGAAGAAGTCCCTAGATTTTTTCCTCTAACTTTCCACCTTTTTTCTATGTCAATGTGTCAGCTGTGAAGTATATAAAAAATGTATTAATCTATTAATAGAACTCTTTCTTTACATGCCTGTTTCCATACCTCCTTCCATGCCTACCCCTAACAGGGGATTGCAATCATGTGGGATTTTTTGCCCACAAAATTTTTTATATTAGTTTTGAGCTTGTAATTCTTGTGTTCCTTTGTCAGCTATCTTTCTCAGTACTGATGTATTAGAAAAAAAAACTCAACCAAACCAAATAAAAACAAATCCTCTTTTTTTGTGTCCAGGAAAATATATCTTACACTGACATCTCTGTAATTGAAGGCTGAGCCTTTTCGGTGTATTTTACTCTCAAACACAGTAGTCCTTTTCAGTTCAACACCTGCAGACGTAAGGCACAACACTACTGAAAAGCTCTCTCTGTTTCAGGGTCAGCTTTATCTATAGTGGGTGAGATGCTGAAATAAGGAGGTTTGTTTTTTGATGAAAAGTGTTTGGACGTATGGATTGCTGACACCCACATGCTGACAGAATATTAATGAAAGGCAATAACTATGTGTTTTGCAACTGGATAAATGTCTATAAAACACAAGTTTTGCATGAAAATACCTTTATTAAACTTCATTAGCAAGCTTTTAAAGCATTCGCTCTAAGAAATTTGCATCTGCTGCTGCAGGTCAGAGAATGAGAATTTAGAGGTATGTAAAACAGGGTTATATTGGTAGCTTAATAAAATAAAAGATGGGAAGCTGTCATAATATATTACAGTCTGGAAAGTGAGGGAAAGTCTTGAAGTGGCAGGTGTGTTGAGCTGTGGCATTTGGAAGATGGGTTTTCAGCTTCCTCTCTCATTAGAGCCTCTCCAAGTTTAAGGAGTTCAGCTGAAATTGGTCTGCTTAACCACTTCAGTTGAAATTGGTCAGTTTACCCTTAATGGGTGTAGGTTTTAATTAGTTCCTGGAAAAACACATAGAAGGCTAAAAACATTTTTGAGTATGGTGGATAAGCAAGTTCTGAAATAAGTGTTTAGTACAGATGAATCTCCAGATGAATTTTCTCTAGAAAGAACTTTGTAGCAGAAACTGTAACTCCTCTGATGGTTTGGGTTTGTTTATGCTTTTGGAGGTTTTTTTGTGTGTTTTTGTTTATATTGGTTTGACAGCAAATTGTGTAACCAATTTCAGTGTTTGTCCTGTGTAATCCTTCAGTTATTTTAATGAAAATAATCACAGAATAGGAAAATGAAAGCCAGGCTTGATTTATTTCAGATGTTCTGATGCTGTCTCTGCTTAATTTATGAATGTGAAACTTCCAGTTTTCCCCTTGAAATGTAATCTTTTTTGACAGCATAATTTTTTGTAATGGCTATCAAGGAACCGGAAACAAAGATGATTTTATTACTGCCTTTTTAATGCGTAGCATACTTTTGGAGCTTTAGCATATAACAGTGTGCCTAGGGAAATGCTGAAATGTTTGGGTGTTGGGGGTTTTTTCTCCCTGTGGGAATTATTAATTTTTTAAAATCAGATCTGCTTATAATAAATGGAAGCTTGGTTGACTGGGGAGTCTTGATAGGTGTCAATATTTTAATTTTGTGTAAACTGCTCTTCAAATGCTTCCTACAAAGTGAATTGAGGTGTGTATAAAGGGGTTAAAAGTAGCTTTTAGCAGTACTGGATTAGGGAAAACTAGCTAGACAAGAACCAAGGCTTAGAGGAAGGTGAGCACTCATAGCTGTGGGAGATTACCCATCACTTAGTCAAATAGAAGCTTAGTTGTTTTTATTAATTTTATATTTCTGTTTCCTTTTCAAGTGTGAGTGAGAGAGAAGCCTAGGGAACAAGTCAAAAGGAACAGCTCACACTGTACCCTGCCCTTGTGCTTTTTAGCCTTCATGCATTGCACATGGTTGCTCTTTTCTCTGGCTTCATGAGCTAGACAGACACATCTGTGGAAATTTATACATAGAGCTGCTGTCTGGGGAGGCCTTGATTGCTTCCTGTGCTCCCCCTTTCCACACTCACACCCCTGGAAGCTCTGAAGCTGCACAGGTGAGCTAGTAGTGTTCAGATAAGCATAAAAGTTACTGGGAAAGCTTCTCTCCAAGGTAAAAAGCTTAAGCCTTGAATGTAGAGGACACACTTGTGTCCTTTGTGTCTTCTGTAGATAATTTATGAAGAAATATAAGATCCAACTTTGTGACTTAAAGTTCTGTGATTTTCTTTTCTGGTGTTGTGGTGTGTTGACAGTTTTGTATTGTCTTTCTGTGAGATTCTAAACTCAGTGATTTTTATTTAGGTTCCCAGTTAAATATAGCACAGTAAGATGGTCTTTCACTGTTCAAAGGATGTGCTTTAGAAATAGAACATAAATGTTTTATTACAGAATCTAAAACATTGGTAGCTTTTCTTGTCACATGTTACTGTTCATCTGTTTTCACTTACATAGCCAGGTTACTTGCAATATATGAAGTATGTGGGAATTGAAATTACTGTTTATCTGTTTCCATTATACCATTCACTCTTTGCAGAAGGTGTATTAGTAGTGTAACACAGTAACTCAAAGCAGCTAAAATTCAACTTCTTGCATCTCACCTTCAGAATTCTGTCTTTACTGAATGAACTGGAGTCTTGAGACCCTGATGAAGCTTTGTCCGGTGACAATAGTGCAATTTTTTAACTCTTCAAAATCACAGATGAAGGCATTTTTATTGAATTCCAAAATTAGCCCAGTTTTTTGCTGTGCGGCACACCTTTTGTGAATGAGCAGATGACAATGTCTGCAAACAAGTGTGGGCAGATACAGGCTGATGTAGACCAGTCCTGGTTGAGCATCTCTACGACTGTGCCAACATGGTTCTTTGTCTAAGGTGATAAGTCTCACTACATCCAATAGTTAAAAATAAATACTTCCTAAATAACACGACACATACATGTGTGTAGGCTGCAGTCTTAACTTTTTCATACATTTTATTTGTTTGTTTCTTAAAAGAGGATTTGGTAAAAGTAGAGTAAAACTTCTTTCCAAAATCTCTTCTCTGAAGAGAAGTAGAAATCTTGATTCAGTGGATTTAAACAAAGCCCTAGAATGCAATAGTAAGTAAACATCCTCTGAAAATGGGTGTCTGAATAAAATAAAGAATACTGTGTTGTAGAACTTCATCTTCTGGTGATTTGTTTTAATCTAACATTGTAAATTTCAGAGTATCTACAAAGAACATACCATTATACATTTAAATAATGTAAATTGGTTTGTTTTTCACTGTGCCAGTTTGTACCATATAACGCTTTTTCATATGAAAATGCATCTAGCTATAGAACTGAAGTTCATGGTATGACAGAGGCAGTGAGAGTGTTCTAATTTGTATTGCAAAAGAAGCATTTTAGAAAGAAGTAATCTGTTTCTAGATGTTTAATCTATGTAAGGAAATTAAAAATGTGTTCTTATCCATCAGTCAACTTAGATATGTATGGTTTTGCCTTTTTCAGTTACATGTCCATTTCTGTTAACCTGCAAAAGCATGATGTTGAGCAAATAAGATGAAACGTTTAAAACAGCCATCAGAAAAGTGCCATATTTAATAATGTGCTTTCTTTGGCAAAGATTTGTGATTTGTGTATAAAATACAGACTACCTCTTACCCCTTTTGGACACGCAATACACAGGATGTTCCTAGTAGTTTTCTATTGCTACATTACGGTAGCAATAGAAAACTCAGAGTGAGTGATAGTACAGAAATGCAGGTTGTTGGCTTCCTTTCATTCATTAGGGTTGTATCTTTTCTAAGGGGGATTTCTTTCTTTTTCTGTCTTACTGAGGACTGAAATGGAATATTTCTAAACCTGAAAAGTGGTCTTTAAGGTTGTGTCTAAATGCTGCCTTCTGGATCTGTAGCTGTTCTTGATTGTCAAAGTTCATGTTCTGGAGGTCTAAGCCCTTGGTTTAAGATCAACCAGCCTTTTGAGTTTAGTTGCAATGAGTTAGGTAGTTGCAATGATGATTTTTATGTGTACATGAAGGTGAATTTTACTAACTTCCTTAAATTTTTCATATTTGTGTATTGTTTGCTAGCTGAGATGTAGCCTTATGTGGCTGAATCACTATCCCTGGAGGTATTTAAAAGATGTGTATATGTGGCATTTAGAAATGTGGTTTAATGGTGAACTTGGCAGTGCTGGGTTAATGGTTTGACTTGATGATCTTAAAGGCCTTTTCCAACTAAATGATTGTATGATTTTGTTAATAAGCAGCTAGAATTGTTGGAATCTTGTACCTAGTTGCAACATAGGCTCATATGGCAAATCATTTAAATAAGAAGCTGAATTGAAAGTTAAATATTTAAGTAACACTTTAAATTAAGATATAATAGGAAATATCATTTGTAAAAGTTGGTCATTGTGTATACATTGTGAAATTCAAAAAGGTCTGCTCTCAGTATCTATAAAAATAATGGTGTATTTTCCTCTCTTTTTTTTTTTTTCCCTTGAGTGCAGTGTTTAGTGGTTGGGTTGGGCTGCAGCAATAGCTACCCACACTTGTTACAAGAATACTCATAGATTACCATTTAATTATTCTTTGTTAGTGAAGTCAGCTGGAGAGAGAGAGAGATCACACATGATATATATAATGAGGCAGGGAGAAAAGCAAAGAAAAGATGGAAATGAGTTGAGAGCTGTGGTTTTTTTCATTACGTGCTGATGAATTTGTAAATGATAGGCTTATTTCTCTGCTGTCATTACACGCTGTTAATATAAATACAGTTATATGGTCCGTAGCAAGAAATAGGCCAGTCAGGAGTGTATCCTAGAAATCAGTGTGCATAAACATCTGTTCTGTGCCTGTTCTGGAAGGGGATGTTTGAAGGGCAAAAGAGACTCCATGGAGATCTCTTTTCTGGGCTAGGGGTACAAGTGCATGCACATGAAATCAGGTCATTCTGGTAAGTAGGAGTGATTAGCAATAGGTCTCAAACTTCAGCATAAAAACTCATGCGGTGATGGAGGCCTGTGAAGCCCTCCTGCATTTAAACAGGAGTGTCATGAGACCCAGTAGTGTCTGTGAAATATGGTGCTCTTGCTTCAACTCTGGATTTCCTGTAGGTGTTATTGAAATGGTTTTCTATGGGATGGAGCATTTAAAGACACTTCTGCACATATAGTAGTTACTGAGGTTTGTAAAGCAACCTTGAGTCATTCTTCAGGGCTGATGGACTTCTGTAAAATTAAAAAAAAACAGAGAAGGATTGGAACAGATGTGTATTTAGAAATATACAAGAAAAACTGGGATCTGGTATTTGGTACTTCAAACAACAGAGTACATAATAGGAAATAATGGGTTTCCACATGGAGCCTTGCAGATCTCTAGGAGTGTATATGGAAATAATTGGATCCTTCCAAATCACCATGGCATATTAATGGAGAACTACTTCAAATCGGTAGAAGCTGGTCCCATGTGATGCCAGTTTCACAATGACAGCAAACTGGTATCTTTAGTAAATTCATTACTGGAATCTTTGTAACAACTGTTGCAAGGCCCCAAGCACTTTCTGCTGTATTGGTAATGAATGCTTGTCTTATTAGGAATTACACAGAAAGATTTGCTCAGCAAATGCAAAAACTGTAGCAAAACGCCTTTGACTGCTTAGATGCATCTACAGTGCTGCATGTCATCAAATTTACATTGAAGTCATTGGGATATTTCTGTTTTCTTTGTTTGGAAATTGTAAGAGACAGCAATTGCACTTGTACATTTGAGCTGATGGTAAGGACAGAGGAACTAGATAATGACTTGTATGCTATAGTTGAATGTTAAGTACTGTAAATCTTTCCTGATGAAACATGGTCTCTCTGCAGGCATCAAGAAAATGGATTTTAGAAAAGTGAAAAGGAATATGCTAAAAAACAGGGAAAAAAAAGAGAAGAAAAAAATTAACAGCCTTAGGAACTTCCATAATTTTTTTTTTAAAGTACAATGCAGTGTATGATAGCTGTTCTTTCTGGTGTGCATCTTAGTTTCAAGATGAAGCTGAGACTGATAGTAATGTCCAGAGCTCAAGGGTCACTGATTCCACTCCCAGAACTGAGGTAGTATAACAGGTACTATGTTAACACAGAGGGAATTTAGTGCCACCTTCTTTTTATGTAGTCTTCTACCTGAGGGTTTACCGTACTTATAAATTACCTTGAGGGGACCCCTGGTGGTCTAGTGGTTAGGATGCGGCACTCTCACCGCTACGGCCCGGGTTCGATTCCCGGTCAGGGATACTCCCCCGGGCAGATGGAGCCCTGTGAGGCCATCCATCTATGAGAAGGTCACTCTAAACAAACCTACGTCCTGAGGACCTCACTGCCATTGTCCAAGCTTGCTTGGCCCCGGCAGATGAACCTTAGGATTAAAGGGTGGGCTCAGTTCAGCGCATGCTGTGTCTCACCTAAAAAATCCATTGTGCAGGATTTCCCAAAATCTTCATTCGCGAAGACTGGCCATACATACTAAATTACCTTGAATAATTTCTTGCACATTTTTGTAAAATGTCATTTCTTTCACCTTCACCTTGGAATTGGGAATAAGGTTATTCAAAGCGGTACTTTCCCCAAAAACAGCACTTTAGCTTCTGTGTCAATTTCTTATAGTTCTCATACAAACTGATGCACTTTCTGATCTTACTCTGTCTCCAAATTCAGAATCTTATTTCCAAAACAGTCTTTCCATTTTCAAGCCATAATTAAAACAAATAATGCTGTAGTGGTGCTTAACAGATGGGCAAATATTTTTATTTCAGTGTTCTGATATTAAACTTACGTATGTGACAATAGTTTCAAGAAAACTTCCAGTAAGAGGAGGCTTCTTAATTAAACCATTTACTGTTGGAAGACAAAAGAGGAAAGGATGATTACTTTGTATAGCTGTGTTTTCTAAGGTAGTATTGTGTTTCTGAAATTGATGGAAGAAAATTTTGCTCCATGCACCTAGGATAAGACCATCCACACACTCCAAGAACATCTTCATGTGTTTTGAGAGAGGAAAACAGAAGACTTGTCAGGGATGGAAAAAGGTGGTGAGGGAGAGAAGTGCTTGACCTTTCAAAGAGTGTAAGGCTATTTATGTTAGAGTCTTATTTGGAGGAGAGTTCAGTCTTGAAGCAAATCACCTCATTGTCCCTGTTTATTGTGCCCGTTTTTTTTTTTGTTTTCCAGAGTGCTTTTGGTATGTGCTAACCAGGCTTCTTCCAAAAGAAACTAAATCATTCCACTCCTTGTGTGCACCAAATGTACTGTAGTCCATACTAGGGTCATAGAGATTTGATCAGTTATTGAGTCATTTTTTGGCAGCTTTGAACCCCTTGTGATAGGGTCTGTTTCAGGAAGTTTGAGTAAATATGGCCTTGCAAAAAAATTTAAAACTACTGGGTTTCATATCGTATAGGTATAAAGATCTCAGCAGCAGCTGTGTTCTGATCTGCTCCAGTTGTGCCAAATTGCTAATGCAAATATAGCCTAATGCCATTTATTATGGGTTTGTTTTTTTAAAGTAACATCAGACTGGTGGTGACTAATTGTCAGGGTGTTTTAACCCTGTCAACTGTTTGGAGGTGGTGATGTTTTTAAATCTGTCTCTGTGACAGTTTGTGTTTTGGGTGGAACTTGACAGACCTTTAGATAAGTGCTGCATTCATTAAGAGAGGTATCAAAAGGTCCTTTCTGAGCGTTATGGCCTATGATTTTGCTCTGACTGGTTTTCAGGGGCATGGAGTGGGGACAGAGCAGAAGATACATGTTTGGAGTATAATTGTGCTGTAGGAACAACTGGTGCTGAGACCATGATTACAGCTTAAAAGTCAGCATAAATATTGGGAATCATCAGGTAAAATAACAGAGCTTTATCCCAATCTTCTCCTACCTTCAGTAATCATCCACTGTGGTATATGTCCCCTTTTCCTGTGGATGAGAGGAGATTAATTTCTCAGTGCTGAAGTTAGTGATCTGTGCTAACTTTTGTGTTTTCTGTGCATATTGGAATTTGCAATTGATCTTTTTGCAAAAATGTTATATGAAGAGCACAATCTTCATATAATTTTCCTTTCAGTTATTCAGCTTCATCCTTTTAAATTCCTCAATGTTCCACACTCATTTTTTCCACCTCTGTAGCTCCTTTTTTTCACAAACTATTTAAAATTTCTTTGTATTTCTGAAATGAAACATTTTTATCAGCTTACAATGACAAAAATTAAAATGAATCTCAAAGCTGCCCCAAGCATGTAGGAGCATTTGGCTGCCTAATCAGTGATCTTGGAGGAAGTTGGTCTGCTTTCCAACCCTGGGAAGTTCTAGGAAGGCTGCAGTGAAGTTCAACCCTTGGAGCAATAAACCAAAGCCACATGCCAGTTCAGGCATGAGTGTGAGTGGCAAGAAAGACAGTATGAAGGATGACCTGTTTAGTGGACAAAAGAAGAGATTGGAGAATGATGATTGGTTTGAATGATTGCACGTATTCAGTGCATTAATTTTCTTTCATTAACATTATTTATTGTAAGTGGCTGTAAAAGCAGTTTTGAAATATTTTGAAGTGCAGTTCATAATAGTTCTCCAGGTGGCAGAGATAATAGGAATTTGAGAATATCGGCTGTGGTGGAATCTGCTGGAAACAGGCTCTGATAGCATTTGAAGGCAAGACAGTATCCTAAATTAACTCAGGGTTTTTTGACTATGGGAGTTTCATCCTGTTGTCTGGCGCACTTTGCTGTATTAAAATATGATAAAAGGATGTAGTCGTGGTTATATATTTCCTTTAGCATTTCTGTGGGGTTTATTAAGGTTTTACTCTTTGCTGTGCCGTCTGGTTGTGAAACTTTCTTGTGGAGCCCAGCATTGGCAGCGAGGGGAGCGGGGCAGTGCTGCTGTCGCCGAGCACATTGCTGGGGCTGTCAGGTGACAGCTGCCGCCTGCCTTGTGCCTCCCTGCCCTGTCCTGCTGCTCGGGCTCCCAAACCTCGCACAAACTTCAGCACTGGCCGCCATCGGGAGGAGATTATGCTTCAGGAATCCGGGGTAATCCAATGGGAATTGCATTGATCTGGTGTTTAGCTCTGATCCTTATCAAATGGATTACTTCTAAGGTAGGCCTTTTTATTATTCTGTTTTGACTAACTGGGTTTATAAGTGGCCTGAGAGAAAACAAGTAGTTAGGAACTTCACAAGTGCTTATTTTTCTTCTTTAAATCTAATCTGTTTTGGAAACACATCATTCGTCATTTAAGACTGTGTTTCCTAAGCGATCATGCGTGATTTTGTAGCTCTTGACTTTTGCCTGCCTTGAAGTGGGAAGACTGTGTTTGTAGCAGTGCCATTTAGGAGACAGGGGAAAAAGGATCTGAAATGGCTTCTGAATGGCAGGGGTTTGCTTACCTCTGATACTAATATATCTTCAGTTTTATAGCCCTTTAAAGGCTTTGTGAAAATAAGGAAAAACAATTTTAAACATAGTGAGAATAATACAAATTAAAGTATTTTGCTTCCTGGGCAGGATATCCTTTTTGTATTGTTGATTTTAGAGTTGTGGGAGTGGAAATACCAGTTTTGTTTGATTACATGAAATACAGACTACTTGGCTTACTTTGTAGCCTTTCCATTTTAGATCCCTGTGTTTTGAAAAATATGTACTAGTGTTAGACAGGATTAGGAGTTCCTACTCTCTCATTCTAAAGAACATAAGTGTCCCCATAATGCATATTGTCCTAGTAAATATAGGTGAGATTGGTGCCTGGAGATGACACCAGCTTCTTCTTAGCATAGCTCACTGCCTAATCTGGAATTAATTCCAAAGGGGGAATAAATTTAAGTTAAGGATTGTGAAGAAGAGCCAGAATCATTGGAGAGAATGAGAAAAACTGAAAAAAAAAAAAAAAATCAGAGTTCATGTATTTATATGTAGATAGATTTTTTTTTTTAATTGCTACACACTTCTAAAAAATTTGTACAATTAACAGGAGAATCTGAACAAGCATGAATTTGAATTTGTTGTAAAAACAGGCTTTGCCAGGCATCCATGCCTGTGCTTGTCAGTCCTTGCCTATGACATGTTTCTAAGTTTACTAAAAGCAAAAACAGTCAGGCTTTGTTCCTGGCACTTTTGACAACTTTTGTCACATCAAGAAAAAGACCAGGATACCCAATGGATGTTCACTTGTGACTGAGGGCAGATTCTAAATGCCAGAGTGTTACATCCCATGTGCTAGCCTTGTACATCCACATATTACTGAGGTATTGTCGAACTGCTGGTTTTCTGGAACTTGACATAAAAAGCCTGATCAAGGATTATGTCTAATCCAGTTTGGTCAAAGATTGTTTTAAAGTGGGGAAAAACAGGAATTCCAGTTAGCTAACACAATACAGTTAGGCATAAAAACCTCTACTTTTTGTGGTTGCGTTTTTACATGTGCTAATGGTTTTTTCTTTTAATGAATTAGTATTTTTGTATTCATCCAATTACCCTATTTTGCTGTTGCCTTTGTGTCTTCCTGCTGTTCTGATTTAGTTTCTAAAGGCAATACCCCTGTGTGTTTCTGTCCTCACCTAAGTCAATCACTTATGCTTTGTTTTGACTATACTTTCTGATCAGTTGTCAAGCTTTTGTTTTGTATATTTTTGTTTAATCTTGAATTTTTTATGTTGATAAATCTTTGGGTGAATCTTATGATGCCACGTGATAGACATCTAAGTTATATAAGAGAAAATAGTTTACAGGTGCATGTTGGATGTATGTATCATTAACTTTTTGATAACTATCATCAAATGATAGCTAGGTTTAAAAATGTTTGCC
The DNA here is from genome assembly GCF_003984885.1 of Neopelma chrysocephalum. NCBI lineage: Eukaryota > Metazoa > Chordata > Aves > Passeriformes > Pipridae > Neopelma > Neopelma chrysocephalum. The sequence goes on from NW_020897689.1 coordinate 11,672,814, forward strand.
ATCTGTCTTGGGAGGTGATCATGTGAAATAGTTTTATATGGAAGAAAATTATCACATTCAGATATTTGGAGGGAGGATGTGTTTCTTATTGCTGATTAATATTGCCTTCCTGAAATTCAGCTACATTTTGTTATCACTGGTTTGATAAACTTTAAAAGTACTTCTTTGAACTCCAGTGAAATATTTAGGTAACAGTAATAGGACCATTTTGCAGTGACTTACCTGAGTTCAGTGGCAGTTTAAGTGCTTCAGTTGAACATTTTCCAATACTTTAGTGAGTAAAAACTTGTTGGTGCCGTGTGGAAAACTATGGATTTCATGTTAGCATGTAACTTTTAATTACTTGAAATAATTCTAAGAATTATCATACATGACAGTCTTGCTTTTGAAATCCAATGCTAGTTGGAGAAATAAGGTCTAATTAGTTTGTAATTCTAGGAACTTCTAGTTGATAAACTGTCTTATGATCTTAAATAATTTTTAAGTGTGAATGTTTGAGGCAGCATCATCAGTAAATTGCAATTGCCATGATATAACAACTTCTCCAAACTTGTTCAGTTTGGAGAACTGGTAAGTTCTTCTCCAAACTGATAGAGCGGTCGAGAACAATCCTCTAATAGCTGGGCAAAGAACTTGGGCAGAAAAGCCAAGTAGGTAAAAACCCCTGCCTGGCTGTGTTGCACTCTGTCCTCTGTCTTTTCTTTCCCAGCTTCTGAGTAAGCAACTGTGTCACAAAATGGGGGTTGTGTTCACTATCAAAAAACTCAGATGGTTCTTTCTCATGGGCAGTTCTGAATTTTGAAGGCCAACAGCTCTACCAGGTTTTGTTGCAGAATGAGACCAGCAGTTGTTTCACTTGACAGTCCAAAAGCTGGCTAGCTGACACTTGCCAAAATGAAGTGCCTGGCTGTTCTGAACAAGTTTGGGAAGTCCATGTGATAAAACTGATACATCAATGGAAACGTTTCTGTTTGGCACAAACAGCAGCAGGTGCTCCGTTTCCAAGTGATACATGTATATGCTGTACTCCCTAGCATCACTGCAGCGGTTTCCCTTTGAAGATGTATCTGTGTGCTATTTTGGCATGTAGTTCCCATTGCGTGGCCTTTAATAACTTCCTACACTCTATGAAAAGATGTTCAGAAAGATCTGACTTAAATCTAAATTCTGGTAGATACTTCCTTTGCATATTTTTGCAGAGTCCTTGTATCATTGTTATTCTTAAAGATTAGTGAATCTCCCACTTTAGTTTGAACTTCTTTCATTCACTTTCCACAAATATGTCACAAAAGAGAAGAGAAGTGAAAGCTTTTTTACTGTATTGCCCTTTGGAAGAATAAGTGACACCCTAATATGAAACTGAAGTTTAAGGTGAGGTTTTCAAAATGGAAGTCCAGCATAAACAATTCTTCGCAGTCATCTTTCTGACATCCGTCTTCACTGCTGAAGCCAAACAGCCTACCCAGTTCAGATGGCTGTGCTCATGTCTGTAAGGAGGAGAGCAGTTCAGAACCTCACCTAATCATTTGAGGAATTTGTTGAATCATTTGGAGTCCAGAAAACATTCCAACTGACCAAAGTTGTCCTTGTGCTTGAAAAGGGAACCTACCTAAACACATTAGGATTGTCTTAACTTTGAACGCTAGTAATTCTGTCTGCCTATTGGAATGATGCTTATTTGTTTGATGTTTGTACAGAGGATCAATATTATTATTAACAGGTACAAAGCTTCAGGTAGACCAAAGAGGTGGCAGAGATTTAGAAATAAAATTTTATGCTAAATGAGTTAAAAATATTAACAATAACATGATATTTTGAAGTGCCAGAAGTCAGTCTTAGTCCATGAAGATTTTAGCCTATTTCCCTAGGGTAATACAGTGTTTGCTATGGTCATCTCAACTGTGTCAGTAAGGTACATTTTTAGCTTAGGTATAGTCTTGTTGTAAGTTTAAGTTAAGTATAGTCTGGGTGTAGGCTACAGAAAGTGGGCCTGTGATTAGCAATGAGGAGGGCGACATTTCTGGTCATCGACAAGGGTAAAATCCTGGTAATTATATTGTTTGAACTGTAGAGTGCTTTACAGTAACTTCAGTTCTTGAAGATACATTTGCCTTCCTGCTTATGAATTTGCCTCATGTATCAGTTCACATCTCAGTAGAAGCTGATGCTTTAAATCTGGTCTTTCTGTTTGCTGGATTTAAATAGTGGCATCTGGGCAGTGCATCTTCAAGAACAACCCACAGGATAGATTAAATTACTTCTCTCTTTTTGGTCCTTTTTCCTTGCATTTTTCTAGAGTAGTGTAGGGTGTAATATAACAAATACACGGGCAGTTTTATTTGAAATGGAAAAATAGGTGATACACTTCAACCTGCGGTAGATAGTCTGTTACCTATTTGCAGCATAAGCTGACATAAAGCAATCCATTTCTGGATGAGTGCAGTATTATTTAATTTACTTACCTGTCACAAGTAGCTAAAAAACCTCTCTACCATTAGTTCCATCCTTTGTCTCTGACTGCCCCCCATAGTGCTCCTATCTCACTTAATTGCCTGGTCTAAAGGTAAGAGGTCTGACTGTTCACCACCCACCCTTTTTCTGTTGGTGAAACTTGCTAATAAGTTTTTTCCTCTTATATATTTTATTTAACAAATTTCAATGAATAAAATATCTTTAGGACCTCTACAGTTTTACAAAACTACCTGAAAATGTCCTACTATTTGTGAAGTATTACTAGTGAAGTTTACACAATAAATAGTCTCTTTTTCCTTAGGAAATCAAACTTTGAAAGGTAATTTTAAAAGATTTGATTGTTCAAAGATTTCTGTGAGATCTTTCAAGGTCCTTGCAGAACAAAATCACTTGTCTATATAAGCAACTACTTTATGTTCTTAAAAATGTACTTTGTGTTTGATATCATACATGGATGTACTACTTTATACTGCTTTATCTAGCAAAATATTTTAGATTTTAGACAGCAAGTAATATTTTAGAATCAACGTATGAAAAGGATTGAATTTCAGTAAATTTTTGCATATTGTTTTCCTTCTTGGAGACTAATGCTCCAGTTGGGCATGGGTCTTGAAGCTGCATGTGTGCTTAGCTTTCTCCTGTATTAGATTACAGAACTGTACTGGACATGTCTAGAAATCTGTGATAGACAGGTGCAAATTGCAAGTTAGCACTAAATTACATCACTGATTGTGCCTAGTCAATGACATGAAATGGTCCAGGCTACTGGAAATGTATTCAACTGAGATTTGCTAAAACTCAAAGGTAGGTAGGTTATATGAAGAAATTTGAAAATGTTGGTGGGAAATCTGCACAATTTTCTAGCTGACAAGTTGCATTTCTGCCTTTCCTATCAGGACAAGCACACTGCTTTGAGAAATGCTGTACAAACATACTTTGAAAAATTATTTGCATGGTTTGTGATCCTCCAAGGAAATACAGAACAAAAGCTGAGACAACAAAGAAGTGCTGTATAGTTCTTTGTTGTAGTCTTTACAACAGCTATTATCATTGGACCCCATTTGGAGTTAAGTCCTGGGTAATTTCTGTAATTAAATATTAAGCTTACTTTTGGAAAAACTTCTCTGACTTCAAGTGTGAGGTTTTCTTTGTTGTTTTAGCATGAAAAATATTTAAAAAAATTAAGTGTAACTAAGGAGTTTGGAGTCTTAGCACATCATTTGTACAAATCACTGTGATAGAGGTTATTAATCTCTAGTCTTTCTTTGTGTTCATTCAGTTTGTTCTGATAGATAGATGCACATAAGCAGTTCTGCCTTTTCCACCTTCCAAAAATTTTTTCTTTATTTCATCTTCTTTCTTTTACAATTATTTTCAATAACCAATATCTGGTTTTTCCTCTCCTGTTTTGGAACATGATTTGGTTTCTTGTCTTTTGAGCTTGCACATTTTCAGGCTGTTGTGTGTCCCTGGTATAACATTGCTCCTGCTGCACTGATGAAAAAATGGGTGCTTGTGTTCACCGCCAGGCTGACTTTTATGTGAAGTTCTCAAAGGGGTCTGATGAGTCTTCACAGCACTGAGGACTTCACTGTCCTCAGTGTACGAAAGAACTGTAGTGGACAGGGGAAGGTCATAGGAGTTTCTAATGTGCACCACTCCCCCGCCTCTCCCCAAAAAATCTTATTTCTTGAAATGACAGCCTGATTGTGAAAGTGATCCTCTAATCCCAGGGTTAAGAAATAACATTAAGAAGACCCTAGGAAGTGGCAGAAGATGGTTGAAGCACAGTAAAGGCAGGATGCTGGGTAAAGTAAAGGCTGGGTGCTAGGTCAAGCCAAGCTTTGAAGACTACGTGGTGCCACTGTTGTGTAGCAATGAGAACATTCCTCCAGTTTTTAGCTGTTAGAGGACCACTTCACCACCACCTGTGAGACTTCCCAGATTATAACTATCCCATTAGCTGAATAGGTATGAAACACGTCTTATGTAGGTAAGAAATACAGTTTATGTGGGAGTATCTTGATGTCGTGCATCGATTACTTGATGACTCTTTTAGACTTTTATCATAAAATATGAAATACTGCTTGCTTGTTTTCTCTGAAATATCTTTATGTATTCTTGCTTCAGTGGTACCTTGATTTGCCTACAGAAAGCAGTGTGGCAGCCTAGGACTGCAGTTATGGTGTCATTTGATTTCTTTTACTTCTTTTAAAACTACTTTTACATTTGAAAGATGAAAGTATCCCATAGGCAAAAGTAAATAAATAAACCAGGAGCTGCAAGTATTTTTTTCAAGTATGACGCTCTAGAAGGTTGTAAGAAGCATTTTTTTGTGTCTGTGTAATCTTGTTCTATGTCTTTTTTTTATTGTGAGGAATGATTGAGGAACATCTGAAAAGAAATTTATGAGGGTATTTTTTTTTCAACACTCTGGCCCTGTTTTTCATAATCTTTTCACTACCAATTCTTGTCCTTCCTTTGTCCCTACTTAAATCAAAATCAGTAGACATATATGTATTTGAAAGATGCATTTTTCATGGAAAATGCAAGATTTCTAAAATTAATTTTGAGAGTTAAATTGGAAATGGTCAACTAATATTTTCACTTCAATTTAAAAATTATTTATTTCTAACTTACATAAAATATGCTTTCTCTTTTTGCAGAGACGTGGAGCAATTTCCTATGACAGCTCAGATCAAACTGCGTTGTACATTCGTATGCTAGGTAAGCATACCAGTTTCTGTATTGCAAAGTTCTAACATTTATGTTAGATTTAAATAATAACTTTTTAAATATTTGTGTTGAATTCATAAACTTATCATTCTCTTTCTCCTGGATAACATTTTGGTTAGATTCTTTAGAAGAGTTTGGGTTCTTTTGTGTTGACTTGGGTTTTTTGGTTGTTGGATGTTTTTTTTCTTTTTTCCTGAGTTAATTATTGTGTTGGATGTCTTACTCCTATATTAAAAAAAACACCACAAAACAAACAAAACCAAAGAAAAGTTCTTGTAATTAACCTAAAGTGCTTGGTAGAAGTTAAGTTTTCTAAGTGATTCATGAATAACCTTTATTTCTGTGATGGAATTTACCACCTCTGCATGGTATCCTTCTGGTTAAAACTGTAGCTTAGGGAACATTTGTGTGAGAGTTACCACGCACTCTTAAAAACTTCAATATGGAGGATATGAAATGCTCAAGGTGTTCTTAAAATAATGATATGATTTTAAGCAATATTTTCTCATTAATCCTAGGAGGTGACTTGAGAGGATGCATGACAGAGCCAGGAGTTCAGTCAACCTATGAATGTTTTCAGAGTAGGAACTAGAGAAAGACTAAAGCTGAATTCAAATGAAAGCACAATATTGGGAGGGGAAGACACCCAGGGGGACACCCTCTGTGATACTGAGTGCACAGAAAGAGTTGAGGTCACTTGTTGAGAGGAGAAAGATGCAAAGCTCTCGCAGTTCTGGCTGCCAGATTCGGTACTTCCCGCACCTCTTCTGGAGGCTGCTGGTGGTGCAGATGGCGTGGGGACTGTGTATGTGCTCTAAGTCTGTTTCACTGCAAAATGATGCCACTTAATTTAAGCCATCTTGAGCTATGATTTTGTGTTGAAATGGACTATGAATGTGTTTGCATGATGTCTCTCACAGCTCAATGAACAACAGCTAGTGATTACTAATTCTTAACCAACTCAATCAGCCATAACGTGTCTTTTTATGCCCTGATTCTTTTCAGTTTGGTTGTATATTGTATGTGTTAAAGTCCCCAGAAATTCATAACTGCATTGTCTATGAATTTAGAGTTGTAAGCTATATACATGTGTACACATGTGTGTATATTAATTCATAGTCCTAACTTACATATGTGGGCATATGCCTGCATATTTACATAAAAATCCAATTTTGACTTAGCATCTTCACATTTTTGTTTTTCAATTATTTTGGGTTTTTTATATTTGTGAGATTGTTAATACTACAGCAGTGACTGTCTACTGAAGGATTTTTGATCAGAGAATTTAATTACTTTGGAGATCTGTTAAGAGGAGGACAGAAGAAGCTGACTTCTAAATGTTTACTGAAAAAGCTGCTGGGTTTTTTTTTGTTGTTGTTGTTGTAAGTAGTTTTATTTTGCTTTCAAAACTTAAAATGAAGTAGTTAGGCCCATCATTTCTGCAGAAGGATATGTGATAATGCTCAAGTAATTCTAGAGGAAAGCAAAGCACGACTTCCTGTAGTTCTTGGTATATACTCCTGAACTGAGGGGAAAATCTCATTTGTCTGGAAAATCTTTAACTATTCTCATAGGCAGAACTAGAAAATAATCAGAATATGATGCTAAGTAAATTAAATTTTCACTTGTTCTCTCATTGGAATTAATTATTACACTATGTGATTGGTGCTTGTTATGAATAGCATAAGTCTTGCTTGCTGGCATAACTCATTCGCGCTGTTCTAACTTGGGTGGGGGGAGGAGGGTACCAAAAAGCAAACAAAAAATTGCTCACTGGATGTTTCAATCAGTATGATAAATTTGTAGTATTTTCTCACTTATTAGAGATCATTTGGTTCTCCCAAATGTTATGTACACTGTACTATACAAGTTAGCAACTATTTGCATATATATTACTTTTGTAAGTGTAAATAGACTGTAAAAAAGACCAGCCTGAAAGCTGAACAGTTGGATGCATCGGTATGTAGAAACATTCATATCAGAGTAGATTCAAGAGTTAATATATTCCATTAGAATTTTTTGCAAGAAATGTGAAGCGCTGCATTTCCTACAGTGTTGTGACCAAGTTTTGTCTTTGTTTTATTTGTCATAGTACATTTTAGTGGAGTGAGCTGTAAAGAATCCTCAGCTGTAAATTAATGGGAAGTTAGGCACAGTCATGAGAGGTTTTGCCTTTTACTTTCTTGGTTTTTATTCCATACAGAGTATATCTTCTAATAAAATATACCTTGATGAGATGTTTATTTTAGCAGACCAAAAATATAAAACTAAGGGTATCTAGGATACCTCCCTCTTCCTCTGTTTAACTGTGCTGGCTGTAAAGTTGCTTCATTTGATGTTTTTAAGCTGTTCCAATGGGAATCCAATGGAAATTAATTTACACCAAGTAAATTGGAATTCCTGTGGTATAGCAGTGTTGCCAGGTTCCACTTAAAAGATCAAATTTTAGGGCTACAAAAAATAAACAACTAACTCCTAACTGTCTTCATCAGTGTGTCAATATAAACAAACAGGGTTGACTGTAATGACTCATGTGTCATACCCCATTCCCAAAATATACACTAAGCCACTCCCGAGTGGCTTATTTACTATTTTAAAATATAGATACAGATGCAGCATTGTAGAATTTTTCTTTTAAGACCTTGGAAAGGCTAATACATCTGCATCACCTCAGCTACTACACCCCTCAGCTACTTTTCTCAGCAACTATGAGGAATTCTCAAAATATCTTGTAAGTGCTTCTGTGTAATCTTGATACTTCCTTGATTTTTTTTTCTCTTATTTGCTTTTCTGGTTTCTTCTTGTTGCTGTTTCTATTGCCTGAAAGTTTTGTTGCTGTGCATGAAGTAGAAAGTATGGGGCACTGACTGCTTGTATTGGTGAGTGTGCACCTCTCAACTAAAACTGGAGCATTTTATGCTCCTTAGAGAGATTTTACTCTCCTTTAGAGACGTTGGAGGAAAGCTACTGTGTGATGCACGCTCTTCTCCTGTCGTATTCAGTTTGCTTTAATTCTGGCATATTCAGCTGACCTATCATCTGTTTCTTCAATAAATTTAATAGGAACTTTACTCTGTGAAGCTAGTAATTCTGTCTGGAAATCCTGCTCTTCAGAACTTCATGGCTTTGGCTTGGGTGCTTTACCTTGAGGTGGCTGTCGTAATTTCTGCTCCCAGCTGTCCTCCGTGATCTCTGAGGTTTCTGCCCCTGCTCCAAAAGGCCTCAGCTCCCCAAGCAGCTGCTGCATTGTTACTGTGCCACACTGGAGTGTTAGGGTAACACGAAGTATGTGCTGTGTAACCTTAACGCACAGGGATGTCAGCTGTGGCATTTCAGCTGCCTCGTAAGTATCAGAGCTGTCCTTGCCCTGTAAGCAGGAATCTGAGAGAGGGGCAGGAACTAAGCGATCTCTTTCAAGGTAAGTTTTGTTACAGCCCTGATTCCTTTTCTGTTTTCAGTTGTAGCTGCAAACCTCCCACTTAGATTCATTCTTCCATGATTTATTTAGTCTTCAATTGAGTTTCTGCCTGTATGACCTTTGTCTTAAAAATGCAAGCAATCCTGATCATGTAGAACTATTCTGGAAAAAAATGTAGCTGAATACTCAGCCATCAGATATTTTGTCATTTTTGTGCACAAAATCAGGTTTTGAAAGGAAGGCCTCACACTTTTAAATCTTCTTCTTGATTCTTTGGAATAACAGAAATTCTCAAAGAGGGAAAAAAATTGTTCCTGGAAGTCCACTATCATTAAGATGCTGGACTTGAATGTGTTCCCTTAAGGTAACAAAGGAGTCTTTTCAGAGTGGCTAAAAGTGGCCAAAGAAGGGAAACTAAGATAAAAGCTGTCAGTCAGGTTGCTATCACTTCTGTGCTCCCCCCAAGGAAATATACCTATGAGCAGACTGTGTGATCTCATTGTTTAAAAAGATTTTATAACCGTTTTGATATACTTGTAAAGGTCTAAATAAATGAAAATTATTCAAAAGTTCTTTTGGTTTAGGTGTTGAATTTAAATTGTCTTTCAACTACGGTAATAGTGATTGGCTCTGAGGCTGGACATCTGTTGCTGTTTGCAGGAATTATGTAACGGTGTCCTTTTGTGGGATAAAAGTGATCTTAAATTTGAGATGTCTTGTGCCTTTTCTTAAAGTTACCTATGAAGATAAAATTAAATTCTTCATAATTTGAGTGACAGGGCTACAAAACACTTGCACAGGATTTCCCAAGCAAATCGACGCAAATACATTATGTTGTGTGAAAGCACAAGGGTTTGTGGTCTATTAATCTTTGCAGTTTACACTAACTGAACAGTGAATGCATGTCCAATATTCCTGGATGTTTTGGGACTAACTATACCTATGCAGTAGAGATCAGTTTCACTGTGCTAATGGCACATAATCTCATGATATGTAGCCAGTTAGATGCTATTCCTTTTTCTGCTTCCATATACTTAGAAACTTCAGATGGAAAAATGCTATCATCAAATTCCACTTGTACCAGTATTTTTCAAGCACATTTGTTGTCTGAAATCTTCAAAAATCCAGCAGTCCTGTACAATGGTAATGGAGACTGCTTTTCTGCCTTTGTTTTGGTGCAATAGAATTTTTTACTTTGCTTGCTTCCAGTCCTGTAGAAGTGATATGTTTTTCCAGAATGAATACAATTGTATTCTAAGTAATTAATCCATTGTTGAAATCTTTATTTTTAAAACAATATCCTCTTCTACCATGATTAAGGAGAGAGAATTTTGTTTAACAACTATTTAATGAAAATATTTTGCTTTCCTTGCTGGGAATTTCTCATTTCGTATGTAGGCAACTAAATACCCTCATTTTAGCTGTATCTTATTACAGTTGCCTTTTTGCTACTTTGTGATGTGCATTTATAATATATAATTTCTTCTTTTGGCTAAATATTCCTGTGAATAGATGTTCTAGTAATTCCTGTTAAAAGCAATGTAGTTAGTTGCACTTCTGCATTTCACTTGTAGACAGTTTTTCATGTTTTCCTACTCAAAATCCTCAACACTGGAGGCATTTCAAGGGTAAAAGGGATGCTTATTCTGTCCATGCTGTTAGGCAAGGTACTAGTAAATAAAAAAGAACAAAGCAGAGAGAAATTTTCTGGACATCATTTATCAGATGAACCTGCTTGGTTTTTTGTTTGCAGAATTCCATGTTGGTCTTCAGGTATTTTTCTGTGAACTTTTCCTATTCTTGATACTTAAAACAAGTAAATTGTTTGTCAAAACCTAGTTGTACATTGACTGAAACTATTTGTTGATTCATTTTGTGGTTTGTAAATTTTGAAAGTAAAGAACTGCCTTGAAAACCAAATATAATTCACAAAATCTGTTATAACATTTTCTGTAAAAAATTAGCTCAACTAAAAAAGTCTTTTTTCTTTTAATTCAGCTGGTGAACTCATTCACGCAGCTGTAGCTATGCCTGATTACCCAGATAAATGAGTGAAAGGTAATGAAAGTTGAATTTGCCTCCGTGTAAACTGATGTTTTCATACACAGCTACTAATGCATTCGCCTCCTCTCTCTCAAAGTTTCCTCTCTTTTTCCTTTTCATTAATTTATTTTGTAAATAAAATTCACCAGTTGCTTTTGCCTAACAGAAGACTTCTACAATTTGCTGCCTCTGTATTGCCAGGAAGGAGACAAGACTCTTGCACTCTGTTCAAATGAATGCTTGAAGCATTTTTAAGTAATATATTGTCAGGTTACTTTCCCTTGCAGCTCATTTAAGGTTTTCAGTTTCAAAAAATAAAAGGGCTAATTACTGAAAGGCACATGTATTTAGTATATTTTTGCTGTTATACAAATTTTACACCCAGTATTTGGGGAGCCCTGGACCTCCTTACCTTTTTGTGGTCCTTCCAGCATGGTTCACAAGATAACATTCATGTCAAGTGTATCACTATAGGTATGTCAGTGTTTATAGACATGTATCTCTACAAAGATGCCTGTTGAGCATTAAAAGCTTAAGTCAGTATCTTTAGCTATTTTCTGGCAAGTTGCCTGCTTCAGCATTACAGATTAGCAGGTTGGAAAAGAAAAGGAAGGAAAAATACTTTCAAGGTGTCTATTACTTGCTGGAAATTAAATAGCTTTATTTTTATTTTGTTTTTATAAACTCAATCATAGTTGCTTTTGTTAATTACTTATTTTGGATTTATATAAAAAGCGCTGTGTTTGAGGTGAGGAGAATACTACACTTGAAGGATTTTCATAATTAGAAACCAGAACATTTGTGCATCTTCAATTTAACTTTTTGTTAGGATTTGAGGAGGGAAACACTATGCATTTGATCCACAAAGATTTGTCCAAATTTGTAATTGCAAAAGGATTTTAAGTGAAAGCTTTTAATCCAAGTGAACTACTTATATTAATGCATACAAGTACCTAATGAAAGAATACTGATCAGCTTTCAGTTGGTAAAATGGAAATCAACTAGCATGCTAAAAGATTCAGGTTGAAGCTAATTACAGTGCCAAATAGTTTGATAAAATTTTAATACTGAGTTTTGGTATTTTAATAGGCTCTTGTGTAATATTCAAACAGCTGAGCACAAGTAAGTAAATGCTAGTGGGAAAATATTCTATTATGTAAAATAAAACCATATTTTAACTAGCTTATTTGCTAAAAGCTACCATTTCTAAAAGTTGAATCTTTTTTGTATTTTATAAAATGTTATCGTTTTATGTGTGTTACTGAGGAACAAATCAACTTTTAAATGTTTGTGTTTTCTGTCATATTAAGGTGCATTTTTACCATACTGGTGTAGCAAGCTCTTCCTAATTTCATCTGAATGCTTATCACATGCTTCTGGCAACGTATGCTTAGGCAGGAGAGATTTTGAGGAGAAAGCATGTGATTGCATGTTTAACAAGTCTTCAAACTTTGTTTTGAATTCCACCTTTAAAACAAAAAGCATTGAAGTAGGCCTATTGTTTGAATTACTCTCCTCCATTAAGTACATGAATCTTTACCCCTCCAGGCTATGTTCATTTGCATTTTATCTCTGCCACTCTTCCACACTTTTATTTCACTCTTGACCCTGTTTCTAGGAGATGTGCGAGTAAGAAGTCGGGCAGGATTTGAAACAGAGAGAAGAGGTTCTCATCCATACATTGATTTCCGTATTTTTCACTGTAAGTATTTAAAAGCAGATAAATTACAAATACACAAAGGCTTCCATCAATTTTAACTACTGAGCCTCTAAAAGATAGCGGCTTTTAAAGCAAGACCATTTTTTATACTTAGGAAAATCCTTCATGCTAGCTCATTACCAAAAATAGAAGAGGACAATCATCACTGCTAAATTTTTTTTTCTAAAAATTTAGTTTAAACTCACTGAATTTAAACCTGAATCCCTGTGGAAATGAAGACTGTCTTATATCCAGCTACTGGTGTGTGTGCTTGCTTGGCAGACACAATCAGTTGAGGAGAATAATTTCCTGCTTTTATGCAGCAGCAGAAAGGCTCTCTCTAGGATGGTGCTTGAATAGACTTAGAGTAGATATCAATGTGCTTTGACCTCATCATAATCAATTAACCTTACATCTACTCAAACATGTAGCTAGGGCTTAAATTTTTGGACAAATACAAATCTTAAAGTGTTACAGGAAAACAGCAGACTAAATTTTTTTGATTATGTGTTTTAGGAATCATTTTTTCTCAGAAGTGTTGCAAGAATAATATTTTTGTAGAGAAAAAAGTTAAATTATCTATCTGTGTTGTTATAACTAAATTCGTCAGTAGTTGTTGTAACATAAAGTTTCAATAACCAGCAAACCAATATGCAGGAAAAGTGCAGGGGATTTAAGTCTTAATTAAATTATGTTAATATTGAATGTATTAAGTGTCATAAAGTATCTATACCAACACTGTATCAGCACAGTTCCAAGTATTCTGAATGCAATGGAGAGATTTAGAAAAGTTGATTTCATGATAACAAGTGTGGTTGTTGTAATTACCTTATTAATAAAAATGAGTGGCAGAAACTGGTCTTATGCTCTGATCGTAACTGAAGTTACTCTTTTAAAAAAGTAGATCACATTTAAAACTCTTAAACTCTTAGTTTCATTCAAAAGTTTCATAACAATAGGTGAGAAAACAAAGTTTGAAGAGTGTGCTATATTGATTTTTCCAACAAAGAGGATAAGAGTTTCATCTCAAGTCCTGATGGAGTATAATAAATTCTCTAGAAATAGCATGCAATTTATGAAGTACATAACTATGTCTTTTTGTGTATGTATATATATGTGGCATTTCATGCTGATAGGGGAAAATACTAACAGAGTAGTAAAAGAACTACCAGTTAAAAGGCAGTCAACGTATGATATTATTGCTGTTGTCAAATTAACTATTTTCTGTTGTCCTCATCACACTTTTCTTTCCATCCTGATGATTGTGCATCAGGCAGATCATGACTAATCAGGAAGAGGATTTTCACACTCTTTCTTCTTGCCCCTACTTGTTCAGGCACAGGCACCAGCTTTTAGCAACATCACCTGTGGTGTCTGATGACAGCAAAGAATGTTGCTAGGAGGCCCAAAAAATTCTTTGGCTATAGCTTCCCTCTCAACTGCTGTGGCAGTTTTCAGAGTTGCCGTATTACAGTCATATTTTTTGCACTTGAGGATTGTAGCCTGTTGCAGGGTTGCTCTTCAACTTCAGGCTCCTGCTGTATTGTGGAGTTTCTTTCAAAGTCAGTAAGGAATTCAGAGCCATCTCTCACCATATCACTAGGTTATCTATTAATTAACATAATTGTGGGATTTTATTAATCAGTAAAATATTTTCTTTTTCTCTGCAATGCTAATTGAGTCCTGAGCAATGTTTCCTTAATTGTTTTAAGTAAAAGAGATTTAGTATGATACTATGAGCCTGCAAGTAGAGAGAAGTTCTGGGAATCAGACTTGACCTAATTTTTAGGTTATTGTCCCTGCCCTCTCCCAGTAACTCCAGAGAAGGATTTGATTTTGCCACATTGAGCTACATGACTGAAAAATGTTCACCCTTACGAGCAATAGCATGTGAGAGGAGCCAGCCAGCTCTTCTTTCCTTGAGGCAAAGACTGAACTGAAAAGGGTCTCTTCTGGAGCCAAAGCAAACTAAACCATCTGAATGCTCGCTTTTTTTTTTTCCCTCCCCACCACAGCTGTATCCTGAACATCAGTAATGCATGGATATGCTTCATTCATCATGTTTGTATAGTTTCAGTGTAACTTTCTTCTACCATCCAGTAACTTTTTTCTGTGGTACTAAATATTTTGCAAAGATCATGGCTTACCTGTTTTGCAGATGTTGTGTATACTGACTGTCAGTCACAGCGTGGAAGCGTTATTGCTGTTTTGTATTTTTCTCAGCTAATTTTTGTTGTTCAGCATTTTCTTTTTGTGTCAATGATGTTTTGAGAAGAAGTTGAACATCTTTCAGGAGGTCCAGCTAATAATCTGCTGACCAGTTCTCTTTTCCTATATTTTATTGGTAGGCTCTTAACCCCGTATTTTATTGGTAGGTTTGAAGAGTACTGAATTTTAAATGCTTTATTCTGTTTTCAGGAAGTTACTGTTGTGTGCATTTGTTTTAAATAGTCACTTCTGTTTCATTACACTGTTTTAACTTGCAACTTCATTTAGTGTTGCTGAAGGAAAATTTTTAGCACCTACTTATTAAGACCACGTCTATATCTTCTTAAGCATTATAAGCTCAGCCTCTGTATCCTCATCCCATAGTTTGTAATTGACACATGAATATGCAAGTTTTTACCTTGGCTAGAAGTATTCTCAACGGTAACCTTTTTCTAGGAAATTCAATTTGAGGAAAGATTGTTGAAAAAATATCTTTATTGTTATTGTTAGAAATGGTGGTATGGGAATCATCTGAGAATTCTTAAATTCAGGATTTGACTGGTGATCAAGCTAAGTTTGTTGGGTGGTAATTTTCTTTCTATATTACATGTTGTTCAAGAAGTCACCTTTTTATAGGTAATTGCAGGAACTAGCCAGGAGTAGCAGCTTAATTAACAAATTTTTGTTTTAATAAGACTGCTTCCTGATGAGTGGGGAAAGATAGGACTGTATTCGTTGGGTTGGTTTGCAATTGGGTTTGCAATTGGTTAATGTTGAATCATCAATTAGTAGCTTTTCTGTTACTGTGGTCTGTTGATTATGCCTGTGTAGGACCATGGACATAAACTCAGAAAGCAGCTCAAAGCCACTGTTTCTGGAAAGGAGAGAGCAGGCACACAACTTTCTTCCTCTGAAGTAAATTTTGGCCTTATATATAATGGTTGTTCAGTGGATGTGTATAAATCACGGTTGCACATTAAAATGCCTGCACTGTAATGTGTTATTGACTTGACTGTGGAACTTTTCACTCCGTGTGTAACAAGGGGGAAGTTTTGCAATTCACTGTGACAATGCAACATGTACTGTTTGGTTTTCAGGGAAGTTATTGAAAAAGTGATTTCAGTGGTGTTAACCACTCTTACTGTCTGCTGGTTTACAGATAGGCTACAGTTAACGTGACTACTTAAAAATTTTTTTTCACATTACTTGAGACATCACAGACAGTAATTCCATCTGCAGCATTGACAGAATATGTTGATAAAAGCTAATGCAAAACAGAGTCTTTGGTAGAAGAATTGGTAAGTGACAGTATAAAAATATTCCCTTTTTCAGAAATAGTAAACCAGCAATAAATTTTTAGGTTTTGTTTTCTTGCTATTGAGAGGTTGTCAGTAATGTCTATTTTTCTATATACGTGTGTCTGTGTATATATATACACACACACTTACAAATACACTTAAGTAACTTTGAATATGTTTGTGAGGAGTTTCTAGCATGCACAAATAGGAGTATATAATGTGCCCCAATCACTCACTATTTCACCTGAAAAAAGAAACCAAAACAGTGCTCATTTGTGTATACAGTATGTTATACTGAGGAAGTGAAGCCAAAAGGAATAAAGCTCAAGTGAATAATTAAGATAACAGAAAAAATATTGGGAAGTGCCTTAGGCAGATACAACCTAAATTAATGCTTTTAAGCTTCCTTTTTAGGAAAGGGTTGTTGGATATAGTCAGAAGAAATAGATAAAAACCCAAACATTTTTGGGTTTGTGGAGAGGAAACATTTTTTTCTTTGTGCTTTTCCTGTTTTGCCTGACCCTAAATAAGTAAGACCATGTCAAAAGGTTTTTAGAATTCTCTTGGGCCACTCTCATCTGAGCATCCTTCTGTGGGGAGATAGTGATGTTGCCAACACATGGGGCTCTATTTTGTGTTTTCTAGATAAGGGAATATGACACATATGTGAGTTAAAATATCTTGGAAAGAAGAAAGCGGTTTTTGAGTTATTTGGTATGTGTCTGTATGGCTCAATTTTGAAGCAGATAGATGTTAGCATATGGTGTAGTGCTTCACTTAGGAGAGAAAATAACGTGATTTGAACTTAAGACTTCATTAAGACTTAGACGGTTCTTCTTCTCAGTTGTATATGAAGCCTTTTTAGTGGGAAAAGAAAAGGAGACTATTATAGGTAATGGATAAATCTAGTTCTCTTTCTTGAGAAGGCAAACACTTGAAGAAATTCCAGAGTTTATTATACAACCTTCAGATGGTTTACTTGGAAATCATAGTTCATGTAACATATTATCTGACAAAGATGTCAGTATCTACTGTTTGCCATGGTGTTTTTAACTTTTCAGTTTTGCTCACGAATTGTTGGAAAAGGTTTATCTTACACAGTGAATTTAGATTCCCCTTGACTGAGAGGCCAGAAGTCAAAGAAGAGAGAGGAGTGCAAATCCAAATTGATTGCTTTAAACAATTTGTAAAATCCTTGTGTAACAGCAGCCTTGTGCTTTTGATGATACCATCTAGAGATTGAGATAAAATGAGCCCGGTCCAGGTGAATTTGAATGCCGTTTTTTGTTTTAAGAAAACAGAGGAATTACCAAGCTGAATATGGTTAAAAGTAATTGTCTTGTTCAACAGTCTACTGTGAAGAAGGGTGAATTTCACGAGTAAAGTCATGCAGAAGATTTCTGTGTGGTCATAGGTTGAATGAATTTGTTTCCCTATGAAAAAACCAACACTGAGGAGTGAAAAGCTTGTACTCAAGAGATTTCTCCAAAAACTGCCTTTCTGTGAAGGATGGGATTCTGAAATGGTCTTCTAATTATTCACAATCCAGATTATTTAAATATATTGTTTTCCTCAATGTGAGCAAAATTTTGACTTCGGTTTAGTGTGGAGAATGCAGTCATACAAGGGCAAGTCATAGACGATGCTCTAAATACAACTTTAGCCAAACGAAAACAGTGAAGACAAACTTTAAGTGAAAAGTGAGCTTGAAGTGAGCTTGGTTAAGGAAGATTTTGGGATAAAAGCTACCAACTGAGAATACAGAACAGGTTTATTTTTTTTTCTTTGCTGTCCTAGATTGTTGTTTTACCTACAGTTTCTTCTTTACGAGTTTCTGTAAAACATTGTGTGTGCCCCGGAGTCTTGCACAGATACAGACCACTCTGTGTTTTATTGCTGAAGTAACTTTGACCTTAGAAGAAGACAGACACATTCTGGTTTCTTTTTCTCTTTCCTTTTGAACCTCTCCATTGTGTTTCTTCTCCAAGTAGCTTATTTTGAAAGCTTTTTTTTTTTTTAATGCTAGATAATTTGACGGAAAGTATGTGAGAATTCTTTTGTTTTCATGTCTGCTCCCAATTTGACTTCTGTATTCGCAGTCATACAGACTGGTAAAGGAAATTCTTTTTCTGTTAACCATGATGTGTTACTTTTGAATTATTCTTTCATTTCTGGTGGTGGAAAATAGCTAAAAAGTATTACTTGAGGATTCTGACAGTCCATTATTGTAGAACTGAAGATTTCTAGGACACTGAAGAAAGGTGGGGTTTTCTTGTAAGACATCAAGAAAATTATTTGGTGATGGTTTGGAGTATATTACCCTTTTGGGAAAATAGTGGAACCGTTATTGTGTCATGTACTTGTCCTTCAGGACCATCAGTATCTTAACACAGCATAACCCATTTTGTAAGGGCTGTATTTGTGTTCTGATGATATTCCTCTAAATGTTTTGCTTCAGTGAAGTTCATTGGTTCACACTATGCTGTTGTGAGCTACAGACTTGCCTTGCCCAGTGGGTGGGTTCAGGTTAAAAAAAAAAGTACACAATTGCAGGATTGCTGGGTTATGATTCAGTAGATTGGTATGGAAAGATTATGCCTTGTATATAGTTTTCTAGTCCTGAGATTATTGCATAATATTACTCATTCTAGCAGAGGAATGGCATTGTATAATTTACTTAATTTTGTATCTTTCCTGAGGTGTTTACAGAAATATTAAGATCAGCCAAAATTCAAGAGAGATAAATTAGTAAAGTCCTGTAGATATCTTTTCACAGTATTTTCTTTACACTTTTTCTGCTGTGCATTGGCTTCAGTGCCATTGGAGAATTGGCACTTATTTCATACTGAAGTAGTCTAATCTCTGCACTCTGAGTAATTTCTCTCAAATTAGCTCTGCTTTGAGCAGAGAATTGGACTAAAGGACTTTGGGAAGTCTCTTCTGGCCCTTCCCACCTAAATTATTCTATATTTTGCTACAGCAATATTTCATTCTGTAAGATCCTTCAGGAAAGACGTTATCTTTGGTAGTGGTGATGTGTAGCAGTTCTTCAACCTCCATCAGGGAAGATTTGTTGAAAACCACTGTAGTTTTTAATATAATTGTGGTATTACCAGGGTTTCTTGAGACTTAACAATTTTTTCTGAATCCACTCAGTCAGAAGACACTTGCAAAGCCATGTTTGTTTCATTGATCCTTAACCTGCATAAGGATTTAGCATATTTTCCATTGATCATTACTATTTGGAAAAGAAATGTATGAATGTTTGTATAAGTAGATATATACTAAAACCTAAACAGTCTGGCTTAACTTTTTCATTTAAGCAGGAGAGGGGATGTAGAGCCTTACAGTAATGCTGAGCAGGGGTTCAAAGTGCTTATAAGGAAAACAAGAAGTATAATAAAGTAATTTAGACCCCAATAGTCTTTCTATGTAACTTCAAAATCCTTGCTGAAATTATATCTTCCAAATGAAATCACGGTTTTATATAATGCTTTAGTACTGAATGTCTTAAAAAATACTTGAAACTGCAAATCATGAGTGGAAAACTTACAGAAGAGTTAAATAACAGGACTTAATATTTTAGAAAATGCTCATGGATCTAAAATAATGTATTTCTTAATGGTTTGAGGGGGATAGATGGGAAATTAGAATGCTTATGGGTCCCTCTAGTGGTGTGAAATGCTAGATAACACTTTCAAATTATTCATAAATAGAAATTATTTGTATACTCTAAGACCTTAGAAAGGTGGTTATAAGTGACATATTTAATCGAATATTGCTTTCAAGTGTATATATTTACAGGTAGTAGAAACTTTCAGATATCATGTCATGTTTAGTGACATTATCTGCTGTGTAAAAATGATAAATGCATAGTTGGACTTAATATGGAAAAATTGTGAGAGATTACTGCCACTAAAGGAAGGTATTTCTGTGATACTTCTTAGGAAAAAGTCTCCTGGTGGGCCTGCGCACCTCAAACTTCAGGTTTTACATTAAACATAAGAAAGATCCATCCTCTCAAATATTGTTTTTAAATTTCTTTTTTCTGTTAGTGGCAGTGATGCCTGAGATCCTCAGTTATGCTCTTTCTATTTATTATAGCAAAAACCAGTGATTTTTATTGTGGATAATTTCCTATTTTCCTTTTGTGCTGTAGCAGGGAAGAAAAGGAGGTAGAGTTCTTACACTGGATAGCCTTGTTTCAGCCAGGATCCCATCAGAGGGTATGAGTCTTTGTCTTTGCATTAAAATAAAGTTGAAGTATATTGTTAGGATTTAAGTTTTCTATTAATAAAAAATTAAACCAAACCATAATTAAGTTGTCATTCTACCTTTTGTTGACTGTCCTTACTATATGCAAGATGCAAAAATTCAGAGAGCAAATCTATCAGTATATGATTTAGTGATATGATTATGATTCTGTGATTATCACTTGTTTTCACTTTGTATTTTTATATCAGCATGAGAAAAATAAATATTTAATATCCCTGTGAAATGTGATAAAACTTTTTTTTAGATTTTCATGAAGAATGACATGCTTGAAAGATTGGGAGTGGGAAGAGAGATTAAAATTAGTGTCTTGAAATACAGATGAAATCTGTTGCATGAAGGCAACGTGCGCTATTTTATTGCTGTATATGCATAACATTAGCAAAATAACTGATATTAGTAAACAGAATTAATTTTATTTTTTTTTTAGATAAAGGAATATTTTATTTTACCAGCATCTCACTTAAGATGCTTAGAAACAAGAAAATAACCATTTTAATCAAACAAAAAAAAGAAAACCAAAAAAACCATTGGAAAATATTTTGGATGATATCTATAACTTAGAAAGGAATGAGAAGAAGAATATCATAGAATGGCTGCTGTCGACTAGGCACAAAGACCTTACAGGTTGTGTTCTGATTCCTTGCATCAAAAGCATTTCTGAACGCTGCAGCATCCTTCTTAACGTGGCTGCCATCCCAACTTTGCTTTCATTCTCTTTCAGTTCTCAGGGCAGTAAATGGCATACTTATTTTCTCATTCTAATTTGTCCCTAACCTGTCCTTAAGAGCAAATGGTCAGTATTGGATATTAGGAAGGCATTTAGCACACTGAAGGCTCCAAATGAAAGATGTTTGGGCTGGGAGGAGGGACGTCTTTGCAGCATGCTTATTCATGAGCACTCTTCATTCTTCACCTCCTTCTTTCCATAATAAATACATTATTGAACCTTGATTTGGTAGGGTCTTCGAAATTAGCATCTCATTTCATGACTCATGATAGAAGAAGGTAGGCTGACATTCTCATATTAATCATGCATATAAAGGGAACGAATGTGCCAGGAGGGAAATACCAAGTTTCCATTGCACAACTGTATTTTATCAGTCCTTCCCATGAACTGGTCTTAGCTGGTCTGCTGGAACCACAAAGCAGTTGGTTTGTGTGTCCTTAATAATAATTTATCTGTGAGGAAAAGGAAACAGCAGGCACGGTTGCTATCAGTGTTCCTGCAGCTGAAGAAGCTGTCTTCCTCCCACCCCATTCCTTGAAAGCCAGCTATTTTCTGTTTCAGCCTCCCTTTTAAATTAATAACCTGTCAAACCTCCGCAACTGACTCGCCTATTGTGAATTGTCTTGTGGAAAATGTTTAGCTGTTAAAGGGAGAGAAATTTACTTTTGGGGTTGGTGTTGTCCCCCCGCATGAGGTGTTCTGGAACTGCAGAGGGATGGTAAGACTCAAGATCTCTTTTCTCAATTGGAAGTTATTCTAATCATTGCAGATCTAAATCATAAAGACTTTTAGTCAAGGTTTGTTTAGCTTGGGCTATACGTGTACGATAACTAATAGTTCAAAGGGAAGTGCAAAGCCCGGCCTCTGGGGAGGAACAGCCCCAGCTGGAAAGCAGCTTGACTGAAAAGCACCTGAGGCTCCTGGTGGGTGCCAAATTGAACATAAACCAGCCATGTGGCCTTGTTGGAAAGACAGGAAATGGTGTCCTGGGAGGAATGGTGCCAGCAGATAGAGGGAAGTGATCCTGCTCCTTTATTCAGCTCTGACGAGGCCTCACCTGGAGTCCTGTGTCCAGGTCTGGTCTCCCCCATAAGAGAAAGTCATGGACATCCCAGAGAGAGTCCCACAAAGGGTCAGGAAGATTAAGGGGCTGATGAGAAAAGGCTGAGCTTGGACTGTTCAGGCTAGTGAAGGCTCAGTGGGGGAACTCATCCATGTATACAAATACCTGAAGGGAGGGTGCAAAGATGACGGAGCCAGGCTCTTTTCAGTGGTGCCCAGTGCCAGGACCAGAGGCAATGGCACAAACTGAAACACAAGAGGTTCCCTCTGAACATCAGGAAACACTTTTCCACTGTGAGGGGTACCAAGTAGTGGTACCCAAGTACCAAGTTGCCCAAGGAGACTGTGGAGTCTCCATCCTGGGAGATACTCAAAAGCCTCTGGGACACTGTCCTGGACAATGTGGTCTGAGTGACCCTGCTTGAGAAGAGCAGTTTGACCAAATGAACCCCAGAAGTTTTGTAATAAGCAGCATTGCTGCTGGGAAAGCTGGAATGATGTAGGCTTTGCTGTTTGAATTGCATCAGCTGAAGCAGTGCTCTTTTTTTTCTTTCTTTTTCTTAACAAGGGGTAGAAAAAGTAGGATTAATGTGTAAAAGTAGTTTATGAGCTATACAAATAGGTGATAATTTAGAGAGTTTAAACATGCTAAATGTCTCTAGCATATTGTGAAGTAAAGAGTAATAATGGTTTACAGAATAATGAAGCTTCACAGAAAACCAAGCAACTCATTTGCCTCTGTACCCACATCATCATCAGAAAAAATACTGAAGCAAGACCATGTGCAACCCCCCACAATGGCTTACAAATACAAGTGGAATGTCTACACTGGCAGGTTATTGCATTTCTGTGTTCTATTTTGTTCTTTGCTGCCAGAAGCTGCTGTTTTACTTGTATTACCTACATCATACTGTTCTGTCAAAGGTTAACATGTGGCATCTGTGACAGTGAAACTTAGTTTGTAGTATGACAAGAGTAGGTTTTTGTTAACTCTAGGTCTGTGGAAGAGTACTTGAGATCAAGAAAAGTATCTGCACTATTTTTCCTACTTTAAATATTTTGGTTTTTTGACATTTAGTCAAGTTCCTGGCTTTTGTATGTGACTTTGTGGATATTTTAGATCATTTTATGACCCAAGTTACAACAGTTTTATATTGTTTTATTTTTCAACCTAGCAGCTTCTCTTTTGAAATTTGGATTTTAAGGGATTGGATCAAGGGGGGAAGAACTGTGCCCTTTTAACAGCAGCAGCTGTATTGCTCCTTGATTCTCTGTTCTGCAGCCTGGCAATGCTCAGACTGTAACCTCATGTTAACAAATGTGCTTAGAAATATTGGTAGGGTAATGCAGGCTGACAGAGTCTATTTATTTGCCTGCTGTACATGTGAACGTTGCTTTATAAGCTACCTTTATCATATGTAGTACGTATATATATATGTATATACATCTGTATACATATATATATGTATCAGTGTCTTCAGAGGAAGTGCCCTTGTCCTTGAGTATGATAACTTGAAGAAGGATATTTCACGTGAAGTTGTCTGAGTTAGCCCTGAATTTCAGTGTCTTGATAAAGTGTTTCAGGCATGTCTGAAAGAATATTCCAGTTTTCTCAGTTTAATCTCTGTTAGCACAGGCTGTTCATGTGAAACGCTGCTGCGTTTGATTAGATACTGTGTGTTTATCCCACTGTCAGTTCTGTTTAGAGGTGTTTTATTACTGTGGTTTGGAACTTGGTATATTAATGAGCTAACACAGAACAGAAAGTAAGTTGGAACTTCTGCAGGGAGAAGAATTTAAATGGATAAGATTTATTTTACGTAGGATTAAGCTGCTGTCACTAGAAATTGCTAAGGCTTTTAATTGAAGTTGTCAATAAGACTACAACTTCCCCTGTACAGCATTTTAGACTGACTTTTAAGAACAAAACTTGTCACTCCTTACTTCACCAACTTCTAATATGCCTTGTTCTTGGAAGAAGAAGAGATCTGTACTATAGACTTGAGCTCATGTTGGTTTTGAGGATCTGCATTTTTGGAGAAGAGCCTGTTTGCATTGACTTCCTTAATACCTTATTTTTTAATTTTTTTTTTTTTTAGCATGAGTCATTTCAGGCAGAATGAATGAATATCAAGATTATTGACTCCTGGTTATAGAAAACTGCTATTAGGGTGCTGCTGAAAAGAAAGTAAAGGCCAATTTTGGCCTTCAGTATTTCAAAATCAGAGTATCTGACTTGTTACAAAGAAATTGTAGCTATGCATAGTTTGATCTTCAGGTTTCTCAAACACTTCAAGTATATCAAGTGGAATTGGACCTAAGCTAGCATCAGTCATTTGAATAAACAGTTAACCTAGTTAGTATAAAGCGAAATATTTGGATTAATATTTGAAAACAGATTAAAATAATTTTCTGTTGTGTTTTCACTGTACCAGGAAAGGGATTTGCATATACTGTGAAAATAACATGGTACTTGTTTGCCAGAAGAACGTAACTATCTGCAAAAGCAACAAAAGTACTTGAATGTGTTTAAAATTTTGCCAGTAGTGAGCTAAGAGATTTTCTGAGCTTTAAGGTCTATGTAGAAGTTACTTATATATGCTCAAAGCCTACTTGTATCTCCTGTATCAACATGCAGTTTCTGATATTCTCTTGCTGGTGTACATATTTTATGTGATTTGTTAGAGAAATGGATACATGAGAGCAGTTTTCAAAAAATAATTTGTTTGCAGTAACTATGTGTTTTTAGACAATTTCTATAGTATTTCTGTCCTTTCAATAACAGAGTTCCTTAAAAAGATATGTTGCAGCTGTGATTTAAATATTTGGTTTTTTTACAGGATGCTTACACGGAACAGTTTTTTCTAAACTCTGGCTCTGTATTTATTATTAATAAAAATATCTGTATTTGTGGCTGAAACGTTTGATACCAAAAAAAAAGCATTGGCTTTATACCAGACTTCCCTGAACACTCATCTTTTTGATAAAGGTTTTTTAGCGAGAGTGTTTATTTTCTTGTTTTTTGTAGCAAATTCTGAAATCGAAGTCTCTGTGTCTGCGAGAAATGTGAGAAGGTTACTTAGTTTCCAGCGATACCTGAGATCTTCCCGTTTTTTCCGTGGTATCACTGTTCCAAATTCTTCAAACATTTTAGATGATGATTATAATGGACAAGCAAAGGTTGGTTGCTTGATTTTTATTTTTTTTAAGTATGTTTTTAAAAATGCTTGCTAGTATATATAACTATATCACATGTTGAAAGTACAACCAAATACAAATTTTAAGCATGTTTTTTTATACACGTATGTGTATGTATTTTTGTGTGTTAATATAAATATATCTTAATAGATTGCAACAAACTCCTTTAATGCCTACTAGTGTGCTGGGATGATTTTTGTGGCTAGTGTTTTTCTTTCTTTCTTTTTTTTTTTCCTAGTAACTGGTGAATGAAGGGTGCACTCTAAAAAAATGAAGAAAGGAAAATATATCTGTATATAAGAAATGTAGTGGAGCAATTTGGACAACTATTTCCTTTCATTTTTAGTCTAACATGACTAAAGAACATCTGAAAGAGTGACTACTTACTACTGCAAACTCAGTAAAATGCAGTAAATTTTCTCAGGACATGTTTATGCCAAACGGACTTTTTCTTTGGTAGGCAATTCTTCTAGAAAAGAAAACTCTGATAGCTATGTGCGGGGAAAACAGGTACTGGGAAGAGAGGTGGTATTAAGAGAGCAGCTGCCTGGATAGAAGACTAGTGTGTTGGGGACAAAGGATGGATAGTGCTGAAGGAGACTGAACAGGCAAAGATGATTCAGGTTATTCAAGATCCCAAAGGCTGTGTGTCACTGCATTTAGTGCTTTTTTATTTGCCATATTGACACAAAAAAGGAATATACTTACACAACGGACATATCCTAGCTGAACATGACCAGACTGTGGTGTAGAAAAAAATCTGATAACCTGGAGGATGGATCTTAAAAATGTCCATGTAATTTAATAGTAAAGTAAACTTGTTAATGCTTTTGTTTTCTCAGGTAGCAGAGTTTTAATGGCTGGTAGAGAAAAACTAAAATGCTTTTTGCATAATTGGATTATAAAACAGCTCTACCAATCTAATGAGAATAGGAGAAGGCAGGAGTCTGTCGTAAAATGTGCCGGACAGGTATTTCTCATACAGGTAGGGGAGGCAGAGATCGGGATTACTGAACTCTAGTGAGGCCTCGTGTGCTGTTTGGTGCTGGAAGGACAGTTCATGTGAAGCTGCTGAGAAGATGAGCTAGTTCAGTGAGGTGGAAAGTCAAAAGCTTAGGTTTGTAAAGAATTTAAAATGCATTATGGCTCATATAATGGGTCAAATGCAAATGGCTCATATATCTAGTAAATCATCTAGATACTATTTCTCTTCTATAAGGAGGGGAAAGACAGAAAATGAGGTCAAAGACCACAGATTTATTTTCTAGTTCATTGAAAAACTGAAGTCTGAATGCAGTGTCTTTCTGTCATGTTATTTCTGGTTTAACCTAATTGTTTTCAATTGTGTCTTACTTCTTTTGAGAAATTGACTAAAGGATGAAAGGAAAATCTCCAACCGGTTCTGTCAAGGCACTTCTCGGTTTTTTCAGTTTTTTAATTTGTAAGATGTATTTTAAAGTTTTCCAGTTATCAGGCAAATTTAATTATTCTTTTACTACTATTTTTTTTTGTATGTAGAAATCCTAAGACTTGATCTGTCTCTGAAATCTTAAATGCTCCTCCGGGTTACAGGAAGATAGACATACGCTGATTAAAAGATGACAGCTTTTGTGTTTTCTTTCAGTGTATGCTGGAGAAGGTTGGAAATTGGAATTTTGATATTTTTCTTTTTGATAGACTGACAAATGGTGAGTTTACTTTTGCTATTTCATTTGTGTTTTATCTCCTAGCATAACTTAACTGTGGCACTTGTATTGCAATATATGATTCACTAAAAAGCACAAATTTCATCAGGTAGTACTTTTTGGTTTAATAGTGTTTAATCTAAGTCCTAGTTTGCCTGGTCACTCCATTAAAATAATGATGCTGTCAGTGCTGATAATAATCATTGATTTGTAGAAGAGTCCCTTCATGTACTTTGTACTTTCTGTTCTCTTTTAGTAATTTGTAGTAGTAATTTGGTATAAATTAACAAATCATTTTACTGTCTTAGACTTTTTTTTCAATTATGGGTTTGCTGGTAATTTATATGCTTGTGTCCAAAAGGTCATTTATATTGAACAAGTATTTTTCTGATAAATTTAAGTTGATAGTTCTGTTGCTTTATAGTGCAATAAGAAGGCACATTGGTGTGAATGCATTATAATTAGGACATGTAATAGAATACCTGGAGAATTAGGAGTTGAGCAGAGAGAAGCTGCTGTATGCACAGCTTGCACAAAATAGAAAAAGGAACAGAGCATCGTGGTTAGTTTTGTGCGCCCATTACAGGTAGCAGTAGGAGCTACAGAAGTATTTGGTTGAAAAACTGCCAAAGTATTGTTTAATTTATGGACAGACAGAAAAGAGATCTGTAAAAGTGCTGAAAAGGAGGAGGGAGGGCTGCTGCAGTGGGTAGGGTGAATATTTATATCATAATCACAGTGATGGAAGCTGGATTTTGAATAAAATGGAAGGAGATAAGCAAGTCCAGCGTCACAGCGACATTTGTGACAGTGTGGGAAGAGAATGAAGGGCAGCTCTTGCAGGTCTTACATCATATGGAGTAGGTAGCAGAATTGCAATTAGAGTGTTTAATTAAGTAATTTTAGGAGGACATTTTGATCAGGCAGCCTTGTTCTTGAAAGTTTTTAAGGGCAGAATGCTGTATATAAAACTCTGCTGGATGAGCTGCCCTGGATGAACCTCTAAGAAACAAATTACCCAGTAGATGTTCCAAGAATTGCATAATTCATTGTGAGGAAGTGGCATGCACATGGGAATACATTAAGCCCAGTAATAAGCAAGGTTTAGCAGAAATTTTTGTCCTTTTGTACCTCAATTTCTGTCTATGCTAGGTTCTTTAATGCTAAATGAAGATTGTCAGCCATGACATTGTTTGCAGAGCAAATAATGGACAAGCTATTTCAAATAAACATTTTGGGCTATTTCTCTGTCTCTTGCAGTTTTACCTATTTTACCATTGCAAATGATTATAATATAGCTATGAGTAGGTGAAGGATATTTTAAGCTTGTAATAGTATGCATTTCCTGCAGAAACTTTTTCGTAGAGTTCTGGGTAAAATAAGGAGAAGTTCAGCAAAATACATGACAAAAATGAGAGCATATTTACAATGTGTACTAATTGATAGTGTTGGCTTTTCTCTTTGCCTGATCATTTTTGTATTTGGTTTTCAGCTATCTGTTTGTGATATGTTGCATAAAGTTACTTATAAGGTTGAATATCATTGTAATGGGTTTGCATGTTGAAACCTGTTGATTTTTTAGTGTTCAGTAACATTTTCCTCCTATCAGTTGACAGTGGAGAGTTGGTGAATTTATTATCATTAATCAAAACTCCTGGTTATTACTAGAAACAGCTAATGGAATCTTGTCATGCAGTAAGATTTAAAAACTTATCATAAATTGGTGTAGAAAAATTTGCTTGTATAATTTTTGTGACCGATTTGTTTGAAATAATACATTTCTTATGAAAGAGTCACTGATTTCATGGCTTCCAATGAATTAGTATTTTCATCTTATTTTTAGGAAACAGTCTAGTCAGCTTAACCTTTCATCTGTTTAATCTTCATGGACTAATTGAACACTTCCAATTAGATACGATGAAACTTCGTAGATTTTTGGGTAAATACAGCTTTTTATTATGATGAATATTGCTGCTTTTTTATACTTTAACTGAAGTGCTGGTTGTAGTTTAGCAGTAAGGTTTGAAGGGTATTAATGCAGTCCAGATCATGCAGTGATTTAAAATATATTGATTGAGACAATCTCTCAAAGTTTCTATAAGTACAGAACTTTCTGTGTTAAATCCAAACAAGTATTAACAAGTGTAGTAGTTCCATAGCTGATGTTGTATTCCATTTATTAAATCTAAATAATCAGAAATATATGTGATATTGTGTGACATTTGTATTGAGAAAGGCTGGATAGCTCCTTTCTTTTAATATTCAGTTCTGCATTGATCTTTGCTTCCCAGTGATATAGTTTCCTAACTGTATGGAATATGAAAGCTTGCCTGGATTTACTGGTGCTAGTTTGATGCTGTCTCTGGCTTGCTCAAACTCTTATACAAGTAAGCACTGTAGTGTGGGCATAGTTTCTCCCTAAGCAGAGTGCAGGACAATTTTACTTGAACTTTTGGGCCTGCAGCACTGAAATACTTCAATGGAAAGAGCTGTAAATACAATGTAGAATATTCAAACCAAGCAGTACATTCACTCAGCAGCTGAATGAGCTGTCTTTCTGCATCCCAATGCCATAGACAGGCACTGGTGTGCAACGTCTTTCCATTGGTTTTTCTGCAACAGTCAGTACCTTTAATTTTGTGAAGTGGGAATCATTTTTTTAACTGAGCAGGAGAAACAGGTTTCTGGTCCCTTTTAGCAGGCATTCACAGTTCCAGAGAAAACAATTCTGTGGTTACAAAGTTTGTCATTTAGCAGAGGAGAAATCACATTTGGAAGGCTTTTCTCCCCTTTCAAATAAGGGAATGTTTTTGTTTTCATAATTTAGTTCTCTTTCAGCTTAAAAAAAAAAAAATTAGTTCTGTCTTGCATTTCACGTTGCTTTAAAGTGGACTCAATTCCTTCCAGTTTCAGAAATGTAAATCGGCCAACCTTAATGACTGATATATTGAAATGTGAAGAAAATTATTATAGAAATCCAGTCTTAGACTACTTGAGTTGTAACTGAGCGTGGTTTGTCTTTCTCATCTTGCTTATCTTCTGGTTAGTTGAGATTTAGCAAATCATAGTACTTGAAATGAAAGACTGGTTAGGAATGACTGGATTAGTTAGCTGGTTATCAAAAGATAACGAATAGTTTTAACTACATGTGATTACTCAAAGTCATAAGTCACTAAAATGAGATTAGACTTGGAAGAAGGCAAAATTTTATTCTAATTTTGAAAGTCACCACCTTTCCCTTTTGTTCATGCCTTCTACTTATCATCATCATCATCATCATGGCTAGGCTTCGCAAATGAAGATTTGGGAATGCCTTCTACTTAATGTCACTGAGAAGAACATTTCTTATCTCTGTCCTAGTACATCTGTAAAATCAGGGAACCTTTCTTCCAAATACAGCTTTCAGCATGAACGCAGTTCATTCTTTTCTTTTACTACCTCTTGTACTCCACTCCACAGTAATCTGAAGATTAAATTCTGGAAGGCTAGGACAGCACAAGTGGTCCATAGTACCATATAAAATTCACTTTATTTGGGAATTAATTGGAATCTTTTTAAGTAGAGAAATCTGGTTTTAGTTCTCAGTAAGATCTCAACATTTTATTTTTGTATATATATATATATATATGTTTATACACATACATAGTCTTTCAGTGATTACCAAGGGTTACTTGGAGATCTGCATCCTCCTACTGTGTGGTTTCAAGTTCTTATTCCAAACCTCATCAGGGGGATAGAAAATACGACGTACTCTATTCCTGAAAACATAGGGTGATTGTGATATTCTAGTTGAGACAAACCACGATCAAAATTTTGACCTAGGTCTGCTTTATTAAATAAGTTAGAAAAATTGTAAACTTCAGGTAGCTTGACCAGCCTGTGAAGCCACAAAAAAATTAAGGACATCTGCATTCGTGCACTTGATGTGAGGAACAGGTGGGAGAGAGTTCTACTGCAGGTTGATAGAGCTCAAAGACATTTATTTTCATCATTTTTTTATATGAGCTGTCAGCTATGCATTGAGTAGTTTAGAGACTATGTGGTGGTTACAGTATTTTGACTTTTCATGTAACACAGCTCTTCACAAATACCACATCAGTAATGCTGTAACATTGCAATCACAATTACATGGACCGTTTTGGCTTGTCAACTGAGTAGAAAAAGAGGTTGTAGGCATGTTTGTTTGGTGGGACTGACTGATTGTAGTCAGCCAGGAAAATATTCTTTTAGGTTTGCTTGAAAGAACTAATGTGTTGTATCAGGCCAAACCTTAGAATGCAGTTTGATTGTTGTATTTCAGATCTTTTTCCCCTCCATCCTTTTTAACATTATAGTTCTTTCATTCCATGTACTTGAGCTCATGTTGATGCCCTTTAAAGAATTCTACCTATACTGTTCGAAGACAGCCAGAAAGATGAATGAAAGAGGAGAAAAGCAAGGAAGACATTAAATGGGGAATATTAAATCTAGGAGTAGTTAGTCAGACCATCATCTAAATGAGATTCTTTTCTAAATTGCATGTAGGCTTAAATTGTCCTGAGTGAGGTATAAGATGCCTAAAAAAGTGTAGAGGTCGCTTTCCATGACCACTTTCCTGAATGGGAAAGAAAAGCACTTCATATGACAGAAATGCAGTGCCTAATTCCTCTGATTCTGTCTGTTTTCAAGGCCTGATATGGGATCCTCCTTGTGCTTTGGTAAACAGCATCATCATTTTGTATTCAGGGTTGCCTCATGGTTTGGACAGTCTAGATTATCAAAGGGAGTCTTCTCTGGGAAGGTCTCAGAGTTTCTCAGATTATATATTGATTTCAAGTTGTTTAATTTTGCTCTGAGATGACTTTACATGTGGCTGATTTCCTTTAGAAAATATTATTTCTTCACATAGAAATGGTATACCTGTGTTGTGGTTCAGCTGATGATTTACTGACTGTGATGTTTTCATGTGTATGTAACTTGTGATATTGCTTATTTCTGTGCCTAGTAATGGAATATAAAATACTGCTTAAAAAACCTGTTATTTTATTTAAATTTGGATATATGTTATTTTCCTGCAGTTATGGTTCAAGAAGATTATCACAGTCAAAACCCTTATCATAATGCAGTTCATGCTGCTGATGTGACTCAGGCCATGCACTGTTACTTAAAAGAGCCCAAGGTAAGAGAGCGTTCTCACTTTCATATCACGTGTATGTACAGAAATATGTGCATTTGTGTGCGTGCATATGAATGTATTGTGTGTGCATATCACAGAATCATTTAGGTTGGAAAAGGCCTCTGAGATTGAGTCCAACCTATGACCCAACACCACCATGTCAACTAGACCATGGCACAAAGTGCCACGTCCAGTCTTCTCTTGAACACCTCCAGGGACAGTGGCTCCACCACCTCCCTGGGCAGCCCATTCCAAGGCTTAACAACCCTTTCTGTGAAGAAATTGTCCAGTGTCCTAATGTCCAACTTGAACCTCCTCTGGTGCAGCTTGAAGCTGTGTCCTCTCATCCTGTCACTAGTTGCCTGGCAGAAGAGGCTGACCCGCACTTGGCTACAACATCCTTACAGGTAGCTGTAGAGAGTGATAAGCTCATGTATCTATATATATGTATACATACAGGCATACGTATGTGTATATGTATATATACGTTTTGTTAAAAGTAAAGAAACCTAAGAACCCAACAAGACACAGTTTTGAACTCTCTATTGCTCTCTCTGTTGCTGAGGTTGTGGGTTCACACTTAGCAATGTGCTTTTCTATTTTCCCCTCTTCTGAGCTGACACTGTTTTTTGTGTGATTTCACATTGGACCAGAGTAGGGAATTAAGGTTGCAGCTGTTTAACATAGTGCTGTGCCCCAAGACATTTGCCCAGAATTGTAGCCTGAGTCAGAGCTGGCAATAATAAACTTGTGTATTTGTCATTTGGGGTGAAGTTTTTCCCCCAGAAACTACTGTTACCCTTGCTTTGCTCATCTTTGATGTCACTGAATAGGATGTTTCTGCTAGAAGCAGTTTGTAGCAGTACATTAGGACTTCTCTTTGGCCTTTCTTTTAAGAAACGGCAGAGTTACAGACATTAAGGAGTTGAGCTAGTTGAGTGTTTGTTCCTCCCTACTTGGACTGCTGTCAGGCTGCTCTGAGTGATTGGACAATTTTAGGACTAAATCCTATTCTTCTGTATTAAATGGAAAACTGCAGTGCTTTATAGCCAGGTGAGACACGTTATCTACCTTGATGCAGATTATCACCAGTTTGGTATTCTCTTGAATAGCATAGCTCCTTATTCTGCTTCTGAAGTAAAACCAAGTAAGTTCTGGCTCCCTTAATGTTTTTCAGAGGCTCTTTGCCCACTCCTCCCACTCAGTTTCTCAGTGCTGCTCTCAGATCAGTTGGTGCAGTGAGCCAAATCGGAGCGGATACATGATGAGCTTTTTTATGGCATGCAGTTTGGAAGCTCTGAGCATTTTTTATTTAATACTCATGATGGAAGTTTTGTGATGCTTTAGATACAAGTATAGACTTTGTATTTTTAGTAACATATACAGCTACAGATTCTGTTGCACCAGAGTGCTTTATAAACATGTGAGGCATGATAGATGGCAAATGCAACAGGGAATATAAACTTCTGTCCATGCAGGGTGTTTGCTGCATTTCACCTTTGTATGGGCAGAATTGTCCTCTCTGTTTTAGTGCAAGCTAGACTTTCTGACTAAGTCTAACTCACAAACCTCCCAACTGTAAGTAGTAACAGCTATGAGCAGTGAAAGTAAGTCTGTGCAGGTGAATGCTGAGTTAATTGACATACACATACTTCTTGAAAATATTTATTTGTGACAGAATTTCCTCCTTTGGTTCTAGCCCTTCTAGACTTTTAAATGTAATTTCGCATAAGAGTAGAAATCCATTCTGAACAGTTCTAAAGTCTTCCAGAGCATTAGTTTCTTCCCTTTAAGAGGAGGGGGTTTTTATGCTTTCTAAAATATAGTATGTATTTAAAGCAGAATTGACACATACAGATGGACTCGGTAAATGACAAGGAGAGCTAATTTTACGAATTTGCTGCTTCTATGGGATCTGCTTAGGAATAGTACTTCATTACCAGACAAAAAGTAGGATTTTGTGTGCCAGTGTTGATTTCAAGACTGAACCTTCTCATTCAGAAAGAATAATGCTTAAACCATTGTTGAAATTTTGTAGCTTTGAGTGGGGAAATAGTGTGCAAAGTCAGTGGAATATTAGTTTTACATCTTCAAAATTTTCTCTGAATTTCTGTTGGCTGTTAATTACTAAAAACCAAAAATGCAACACTCGTGCACTTTCCCTAAGGGCGTACTTGCATTACTAACATTTATTGGTTTTGCCTTGCAGCTTTCCAAATCTTTAACTCCGTGGGATGTTCTGCTCAGTTTAATAGCAGCTGCCACACATGACTTGGATCACCCAGGCGTTAACCAACCTTTCCTAATTAAAACAAACCATTATTTAGCGACTTTATATAAGGTAAGAACAGAATCAGTTGTTTTGTTAAAGCCTGGTTTGGAGAATGCTTGAGTAGTACAGAAAAAGAGTATAAATTGTGATGTGTTTAGCTAGTGGTAGGTTTGAATCCAGACATTGTTTCCATGCCACTGTGATAAAAAATGTGCAAATTAACAGCATATTTGGGGTTTGTGAGTTTTAACCTCTTTGGGAAAAGAAAAAAAAGGAAGAAATAAAAACACCAACTCCAAAACACAGCAAAACTTTCTGGTCTGCTCTTGGTATACAGCTCTGCAGTTTAAGAAAAAGGCACTGATTGATAGGTGTTATTCCCTTTTCATTTGCAGAATACCTCAGTATTAGAGAACCATCACTGGAGATCGGCAGTGGGGTTGCTGAGAGAGTCTGGTTTATTTGCACATATGTCATTAGAAAACAGGTATGTTTATACCAAAGAGTATAGATTAGTTTAAGACGCAAGCAAGCTGTCACTTAAGTAAGACAGCCTTGCAAAACAAGATGAATTATTGCATGGCAGTTTTGAATACAAAATGTAGATGATGGTCTATTTTAAGAATTCCTGGATACTGTGCTGGTGGAGTAGAGCAGTTCGTGGTGCAACGTGATATCCGGAAAATAACATTTACTGTGAGCACATTGAAGAAGTGTATTCATGTAGACAAGCACCTGTTCAGATTAAACTTGGCAGCCTTTTCTTGTTCTGCCACCACAACTGTAGTTTAAAATAGACCCTCTTCACCTACTCTAACAAGAAATAATCCTGAAACAATGTTTGTGCATTTTTAAGAACAAAAATAGGGAGGGGTGGGGAGAAAAGAAGGTAAAAGCTGTTTTGAAATCTTCTTGAAAACCGCCAGTGAAATGTCCTGGTGTTTCTGTGGATGTTGTAAGACTTTTTCAGCAAAAGAAAACAAACAAACAAATGAAATAGTTCAGTGAAAATGCTGATTATAAAGCTTGTATTTGTATAATAATAAATATGATAAAAAGACATCTCAATCTTGTGATGACTGTTGTTCTTAATTGTTATGCTTTGAATGTTTGGTATCACTAATTTCAGGCAGCTGATGGAAAGCCAGATAGGCGATCTCATTCTTGCCACAGACATCAGTCAGCAAAACGAGTATCTGTCCATGTTTCGATCCCACTTGGATAGAGGAGACCTATGTTTAGAGAATGCAAACCATCGGCACTTCATTTTACAGGTGATCCTTTTGGGAATATTTTTGAAAACATCATTTTAGCGTAAAAATAATTTACTTAAAAATGCTAAATACTACTTCTACCAGGCTTTCAAAAGCAGAACTATCTTCTAGTCATTCAATTCCCTTCCCCAGCACTTTTCCCAAGTGATGGTGAGTGTTGGTAAGTCTCATAACTTAAAGCTACTAAAGCAAGGAGAGGTGTTTTTCCAAGAGAGGGTTTAGCTTTTCTAACAACTCCATTGCAGCCTCAGAATTGTGAAATGCTTTGTCAGAACATTTTTTGGGAAAGGAAAGCACCTACTGTTGTGAATCAGTTTGCAGCTGTGCTAGTGAGCTATAACAAACTTTAAAAACAAAAACCTTGAAATTGTTTTTAGATTTGTAGACATTTTCTTATTAGGTTCATATTGTGGACTATAAAAAAACTTAAACAAACAGATGAGAAGTTCTGTCTTGTGCAAACCACTGCTAAAAATATGAGCTGCAGAGCCAGAAATTGAAAATACTGTTTGCTTACTTTGATGTTTCTTTTTCTGAATTTTTTTTTGGCTCCTGTACCAGTGAATATACTAAATATAGTGCCCCTGAAATACTTTGACTTGCCTGAATTTCCATATTACTCAGGGATGATCATGAGATCTGATAGTTCCCTGAATGTTTTTTAAATATTGCGGAAGATAAGTTTGGAGCGCAGATGTTAGGTAGGTTTGTTATTCAGAAAAGTTAAAATAATCTGCTGTAAGGAAATAAATAATTACAGGTGCTTCTGTTGGAGGGAAAGGTGGTCTAACACTGTGTGTTAACTTGTTAGATGGCTTTGAAGTGTGCGGATATTTGTAACCCATGTCGGACATGGGAGCTGAGCAAGCAGTGGAGTGAAAAAGTAACAGAGGAGTTCTTCCATCAAGGTAAGAGTAGAATTATCTGTTAATATACCATGTATTTATAGCGTGGAAAGAGCATCATGAGTCCTAGTCCATTTATATTTAGGTCTAACAGAGATGTGCAGTGCAGTATGGGATTTTTTTCCTTTCATGGGCTGTACTTCTTGCAAAAGGTCGGAATTACTAAAACTCATTGAAGAATCTGCTTAGAATCTGAACGTAGAATGGCTGGTGCAACCTGAAAGGTGCTTCAGATAAGTAATTATGGCTGCTTTAAATTTACCTAGTGGCTTCAGTAAATTATGAAATATGTTCATCATGTGTCTTCAATATTTAAACTTGAGCTGTGAGGCCTGTTGGTAAGCAGGTGAAAGCCAGAGAGATTTTCAGTTACCACGCAGTTACGACTACTTATATAAGCAGTTAATAAAGCTTGTAATTAACAAATGGAGTGAATTTCCTCCATTATTATTAAATTTTAATAATAAAACTAAGGCTAGTTTAGCTGACTTGAGACCTGCTAATTTGCACATGGATATGATAAATGGGGAACAGACTGCTTTATTTGCTGTTATCCACATGAGGCTTAATCTTAGGTAAAGGTGATGGAGAGGCAGAACCACAAGTTGTCTGTAGCCAGAAATTTCTGAACACTGAGCTATTCTCTTCTATATTATTAAGGGGGGGTTTTAATTTGTCATTTCTATAACAGTCTAGGAAGCTTTGTGAGGAAGAGGATGTTAATCCTTCAGTAAACTAGTAGTTCTATGTTTTTTGTTTAATTAGTGTTTGATGAAAAATAGTATTTAAATACAGTATTTATAAATACTGTTAGTCTCACTGACAGATCTACTTGGTTTTTTTGGGAGATGGGGAGAGAAATAAATGCATTCTACCATCTGCAAGACACCATCCTTGTTAGCCACCTTGCACAGCTCACCTCTTTTGGTATTTGATTTGGGTCTGGACCATATGACTTAACGGTTGTATTATACTTTTGTTTCTTTAGGTGATATTGAAAAAAAATATCACTTGGGTGTGAGTCCACTTTGTGACCGACAGACAGAAACTATTGCCAACATCCAGATTGGTAACTACAGTTTATTTCAGTAGATTTCTTTAGGATGCAATTTGAAAGAAGGACCTTTTGGGTACATTTGCTAGAGGCTGTACCTGCTCTGTGTGTGTGTGGCAGCACTTCATAACAAAGAGTACTTTTATTTCAATTTGCTGTGTAACACTTCTGGCTTGAACTGTTTACGAGAGGTACTGCACTGACAGTCCTGGAGACCAGAGCCCCTCTGTTTCCTTACAGATCAGGTACAGCATGGGAGGCAGCTGTCTGACTTCTCCCTGAACTGCTGCTGCCCGGAAATTTCCTGCTCTGAAGGGGCTATTTTGGGAAGAGGAGGGTTCCTTCCCCTTGCCATGTGGTCTCGGGTGCCTTTTGGAGCAAGATTGCCACAACAGGGCTCTAGCTCGCTGGGTTTAGCTTTCTGGAATGTCAGCATTTCCTTTAAATGCAGCTTTTAAGGAGGGTGGTGGACAGAGATTTGATGGAGAATGGTGAATAGCCATTATATTAATAGTTTTTGCTAAATTCAGTTGGATTTAAAATAGTAAAATATCTTCTTATAGTTATTTTAATAAAAGTTGCTTATGTAGGTTGAATGGGACTCAGTTAAAAGCACAGTAAAGAAAAGAATAAATTTGACCACAAACACAGTATTAATTATGCTTTAAATTGACAGAAAAGCTGATGTGTTCAATAAGCTGCACTGGTTTAATTTAGAATGTTAGGAAAACATACATTTCCATAATTGACAGATTCAATTTTGGTCATCTTACCCTTGAGTTTTTGGTTCATGGAAGTAGACACTGCACATAAGTGAACATGTGCATATGCACAAAGTTGTATATAAACACACAAACAAGGATATAAATGTGTATTAATGTTTTGTGGCCTTGTTTAAAAAATGTCTAGAATTTATATTTTAAAATACTTTTAGCCGGCTTAATATTGTGAAAGTAATATATTCTTTTTTCCCCCTATGTAGTATAGTTCAGACTGTCTGTGAGGTAATTCATTATAAAATTCCCCCATGTTCCTCAATATTTTCCTTTATTTGGTCATTGTTGTGAAAGACAGAGGGTTAATTTGTAATCCAGTGTATTGCTGCTGTTCTGACTGATTAGTAAAATCTTTCATATTTTGAGAGATTATTTTGTAAAGATGCCCTAAATATTGAAATGAATTTTTAAATACACATTGGAGAACAGTAGTTTGACAGATTTACTTTTTGCTATTAAATTCTATTTAAAATATTTAGGTTGAGTATTTTAATTTTCCTCTGGGTTTGTTCTCTGGTTTTCATTTGTCTCTGCTTGTTTTTGAAGGTTTTATGACCTACTTAGTGGAACCTCTGTTTGGGGAATGGGCCCGGTTTTCCAACACCAGGCTGTCACAGACAATGCTTGGCCACCTGGGACTGAACAAGGCAAGCTGGAAGGGAGTGCAGAGGGAACAGTCTGGCAGTGGTGATGATGTTGACCCTACTTTTGAGGAAATGGACTCAGACATATTACCTCAGGAACCTCGATTGTCCTGACCTCAGTCCTCATGACAAAACTGCCTCTTCTATTGGTATCTGCACGGTTGGATTAAAGAAGATATGTGCCAGCCCAAGGTTTCAGTAAAATGGTAAAATGATGCCAGCATTATTTATTTCCAAGTTTTCCTTTGACACAGACCATTTGAACCAGAATTTTTTTAAGCCGCAAGATTTGAACATAGAGCAATATGCACCCACCTCAGCTGGTTTTCGTTCGGAACCTTGAATATGCAAAGCACAGCAGTGACTGAGCCTTGGAGCAACAGGACGAAAGCTTCATTGTGCCACACATGGCTTGGGTTTTTTGGTGAAATTTGGAATACAGTCTTCAAATCTAAAACTTGAGATGGATTGTTCCACTCCCTTGGAATTTAGCAAGATTGCATAAATGTGTTCAAAGCATACCTTCCACTCAGTCCCTGTTTTAATACGGAAATGTGAAGTGCCCATCCTCTGCTGCCTCTGGCAAGACTTGATGTTTACAAATGTACTCTGAAACTGTCGGTTCTAGACTTAACCTTTGCGCATGGCTGTGAAGGAACCACTAACTTCAGTTTTTTGCTTTTTTAAAAGAAAAAGATCAAATCTGAGACTGCAGCTCTCGTTTCTTTGGATGCCAGAAAAGCCTCCCATTTGCCATAATTTTGTTTGTGCACTGGGAGCTGAGCATTCATCATAGAGCACAGCCAAGCTTTACTCCAGTGCTATATGGGAATGCAATTTTTTAACGGCAACAAAACACTTCTGAGTCTGGGAAGGGCGGGGTGGGGGTGGGGGGAAGCGTCTGAACTGCATTGCGATTCTGCAGTGGGAACATCGCATGTTGTTCTCACTATTGTACACTTGAACTGCACATGCAAGAAAAAGGTGGAATGTCTAAACACCATAATCAGCTCAGGGTATTTGCCAATCTGAAATAAAGTGGGATGGGAAGCGTGTCCTTCAGAACAAGGGTACAAATGCCCCTTTCGCTGCAGCGTGTGTGTATGTGTGGGTGTGTGAGTACGTTTGGGACGGGGAGGGCGGGAGGGCTCGGGGAAGGGTTTGAACGGCAACATTGTTTTCTTTTATTTTTTTTTAATTTATTCTTTTAGAATGTGACAATTTCATGAACAGCCACACTGGGGAGGAAACTGTAACAAATTGCTACAGATGCCTTAAACTATGCACAAAGCTAAGTGACCAAATTTGTTTTTGATTTGAAAAAAAATAATAAAAAAAAGTGCATTGTTTACGTATTCCTCCCTCTACTGAAACATTACCCACTGATGGGTTTTTGATGGGAAAAGGAGAAAATGTTTTTTAGGACAAAATTAAAGGACTAATTTTAAACTTAAAACATTCCATTTTTGTAATTTGTTTTACATTGTTTTAAGTACAGTAAGCACAACTGTAATCTAGTTTGAGAAACTGGTGCTTTCTTTTAGTTCATTTGTATTTCCCTGTTATTATTGTAAAAGACTGTTTATTAATTCTGTTTACAGTTTGTTGCAACAGCCATTTTTGGGAGAGAGCTTCAGCGTAAAGCCATTTGTAAAGGCTTTGCCATATTCATTTTAATATGTGCCTGTTGCTGTTAACTTTTAATTAATAAAACAAAATCTTTTCACATTATGCTCCTGTACATTTAAGTTATGACTGAGTCCAGCGTTGTGGAAAGGTAGCTAAGGTTGCAGTCAGCTTCCACTGTAAAACTAAGCCAACTTTTGGATTTGAAAATACTAGTCCTCATATGCCAAAATTTATTGCCTCTTGGAGCTTGGC
Organism: Neopelma chrysocephalum; assembly: GCF_003984885.1. Taxonomy (NCBI): domain Eukaryota; kingdom Metazoa; phylum Chordata; class Aves; order Passeriformes; family Pipridae; genus Neopelma; species Neopelma chrysocephalum. Next base: position 11,713,596 of record NW_020897689.1, read on the forward strand.
CTTTTACTGTTTGAAAAGCAAATCCTGACTTACCTGATTGTTTCCCTTCTAAAATTGTTTATTCTTTCATGTTCCCTGAAGTAGTATCATTAATCTCAAAGTGGCCATGTTTAAAGAAATAAATTTCTAATGAAACCATTCTGTTGAACCTGCGTGAACTTCCTTCCTTCGCTGTCAGTGCAAGTTTTTGCTGTTGTCTGACTCCAGCAGAGAAGGATCAGATGGGACAATGAGCTTTGGTTGTAACTTGAAGGAACAGAAAAGCACTTTTTAACAGATTGTCTTTGAAAGGGCAACACTTCCCAGTGGTGTTTGAAGCTGTGAGAACACAGAGGTAATGACTGTGTGTGAGTAACTTACTACAGAGAAGCTGCAGCTAAGCGTCCCTACAGCCTGGGCAGGTTTGTAGGGTTAAATGTGAAAAAGTACTGATTCCTCTTCACTGTTTTGAATAAAAACATATGCCAAGACTGCAGCTATTTTCAAAATGACCACTGAAATCATTACCTGATGATGTCTTCTGGGATGCGTTTGTAAAATATGTGACTTGGTTTAAAGAGTCTCAACTGCATTTAAAATTTTAATACTCATTGCAGGCTGTTTATAAGCACATTTTAATATCTAATGCAAATTCAGCTTGATGGATTTACAAATAGGTATATAGCAGTATTTCAACATACAGTATTTATCATACAGTATTTATAGAGAGCCTGTGATTCTTTCACGTGCCATCTTGCTGTCCTCTGCTCTGACAGGAAGCAGTACAGTTTGTCAAGGTGCCTAGAGTGAAACATGAGTAGTTTTGTTCTAAGCCACCTTTCCTGGAAAGGGGTCTCTGTCTTTTCCTACCAGACTGGATTTATAAAGACAGGTTCTAATCCCACCTCTTAGTGTACATGGAAGGTTCTGACGTTAGATTGAATTAAAAAAGCAAAAAAAAAAAAGCCTTTTTTTTTTTTGACTTGTCTAGAAATGCTTTCTACAAATCTACATTGAACTTCAACATTCCTGCAGCTTGAACATTTCATGTGAGAGCTGAGTGTGTCAGGAGCAGGGTCCCTAAAGCACCATGGCCACTCACAGCCCACGGGAGCCCAGAAATGTGTGAGGGGATGGGGGCCAGGTCCCCACCACAGACTGTCTTAATTCACAGATCTACTCCCAGCACTGTTCACAGACAAAGAGGCTTCAGGTTATGTCTACGGCCTCTGCCCAACATGAGTGGATGGCCTTAGTTTGAGCACTTTTACTGTGGGCAGTGGCATTGTGTGTGTAAAAGATTTCAAGTAGAAAAATACAAATTAGGGTACAGTATAAAGTAAGTTATTTGATGTCAGCTTTGTGGTTTTATTTTCTTGTGCAGATGGCATTTCTTTTACAGTAATTTTACATCAGTGACAAGGCTCACCCCATTTCTGCGCACTGGATACCTCAGTTCAAACAGGCAATGCCTGGTGTGGGCTTTTCTCACGCTCTAGCCTAGTTTAATAGGTCATGTGATATCCTGAATTTTACATGTTAATTGGACTGGCAGGGGAACCCAGTGTACCAGGGGATGGTTAAACAAGTACTTTCCTGCTATGTTTGTGGTGAGGCATAAACTTCTCACTGGTTCCTCATACCCCCTTTTTTTTGGTCATTTAATCTGAATGTAACTAAGTTAAGTGTGGGGCTTTTCTAGACTAACTGTCACTCCTGGTGCACAGCAAGGTAAGCAGACCAGTCCTGGAGGAGATGGAAGTAGGTTGTCACTACATTGATTTACAGTCATTGTAACAGAATGTAAACTATACTGTGGCTGCTATCATTTGTAGAGTACCACAAATCAAATATGCCATGTTTATTTTAACTGCTTTTAATTTGATATAGTGGCAATAGAGCATAAAATACAAAAGTTTAAAACACCTTTTTGAAAGTTAATTTTGGTTTTAAGTCATTTAAAAGAACTCAAGGATTGAATGGCCTGTCAGTAAGACTGATGGCAGAGCATTTTGGAAGGAAGTTACATTGTGTACATATGAACACCATTTCAAGTTCCACCCCAGAAAACCCCCTCCTCCATTGTACAGCCTACATTCCAGTTATAAGCAGCAAAGCTTCATCTCCAGTAACCTCGTCATTCAGTTCTCTTTATTAAATAGTGCTGCTTTTGTCTTTTCCTAGAAAACAGAAGCTTCCAGAGGCAGTTGTACTTGTCCCAAGAGCCAGGATCAGCTTAGAGCACCAAAATATCCAGGCTCAGCTTCTTCTACTCCCATCTATGGTCAGAGCAAAGCTTGGCTTCATTTCACGGCGTAGCTAAGCTGTAGCTCTGAGCTCCTGAACAGCTTTTTGTATGTTTAGCTTGAGCCTTTTCTACATCTGTGGCTGGAGCCATGAGCTGAGGTGGTTGGTGCAGGTCTGGCAGCAAATAACTGCTGTGGGGAAGCCTCAGAAGGGCTTTCCTTGGAAAACAGGTTATGTGCAATGGCTTATCCCATGTCTTCCCGGCAAACAGGACCATGAGGGTGTGTGCAGGTCCCAGCTCCCAGAAACTTATCCAGGGACCCAAAACAGCTGGGGAGAAAGGTGTCCACAAGCATCCCTTACAGCAGCAGATGTGAACAATGTACTTTTGGCAACTTGCACCCCACAGTACTTGGTACCTTTATTTTCTTACCTACACTGTTTCTACTCTAATTAACACATATTCTCTTACTATTTTACTCTGCTGCTATCTACTGGCTATTTCAAATTCACTGGACTACCTGTTCACAGAGGCTCCCACAGCACGATTTACTCCCTTGTCCTGCACTCTTTATAATGGCCACAGGATGATGTAAGCAGGTTTTACTCTCTTAGTCTTGCAAGCTCATTTGAAACAAACAACCCTGCACAAAAATGTGCTACTACTTAAAATTTATCTGAACTCTGCAGCAGATTCAAGTTTTTCCTTTGTTTCACTAAGAAGCAAAGTGCCTCCAGGTTTCCTTTGGGCTAAAATTTTGCTTAAGTTAAATTTAAAAGAAAGACTTCAACATGAAGATTTCAATATCAAATTACACATTGTAGTGCAAGTTACAGGTAGAGCTCAAATAACTGATATTAACTTAAGGGTGTATCACCATCATCATTAACATGTACACAGATTTTTAAGATGGTCAGTTATGAATAAAGAATACTGTATATATAACTTAGTGTTAATAAACTAAACCCACCATGTAAGTCTGAGTGGAAAGCCAGGCTTGACTGCAAAATTAATACCTGAGTATAATGGTCCAATTTATTCCCCTTGACAAATCACATACAAACACGTTTAGTGCCTCACTTCTACTTCACATTGAGTCTTTCTGTGCTGTAAGAAAGAGACCACTCAGTACTAGTGCTATTTGCAACATAAAATATTTTGGAGAAAGGAGCTCAACAGTCTTTCGCGTAGTGATCTGAATTCACTAGGATTTTTCAATTAAAGTCTTCATTTTTCCTGTGGACTTCAGCATGTGCGGCCCAAACTGAAAAGGAAACCAGAAACATGTTCAGATTGCTTTCAACAAAAACCTTGCTGAACTACCGTCCATCCAAGTTGTAAGTAAAAGCAGAACTTGGGCAGAGATAATTTCCTCTATCATCCTGCTCCTCTGCCATGGATTTCACAAAGTAAAGGAAAACTTGTGTCAGCAGTTAACTGAAATCGCTCAGATGAGGCAGCTAATGACCTGCTGGAGCAGCTCTGACTAGCGACAGCTCACTCTGCCACAGCAAGAAAAGAAGACAGATGCAGTTATCTTTACAAGTTGACAACCAACTCCTCTAGCACCAGTTTTACAGTATTTCTGTTCTTACTCTACTTTGCCTTTTTGTGCAAGTCCTTTTCAGAATGACCAACTAAAGATATCATACAAGTTTGATCTAAGAAAGAAGGTACATACGGTAAGTAACTGATGGGCAGATTTTATTACCTCATTAAAGGTAATAAATGCTCTATCATCTAACAAAACCCTGCCATTTCCTTAGCTCTTGAGGACTTGATCCTTAATCTCAAAATGTGGACTGTAAATTTTGAAACTAGAAAGTCATGAAAAACCTCTGTGTAAATAAACATTGCCAACTTCTGTTCTTTTCTTTAAAGCCCAGAGATGCTGAGGAAAGAAGTGATTTATTCTCGGGAATATCTGGCCTTTTAGTTGTGAAGAACAGCCTGAACATTACAGAAATACACCTTTAAAGGCCAAAACCAGAAGGCAAGTAAGTCAACATCAATTAGCAGAAGTACTCAAAAGTCCTGAGATTTGTGGCTTGGGAATGTTATTTTCCTTAAAACTCGATTCAGAGGAGATCCAGCTTTTGGAGTTTTATCTGCATTTTTTCAAATGTATAAAGGGTTCCATAGCACAAGGCCTCAAATTTTGCTCACAAACAAAACTCATCTATACCAGCTTGTTTTTTAAATAAGTGTACATTGCTAGAAACTTGTATCTTGAACATTCACTGCTTAAAAACCTCTTCAGTTTCAAATCCATCTGAAATAGAAGTCATTAACTGGTGCCATGATGTGGATTTTAAATACAGTTTCACTTTAACATTCTCACACTATTAGGAAACTGCTTTTATTTACTCAGCATTTCCAATTATTAGAGAAACTCCCTATACCAAGATCCTGCAGGCATTATGAACAATTTTCTTTCTGCATTCTTAGGAATGGTGACATGGCTCAGGATCTTGCTTCAAAGTTTCACCTCCACTGTCTGAATAGTTAAGGTTGGTAGTAACAGGCAAACTCAGTTCATATTTGATTCCAGTATGAGCCCTTAGCAATGGAGTTTTCAGAATATCCCATGCTTGTGGCAACAGAAAACACTTTTGTTTAAAAAATAAAAATGACGAAACTGTAACAGGACTTTTTAAACCTAGGGCCAAGACAGCACACAGTCCTAAGATTTGAAACTAAAAACATAGGACTGCCACAACTCCTGGCATATCAGCAGTACTTCACAGGGTTTTGTGGACTGGGATGCTAACTTGTGGGTAACTGCATATGCTGGCAGAAAGATATACTTTTGTTTTCACAACTATAATTTGATCCAAGCATGTGTTCAGAATCACAATACTCACCAGCACTACCTCAGTCTGTGTCTTTGTTTCAGTCTTTGGAATCACTTTTTCTGTTTCGGTTTGGCTGTCATTTCGGTATCGATGAGCAAATTTCTTTTTGAGAGCTTCTGCTATTAATGCTGCAGGATCTGCAGGGTCAGCCACTTTAGGTTTTGTACCTTCTGAGGATCTAGAGAAGAAAATGAGAAGCATTAACACAGTCCAAAACTTAACCACTTGTGAGTGCTTTTGCATTGTGTTTGTCAGATGTTCCATCAGCAACTGTCTCACCTTGAGGTAGTTCCAAGTCATAAATTATTAATGCAAATGTTAGTATATTGATACTTATTTACATTTATTACCTTTTCACTGAGCGTAGTTTCACACTGTTCATGTCTTTGAGGATTTCTAGCATATTTGGTACTTCAGACTTCTTTGGCCTGTTTTCCATCACACTCTGGCCAGAGTTCATTTTTTTGTTTTTCCTTTCTTTAATGAGATCAATGGCAGACTTGCTCTGTTGCAGACCCGAGGGAGGGGGTGGTGGCAGAGGAGGAGGTGGTGGCGGTGGAGGTGCAACAGGGACAGCAGCTGGAGGAAGTGGACTTGACCCAACTACAAATGAAACGAGTGTTACATGTCAGTTTACTTGGAACTCCCCTTTACATGTCACAAATGCCCAGGTAAGAAAGAACATCACTGTAATAACTTCAATTGCCTCCCCTCTGCCACCTTTAGATTGTCACATAGCTTCTTAATTCTTAAACCACCTAAGCTGAAAAGCCACATAAAAATCCTTCTGGAAGAGTGAGAAACGCCCTTTAAATTTCCAGTTCAAATTCTAGGGGCATTCATGTCTACTGCAGTGGGATGGATGTCACGACATCTTTTAGTTATCACAGAATCACAGAATATTCTGAGTTGGAAGGGGCCCACAAGGATCATCGAGTCCCACTCTTAAGTTAAGGGCCCATAAGGGCATCAAACCTTGGCATTATTAGCCCACGCTCTAACCAACTGAGCTTATCTCAGGGTCATGTGCTACTTCTACTGTTACCAGTATTTCACTCTCTTATAAGAGGCAGGTACTGAGCTGGAAGTCACAATCTGCCAAATGTGAGCAATGTTTCTTCCTACTTATCATCACAAATATGAAATTACCATAAAAGATTTTTAAACATAAATTGCAGAGCTCAAACAATGCCCAAGTTGAACCTCATACCAGCTCTCCGAGGTTAAGGATTTTTACCTAATCATCTCATCTGGCTGAAGATTGAGATTCTCACAATAATCTTGATTTCAAGTTTCCTGTACAGTTTAGGTAAAAATTGGTGCTATAAATGTAATAGCAGTCATAACCCGACAAATAAATGAAGGAACCTCTGCTCAAATGCACGTTTAAACAAATCACGAAAACCATATCAAATCAGAGTTTTGAAGCTTGGGTTATAAAGTGTGTAAGGGTATGTATACAGATAATACAGAGGAGTCTATTCTGTTTACGTGCTGGCAAAGACACAGCGTCATTACCACGTTCTACCAGAAGAGGGAGGTAAAGATGATAAAATCAAATAGAAATTTACCTTCCCTAATAAACAGAGGTAAAGGGGAAAAAAAAAATTATTAGTTATTTCACACACCCCCTGTTCCCCCCCACAATTAAAATCCAAGAGTGAAACTATGTGATCCTTAAAACTATTTCATAGTTTTGAATATGAGCAGGTCAGGAAAAATAAAGAAACTACCATCAGTTCACAGACAAAAGCTAAACAAGGGCATCTAAAGAATCAGAATATGATTTTATACACAAACAAAGGCAAAACTGTGACTTTAGGAAGGAGTTAAAACCAAATGCCTGTCATCTGCAGTTGACAAGGGCCATCTCCCACTAATCTTTGAAGACTTAAAACTGGAAAGCAGTCAGAGGTGAGGGAAAGAGGAGAAAGAGATTCAGGAAAATAATTATTCTGTTTACTGCCAGAAATGGTGCACCACTTCTGGTTCCATATGGACAATGTGTCTGATCCCAGAGATGATTCCAGTAAACACTTAATTGCCTTTTCTGTTCCTTGTTACGTATATTACATATTCCAAAAGTATAATTAGTATCTTGTATGAATACTTAATTATATCAGAGAGCTTATTTCATGACTGAATGGAAAGACTTCAGTGCTAGTAATTACATTCTTTTAGTTTGGTTTAAGCCATCATGTTTATCATCAGCTTTGCTCTGAAAGCTGTTTAATACTTCTTCTCTCATTCACAGATTCAGAACTCTGGCAGACTTACACACAGACATGAAGACTTTTGGAATACGGGAAAATACAGAAAATCTGTCAGGTCACTTGTCTTCCAGACCTGTTTTGTATCCTTTGGTTAGTGTGCCACGTCTGTCTACCAAACTAACAAAAACAATATGGAGAAGTGCTCAGTGTGGCAGTATCTCACAAAAATGAATTAACACAGTATTAATTATTAAAGGGACAAATCCATTAACTAATTTTTGCTAAAAGTACAGCAAATTTAATACCTGCTGTCAAGTTCTGCTGTTCTTGCAAGGTTACAATTTTGGCTATTTGTGCTCTTAAAGTGGCCAGTTCATTTTCTAGAGCACTGATCTTCTGCAGTGCTTCTTCATTTGCCATCACTGCGCTCCTGGGCACTGGTTCTTCTTCTGGCGGGTTTTGTAAGGACACTTGTCTGCGTGGAGACCTCCTGGAATGATGTAGTTCCCCTAAGGGAGGCTGGGCTGTTTGTGACCAAACTTCTGATCTGTAACAAAAATATCACAAGCTATTTTAAAGGCTTTGTAATAGATAAAAGCTAAAGTAATGTTACCTACAAACCAGAAATACAAGCTGAAGACCTGACTTCAAAAATCTCTTTATGTAAATCACTTCCACCAACACCTTATGTAGCTTAAGGTAAATAAGAGCTTCTCATCCTTTCTGTTTGCATTACCACCTGTATTTCTTCTCTTCCCCAGGCCAGTTTTTTGTACAATCCTTCATTTCAGAAAAAAAAGGAATACATTCCCCCTCACCCCAATCTATTTCTCTATTTCATACCTATTGTATATTTTACTGGAATTAAGATTTTTTTTTGCCCCCAAATGCCACCATTTTCTCCCATGGGCTGCAAACAGTCACTTGTTGATTCATTTGAAGTAGGAAGAGTTTATTAGTTTCACAGAGTATTTTTTGTACTTTTTTGACTTCTGAGGGGACAATCCCCAAGTCTAGCAATGTTGGAAATACAGAGTATGTGAAACAGCTTAGTGATGCAGAGGCTGCTTATCAGTAGATGGGCAAGGGTCATGTATCTAGTTTCCTAACGTAATAATCAGAACTATAGAGAAAAAAAAGTCTTACAGTTTTAAAGAGTCCATGACCTTCCTTCCTCTTCTCACAAGAAAATGCAACGCTGCTGCCTTCCTTTATTACCCACCCAAGCTCAAGCCATGTTAAACACTGAGGCATTATGGAAAAACTGCTCAGGTAAGTCACATAAGCTCTTACAAAGACACCAACATTGTTAAATGGTTTCTCTCAATATCTGAGTAACCTGATTGAGTTGAAGATGTCCCTGCTCATTGCAGGGGGCTTGGACTAGATGGCTTTTAGAGGTACCTTCCAATACAAACTATTAATGATACTATAAGTAGAACTTATAGGGATTGATGACAACAAATTATCATAAACATTAAAACTGCAAAATATGACCACATGACTTGGTCATATTAACTTCATATTAACTCCTTAACTTCAATCCCAAAACTTCTCAGGCATGTCAGGATTCCACTGTTTGAATAAACATGAGAGTAAAAACAGGGGCTGGTGATAGGACTTTTTGAAATGTGTAGAGAGGCTCCAGACTAATATAGCCCAAGTGCCCCATCACTCTGGACGCATAGATTAAGCTGCTGTGGATGCTCATCGTGTTAAATCTGCAGTTGTGCTACACCTAAAGCAAGAGCCAAGATTTAAGCCTAGAATGAACTCCCACCTCAAACCATGAGTAGATACAGATTTGAGTCTTCCATGACACTGACAGAAAACATCAGCACAACTTGCAGAAATTTGTTCAAGGAGAATTGAATGTTATCAAGGATGATAAAATTTAGGTGTTGTTACCTAGATAGGAATAGAGAGCAACTAAAGCTGAGAACAGGATACTTCCTACAGCAGCCACCTCCCTGCTCTCCCTAAGGTGGAAGGAGCCAGTGGTCACTTCACTCTTTATTAATGCTCTGAGCAGAAAATACCCTTTGTTTTTTAGCTATTCTGCTCCTTTAAAGTTTCTAGAAGGCAGGTTTTAGTGTTTTAAGGAAATGTCTTGATTGGAATCTAACACTGTGGAAAAATATTATGCCTGAGTTGTCATTACTGCTCTGACTAGGAGTAAGGGAAAAATGATTCGTCATTGAGTTGCTTCCTCTACAAAACTGCATTCACAGAAGAAAAACAATGTCTGCAAGACTGTTTACTGAATTATACCATGAATAAATATTTAACAGTAACACCTATGTGATCTTGTTGAAACAGAATTTCAAAAGCCTGGAAAACACCTAATGCATACTAGCTCCACTAGTGATACTATACACAGACATAATAAACAGTGCACATTGAAATACTCCTATTTGCTAAGTAATTCACTTACATGCTCCATTATAAGCTGTTTGCCTTAAGGTCACTATATATCTGCAGGATTATTTTAGTCCCATCCCACATCCATCTGTCCCCCTTCCTTGCTTCCCAGGCAGACGTTTCAGCAAATATGCAAGTCCTACATCTTTTGTAATAGGTTCTTTGAAGCACCAAAGAGCTATTCTCCCTGTTGTCTCCATTAAACATAATAACTTTACAGTTCAATCCTTAAACAAAATGTTTCTGTGCAAACAAAAGTAGTATTGGGCAGTCAATTTCCTTTGTATCAAATAGACTTCACAAATAGTGTTTCCCAAACAAGTGTTGATTTCTGTGACTCCCCTCTGAGTTTGTGAAATTAATGTGGGCAGTGCCAGAATGTTTGTTATGCAAAGCTTCACTGTAACAAGTCATGTCGGAGGGCATCTAAGTCATTACTTACCTATTTCATGCTTTCAAATTAAGAACAGTATCCTCCAGTAATCTCTGAAGCCAACAATCTCTGCCCTTCTCTGGAAGGTTAGTTTATTTAAAACAAAAAGCTCCTCTGCACTACAGAACTGTACCTCTGTTCCAGGCTAATGAGCAGCAATTTGAGTTGGATGGAATAGAGAACTTCATCCCTTCAGCCAACCTGTTTCATGCAGTGACAGTGCTGTGTAGAACCCTTGGTCCAACACAACAGTACCTATCCCACCATTCTGGACACATGTGCTCACATGCTTCCTTGCCACTTTTCGTTATGAAGATTAGAGATGAAACACCAACCACAACTTTTCAATTGTACTTAACAGACTGCAGAGACTTAACTAGAAAGGTGAAAAACAACGTGCTAATTACTGGATTGTCAAAATGACCATTGCTGCTAATGAGGAAGCTGTGCAGTACTGCCCTGCATCTCAGAACTGGAGAACCAGTGTTAGCAATTGTCATACCACAGCAGACATCTTTGTGGGGACAAGGATGCTTGAAGCTACTGCATGGAACTCTTTGCAATACATAAATAAATAAAACCCACAGTCTTCCTTGTATAAAGCCGATGTCCTGTATCTTTTCAAACCAGTCCTTCTTTCACAATCCTGTTAGTCTAATTTCTACTATTTCTTTTCAACACCCTACCTCTGGCTCTTCCCTCTCTCTTCTCCCAGCATTCAAGTGCCCTCAGTTAATTGCAGTGCACAACAGCTTCTCATCGGAGAGAAGCAAGGTTTCTTCCTCTCAGTTCAGGAGCTCAGAGAGAAGATCTGAGAAACATACCTGAGCCTTGTAGAGACTTCTCCTTCTTCTTCAGCAACCCAGCCCACATCTGCAAAGGAGGCCACTGCATCTTCTCTAAGTTGAGCAGGACGGTTTCCTTCCGTGACATGAGAAATAAGCTAAATTTTAAAGACAAGATTGAAGGCCTTAGAGTCAACATTCCCAGCCCATGCCACAGTTATTTTATCCAATACTTCTACTGAGGCTACATGTCACTATTAACACATACATGCACAAACACATCTGTAGCCTTAGCACACTTATTTCTGTCCTGGGCTTGGTCCAGAACCATTTCACTGACTTCAAACTATTCAATCTAGTCTGCTGAACGCCTTACAGAGGTTCATGTACTATCACATGACTCTACTGAACACTAAAAATCCAAGGCAAATTGTTACCTTAAAGACAAACAAACATCAACATTCTCACACAGTTTGCTATATTAACTCAAATAGTATGTTTTAAAATTACATTCATGACCAGTCATTAAAAAAGACACTAAGGCTACCAGTACTTCTTAAGTCTTTTGCTCTGATTTAGTATTATTTTGAAAGTGAAATTTTGTTGAAGCTTCCCTTTCCCTACAACTTCCAGAACTTCTGTACAAGAAGTATGTACCTTGCACAGGAAAAGCAAGCAAATGAACAAACAATAAAACCAGGCAAAACAGCCATTTCTACTAGCTCAGTAATCACAAAGACTGAGTGAGAGGTAGGATGCAATCATAACATTATACACTATTTGCTAACAATCCTACTTACAACATGCCAAACAAACTGACCATTTTCCAGCATAGTTCTGGCAATTAGCTTTACAGCTGTTTGAAGCCAAAGGTGAGCAAGGCTCCAGAGACTGGAACCTTTCTTAGACTTCCAGCTAAGTGACATAAACTGAGATTTGAAAAATTGCTCGGACCATCAGTACCTGCTCCACAGCCACAACTCAACAAAATGGTTTCAAATCTATTTTGAAATTCTGCTTCCCTGGGTTAGACGAGGGCATGTGTACACAGTCACTGCTGGACTCCTGAGCAGCCTGGGCTCAGTATCTCAGCTGATAAAAGCTACTGAACCAATTTTCAGTAATTTCTTCTGCTCAGTCTGTCACCTTGAGTTACCTATCTCCAACACAACCATGTCCCCTCTTTTCTTGTATTATATAGAATCACAGAATTGTTAGGGTTGGAAAAGCCCTCTAAGATCATCAAGCCCAACTGTTAACCCAACACTACACACAAATCCGCAGCCAAATCTGCATGAGTCCTTGCAGCTGTTCAAGTGCTGCCTATGGCTAACAGTGGCCAAGAGCTGGGAATACTGACAGAGGTGGTGGTAGTAGGTATCAGTCTGTGAAGGCAGCTTGGATCCAGCCCATTAGCACTTAGGTCAATTTTCAAGGCAAATCCTCTCTGTAAGGGCAAACTGCTATGTAGAAGCAACTATAAAATGTTGGCATTAATCTGAATTTGTAGCAGACCCATCACAGTAGGACTGCAGTCTGGATGCGGTGAAACCATTTCTCGAGAACATCCACACATACTTTAGTTGTAGCCTAAAGACACAAGTCCCAGGAAGAAAGAAGTTGTGGAACTGGGGCTGTTTTTTCCCCAGGAGTTGTTACAAACAGCTTTAGAAATTGAGATTAGTCATCTTCACCTCACACTCTCACAACTTGTATGTGAGCCTTTATCACAGCTCCCAGGAGTGTGTATTGGCACCATCAGATCATTTGGAAACAACAGGGTTTTTTCCAGGTAGCATCAGCACAGATGGTAATATGTTTATCACATTAACAGTTGTGCCTAATACCATTACAGTCTGCCTCTCTTTGAAACAGTCTAGAGAATACTATATTGCATGTTAGGATTTTTGCTGTTTGAGGTGTCCTTGGCTTTTTTCTTTTTAAAAATAAATTGAAATTTTCATGACTGCAGCATTTGTATTAATGTTAATGGCAATTTAAAAAATCCGTAATACATCAGCACTTTTTGCAGGTGATACAGATTTTCCTGACAGTAATGGCCACATGAGGAACTATTACCATTCGAAGACTGAAGCCAAATTTAAATAAAGGCACTACGCATACTTGAATCAAATATAATTTTACAAATCAACAGTAAGGAAATACATTTATCACTGCCAGATTTCCTGCATTGTGAGATAAATAACTTCTAATTCAACATTTAGGAGCAACCCTTCTGTTATATTATGACACAAGTTTCTTCTTACTTTTTTATTCATATTTATATGTAAGCAGAATATGCTCGTTACCCCATATACAGATGTTTCTTTCCTCTATCCCTAAAAACAACAAAGCCTTCCACAGCAGTAGATTTTGAATTTAAGTTAATGGAAGATTTTTACTTTAATTTAAAGGTTAAAAGCCAACATCCATCTCTTAAAAACCTTCACCTGCCTGTAAACAACTCTGTGACTACCCTATTCCTCCAGTCAATTCCAGCTGAAGAAAACTCTGACAACTGCTCTGCCAGCACCTGATATGGAGAACAGAGTGCTGAAAACAGAGTCCCAGTTCTACTGGATAGCAGGAACTGAAAGAATCAGTGAAATAGGCTGCTTTTCTTTCTCTGCAATTTACATACTTGCTTCCCCCACTTCGTCCTGCACAGGCTTTTTTGCCAATTGTAGTGTGCTCATACGCTGCACACACAAACACACGCCTGGAGGTTTCAGACCCAGCACGAATGTCTGAACACTACACACACTGAACTGTTTTGACTGTCATGGAATCATAGAATATCTTGAGTTGGAACGGATGCATAAAGAATCATTGAGTCCGACTCCCAGAGAAAGAGTCAGCCTCGCCAGTGTTTCCGCCCGGTTTCGAACCGGGGACCTTTCGCGTGTTAGGCGAACGTGATAACCACTACACTACGGAAACGCTGCTTGGTGACGAGTCAGGGCAGGATCCCCACTTTTTGTTTGCTCCAGAAAGTGCAAAGTAGAACAAATACTTTTATGCTTTTAAGGACAGAATAAAACCCTCTAGTTTCAAATTACTAATACAGTTATGTATTAGACATTTGGAAATACTTCTTCAAGTAAGACGAACTTGCTTTGATTTTTCAAATGAGCCCAGTAAATTCAGATGTTTGCTACATGCGCACCAATTCCTTAGGAGACTTTACTGAGTTACCAGGTATCCATCAGACAGACAGGAGAAGCGTGGGACTAAAACAGAGATACTGTAGCTGAAGGATACTATCTTCAGAGACTCTCCTGTAGGTTTGGTTGAATCTACCTAGGCTATACTGGTAAGTTTATTTTCTCCTAAAGACTACAGATAAAAATACAGATAAAAAATATGACATACAAAAGAACTGTATCAACCATTTAGAGTAGTAAGGTAAGCTCTGCCACCTCTTACTAAATACTTAAGCAGCATTTAGCAATTAATTTAAATGTTTACTGTGGCAAGATCCAGAGAGACAGACAGAACAGTCAGCAGACCTCAAACATCAAAATGTTAAGCTACCACTCTTTTTTTTCCAGACCAGCTGAACAAAGATAGGTATGAACATTACAGAGATATTCATTCAGTATCTTTCATCCATTTATCATAAAGAAAATGAAGACTTGAGGACAGTTTGTTGCTCTGGGGTTAGAAACAGTGATTACATACACGCACCCTGAGATGAGGCAAGTAAGATTTGATTTGTTTTTTCAAATAAAGTGACTTACAGCAAGATTCAGTGCATGGTCCTTTCATAAAATAGCTAAAGCTGGCAAGAAAGAAAGAGGAAGAGACAGCTATAGGAAAGCGTCAGTTGCAACAGCATGAAAATGATCAAGATCAGGATTGAACTTCACTACAGAATCTTAATGCTGAGATAAAGACACAAAAAACAGATGTTAGCATCACAGTTACATGTTCAACAGTTTATATATTAAAATAGTTTTATGTCTCCATAAACCATATAACTTTTAATGTGTTTCAAGGCTCAAATTCTGAAATTCCTTTTTCTAACTAAATCAACTCTGACAATTGTACTTCTATTTTTAGGATCCTTTCCTTTCATCTAATAGAAGGTGAATGCTTATACATAGTGTGCATGCAAAGCTGACTGAATGTCTCTTTAAGAGATAAAAAAGGCAAATGTTATATTTAACAGAATTCAGACCAAAACATGCATATGTATTTATTTATTTGTTTGTTTAAACACTAAAAATATTCAGGAACAGCTTCACCAGATATAACTTACTATTCTTTGCAAGGACATTAACCAGAAATGTCTTCTTTTATGTACCATATTAAGAGAAGGTAGTATTTGGCAAACTGTCTGCAAATGAGCATCATCTTCCCTTGTATAGCCTTTACAGGACAGCAAATCAGGCACATTATAGGAGGACTTGACTTCCTTTCAAATCCAAGGCACAGGCAGCCCTATTGCTAGCAAAACTACTACTACTGCTACTTCAAAAGTTTAAATGCAGCATACCATTTGTTCTCCTTCTCACTTGCACAAATTCCCATCCCCCCCCTTATTTTTTAAGTTTCACCAAACCACTATTAATGTGAGACAGCTGCCCCTCCACCCCCCTGTTTCTCAATGTACTTACTTAAGAGAGGCAAAATGTTAGCATGGCTTTTACTATGACACTAACAAGGCTTATATGGTAATCTTAACTATCTAGTTTTGCTACTGTAATTTCAAGACTAAATATTGCTCATACATTTCATTTAGGATAAAGAAATTAATTTAAACACTGAAATATTAGCTGTGTGGAAATTACTTTATCTTAGTGTGGTAGATGATTCCCTCCATTCATCTTTATGCTTCCCACCCTTGCTCAGCCCATGAAACATTCCTCTCAACTTGAGTTTCAAGTACTAAATTTTTCCAGTTCTATACCCACCCTCTACCCCCCTAACACACACACAGAGTTGAAGAGACCATGTGTAACAGCTTCCACTTTCCCATCTGTTCCTGAAAGACTCATTATAAAAAGCACGGATTTTCTCTTCCTTAAGTTTTTTACCCTTGCTCTTTACCCTCCCCTTTCACCTACACAGCCTTGTATTTTAAACAAAAGCAGGGTACTCATGTTATCTTGTTACTAATGTCTTATTTTCTGATAAAGTTGTTCATTTTCCCAAATATTGTTAACACTGTTCATCTTTACGTGCCTCTTAAGCCTAGCTTGTAAGTACTGTTTATAGAAATAAGTTTCAAAAAATTCTCTTTTATGAATTTTTTTTTTTCAATTTAATTGAACTGGAAGCAGGAAGAACTGAAGTAGGCTAATTCTACTATGTCTAGTTTATCATATTCTGCTTTTACAAACCTTCTAGTCAGGAGGAAATACCTTTATCAGTATAGTGAAACACATATTCTAAGCTGTTGAGAACACCTACCTGAAACTGAACTCTTGGACACTGTATAAGAGAAAGGTTAGTACCAATTTTTCTTACAATACTTCGAGATGAACCATAAGGCTTGCTTGACCAAAGCACCTGGATGGGGAAGAAAAAAGAAGTCAGCTGTTAGGGAATGGATTTTTATATCATATTGTAATAGTTCTCCCGTATCCTTCAATACTATGCTTGTGCTAACTGTATTTAGTTATTCCTTTCATGCTGGAATGGAATACAATGTATATACACTGAAATATGTATCAGTGAACTCCTTACATCCTATACCTGAATTGATACAAGATTTCTTCACGTCATTACAATATAGCTATGGCTACTTAAGGTCAAGACAGCCTTTGCATTAAGTTTATACTCAAAGCAATAATCAGGTAACACAGAAGAATTCAAGAGTTGGAAGCATCTTCAAAAACACAATTTGTTGATTTTCAAGACAACAAAGAACCTACATCAGGTCAGACAGCTCTTTTTATGGGATTTCAAGAAAAGACACTCAATCATCAAAAACTCCATAAAGTTATGTAATTCTACATGTCCCAAAATATCTATTTTCTTTTTTAATTAAGAGCTGTTCTAAAACAACAATAGCGTCTACCAGTCTTAATAGAAATAACTAAACTATAAGAAACATGAAAATGTAACTGTGAAATTAAAGAGCAAAGGAAAGTAAAAAGGGGAAAATAAAATGAAATTTTTGTAAGAAAGAAACTTTGTCCTAAAAAACCCCACCCAAACATTCACCTATAGAAAACTCCCCATGGCACCTCAACACACCTTGCTTCATCAGAACTGTTTCTACTGCAGTTTGGATTTTCTCCACATTGTTTCAACGGGGATTAAATTTGCTTTCTTTTGTTGTATTTAATGTTTGCTCTATTATTTACCATAATTGCATGAAATGAAATAAAATGGGACTTTAATCCTAAGAGAATACTACAAAATGAACCAGAATAGAAGCAAAAAGCACCAGAGAGAAGTACGAAAGATTTCAGCACAGGGAAAGGCAACAAAAACAATGCAAAGAAGAAAAAGAATAATGAGAAGACTCCCACACAGGGTACATTGTTAGGAAACAATTAGAACACTGTATGGTAATTTAAAAACTTGGCCAGGGTTTACTTATGGTTGTAAATACAAATTTACCAATGAGACATTTTAAAGGCTCATAGCTTCAAGCAAACTCAACATCCTGTTAGAAGGTTGCCTGAGAACAAACGCTTAGATAAAGTCCAGGCTATTAATACTGAAACAACCCTCATCTGGCACAGCAATATTGCCTGTATTGCACTGTAGTACAGCTGTGGGAGTTACTCAACACACAGCTAAACTATACACAGCAGATATACTAAGCAAGGATCACTAGTCTTAGAAGTTGAAGGTTCTATTAAAAAGAAAACTTTATGCTTCCTGGTATTTATCCCCAGATTATCTCAGAAACTTTACACAAACATTTTGCCTATTTCTAAACAAGTATCTTTCCTTCCTCTGGCTTTAAGAGAATGTAAAAATGTTGACAAAATAAATGCGCACTGCACTTATGCTATGCTACATCCTCACATCAGGGCTACAACTTTGCCATGAATCCACTCAGATCTATTTTTTTTTCAGTTTATGAAACATACATTCTGTTGCTTAATACTCTGCTAAGTTTGAACACAAATGTTTCAATGCAGAGTATTGATTCTGCACTTTGGTTGCCCCAACAAAGACCTCACGTTTGTGACTATCACATGATTGTTTGTTTGTGTCTGAGCAAACAGCAGGTAGATCAGTAGCCTTCAAGAATAAGTCACTGACAAACAGTACCACAGTAATACAATGATTCTGGTGTTTGAAGCAGAAGTGTTGGAGATAGACTCAAAGTGATGTGGCATTGGAAAAAATAATACCAGTCAAGGGAAGGCTTAATTAATTACAGAAGTATTTCCACAACAGCAAGAGAGTCAAGACTACATGCTGTCTTATCAACATAAGTGCAGTGCATTTTAAACAAGTGGCAAAACTTGTTCAGAGATTGCTCAGACCACAGACAAGATGTTGACTAGCACCCAGATACTCAAAAATATTTGGTGCCCAAATGCCCTCAGGGCTCTTCAACCACAGTGGCCTGGTGCACCAAAACTTTGAATGACCCAGTTTTGGTAATTCAAGATGTGCCAGGACAATATTTTCATGCAAACTGTGCCACAAGGTATGCAAGTAAAGTCAGTGCACTGCTCAGCTCAGCTACACAGTCTCTGCACTGCTCTAAGCAAGTTCACACAGCTTCTTGTTGACTTGAAGCACTGGCAGAGCAAGTCTGCAAGATATTACTTAGTCATACACTCTTATTGCATCAGTGTTTTGCTGCTGTCCAGAACAGCTGACATTTGGAAATGTAACTGCATTATCACAAGCTTGATATAAGTAGAGAATGGGGGGAAACAGACTAAAAACTCTCTCCTCTCCCCATTTAGGCTGAAATTGCTGAATTATGCAGCAACACCCATGGCAATGTACACATTCTTATACTTTGAATTTTCAAAGTTATATAAAAATCTCAGATCAAAGTTCAAATAAAATCCCAAAATACAGATTCTTGTTGGCAATTTTAATTTGGTATGCATAAACATTTTGCTATCCATAGATTCCCAAGACTGATAAAAGGTTCTAGCACAATAATACAGAGTAAGGATTTCCCCATTGTTAAAACATTAAAATATTGTAACAACTTACAGGGATTACTGCACTGAGGCCAACACTTGTACTCAAAATAGCTTCCTAAAGGTCCCAGCGACAAAGCACTTGATGTATAGCAGCTCTCTCTCTCTCTCTGGTGAGCATTCAAAGAAAACTACATGGACACTTTCCTCCAAGAGAAGAGCTATGCATGCACATTCCTTTGTTCAGCCAGTGCAGAACACAGCCGTCTTGCTCTCATGTATTGTAACACTTTCAGAAATAGGTAAATATAGCACAATTATAATCATCTCAGTTTCATGGGGCTTTTCATATCTCCAAGGTAAGAGCAAGAAACAGTTTTTTTATCACTGAAAGTTCTCCTTCAGCTTCAAAACACACATGGAAGTCCAGCATGAAAAGCAGTGTTTACAAAGTAAACAGTTTGTTATTAGAGCTAGAAGGAACTGCATAGTTCTTTTAACACATACATTACTCAATACTTCAGTGTCCAAGTTGCAAACTTCATGATTTTTCAGCAATGCAGAATCAGTATTGAGTGTTCTGCTACAACTGACAAGCACAAAATAAAATACATGAAGTGCTTTCTATACCTGATTTTCTGAAAACATAAAGGAAGTTTGAAACACTTACTGATTCCATCTTCAATCCAACTTGTTCAAATGCCATCCCAATTAAGCGCTTAAGCCAGCAAATCATCTGGAATGGAAAAGGCCTTTCCAAACTTGGATTTAAGCCTTCCAAATCTACAGGGCTGCCGAGGTTCCATAGTAGTTCTGAAATGAGACACAAGAATTTTAGATGCATGTTGTGGAACATACACAGAAGTAAACTGCTACATGTATTCCTAAAAAAACAAGCTTTAGAAACAGTGAAAACAAGACATATTAGATGACACCAATTCCTTGTACTGCAAAGCAAAGGCATTCAGATGGCATTTATTTACTCAATACAGATAACAAAGACTTTTTAGTAGGGTCATTTTTATGGTATCCTAGAACGGTCTGTGTTGGAAGGGACCTTAAAAATCATCTTTTTCTAACCCTCCTGCAATGGGCAGGGACAACTTCCACTAGACCAGATGGCTCAGGGCCCTATCCAACCTGGCCTTGAACACTTCCAGGGATGGGGCATCCTCAGCTTCTGTGGGCAACCTGTTCCAGTGCCTCACCACCCTCGCAGCGGTACGTATCTAATCCAAACCTGCTCTCTTTCAGTTTAAAGCCTCTTGTCCTATCACTACATGCCCTTGTAAAAGTCCCTCTCCAGCCCTCTTGCAGCCCCCTTCAGGTATTGGAAAGAAATCAAACCATTGTAAAGTTAACACATAAAAAGTTGGGGAAATGATTGCTCACTTGAGCTTGGACAGATGATGGTGTTTGAGAACTCCAAGTAAGCATCAAGCCCTATGGAACACCTGCAGGTGCAGATCAGCACTAAGATTCAAGTGCCATACCATATCTAAAACTCATTTCTATGTAGGAACTGACTGCAGAAAGCTGACCACCTCTCTTGATTCACATTCTCTGACAGCGTTGTTGTTTATTCCTTTTTTTCTGCAACTAAGGAGAAAAAGGAAACATGGAAAAATGACTAATGCAAGAAAATGACAGGAAATACTGTAGATGTGGGAATTGAAAATATTCAAGCAGTCTATAAAGCTGGACAGATTTCAAATTTTGTCTATTTATATATACTCCCATTCACTTAAATCAAGATGGTTTTACTGCTCCTTTAGTGAAAATAGTATCATTTTTCTTTAACTGTGTTCAACACCAGTCATAACTTGGATGTCACTTAGAAGTGTATGCCACCATAGATTTAGGTTTACGTTTGTTTTGTGTATCAGGCTGGAAACAACACTCTGTTGAACCACCCTGAGCAACATATTTGTAGTATGAACAACAGCATTGCTGAAGCCACTCTGAACCCAGACAGTGATGACTAAAGCAGTGTAGCAGCAAGGAACCGGTACTTGGGAAGTTTGAAAGCCAGGAGATGGAAAACCTATGCTGTTTGAAACTGCCCACAAGCCCTACAGTTAAACCATCACTGTTTCCATCACAATTTTTTTTTAACAGTTTGCGGTTCCTTAGTAATAACCTACTTCTTGTGGAAACTTGGCAGAAACAATGCAATTCTACAGTTATCTTTTTTTAGACAGGCTTAAAAAAAAATTGATATTAAGTGTCTCATTTCCACAGATAATAAAATACATTTCCCAACAGGATTTTCTTTTGTTTCTGAATAAACTAGGAAGAAACTACTAATCTACACCATGAGATTAGAATGAAAATTGCAATTTTTATAAGAAAAACAATAGGGAAGAATAATGGGCTACCTACCAAACAGCCATGAATACAAGCTACAGTCATTCATCATAAGTAAATAAGACAGAGACTTCTTTATGGAACTCTGGAGAAGTCTGTTAGAGAAGCATGACCATCTACTTGATCTATTATTCCTTTAGGTATCTGTTATTCTTCCCTTAGACAATCTACTGTATGGACTGTGTGGATCTCTGATCACATTGCACCTGCTATGTTCTCAAAACAGGAAGAACACAACCCTTTCTATGTGCCCCACATTAGATATGGCATCATCATATCTGGCACTGTAGACATGCAGTGACATAGAAGAGACAGGAATGCTCCTTTAAAAGGGGAAACCTGATCCAGAAGCATGATACATGTGATACACTCCACCTCACTTCAAAGTCTAGACTTGTTGAACATGCAGTGTGGAAATCAAAGAGAAGAAAAACGGAAGCTGTGTCAAGACATTCAAACAAAAGAGAAGAAAAGGCAGAGTACTGCCAAGCAACTGCAAGGCAGGGCTGGCTGAGAAAGGCAAATGAAAGGACTGAAAGGAATGACTGTATCCTGATACATTGCTCTTTCAACAGATAGCCAGGTTATCAGTTTAAAAATCCCCAGACGAAGTCAGAGGCAGGTGTTGTTTCAGGAAGTGAAGAAAAGGTATTATTTTGTTTCCGATCAACTGAGAAACCCCAGTCTTTAATAACAGAAACAATTTGGACAGAAGTAAAAAGAGAGTGTTAGAACTTCCTCTGAGAAAATCAGAGGAGGTTTAGGAAGTTTCCATGAATTTAAGAAATTTAAAGGCAAGGAGGTAAAGGACCAACACAAAAACTGACAAAACAACCCGTTAAAGGCATAAAACCAGATGTAGAAAAAAGGTAGCATAATATGAGGATGACAGAATAGTATAAATACGAAGCAGTAAACTAAAAGAGGCTAAGGTACAAAATGAGTTCCAGCTTACAGACATAAAAGAAGTCCTACACGTGTATTGGCAGTAAGAGACGAGATACAGCCACAACATAACAAGTGAGGAAAGAAAGCAGTGAGAGATATGGACAGTCAGTATATTCAGTGTTTTAACTTGAGGATGGTAAAAAAAGATAGACAGATGGTGGAATGGTTTATAGATAGCTTTGAAAAGTTATAAACATCCAGTATCTAGAGAATTTTACCTTGCAAAGTACAGAAACCAGCCAAAGCGATTTCTGAAATATTAGTGATGAATTTTAGAAACTTGTTCAATGAAATCCAAAAGATCCAGGAATAAAAGGAGCATGATGACACAAAGCATTGGAAAAAGTACAAAACACCTATCCTGCCCTAAAACATTAAGGTGACCTTTGATAATTCCAGGTTCCAAGACTTTGATGACTGAGCACAAAAGAGCATGCATTGAACAAAAGAACTAGTTCAGTAAAATGAATATTTATAGTTCACTTTATAAGTAATTTTTAACTCTGTAGCCAAAATACTTCAAGTACCTAAGACTGGGGTCATCAATGCCTTGCTCATGTGAATGACCTGCCTGCTTTTGCAGCAGAAAGTGACTGAAATCAGTCTGTAAGAGTGCAGAGTACCACCCAGTTCCTGAATTAGTTTTCTTAGTTTATGGTACTAAGGAAAACCACCATGTTTGAACAACCTCCAGCTAATCTGTTATCTAAAAGGAAAAGGCTTCTAAGTAAATCATCTTGATATTTTCATAAAATTATTAGTTCTCCAGAATTATCCCTGGGGCAAACTTGCTACTCATTTCTTTCAGACTATATTCAGACACCTTTCTTCATCAAACTTAGGTATTTCACAATTGGTTTATGTGCCAAGAACAGATAGAGTTCATTCCAAAATAAACTGCTGGAGAGCAAGAATGAAAGTGTTAGCAAATTTTTCTCTCCTGCTCTGTATACATGTCAATTTCAGAAGCAGGAGTTAAATGTTAATGCTTTTAGTAATAATTCCTCTTTTAAAATACTGATCTTTGTGGTATTTATCATCTATTTTCTTGGTGCTACCTACACTAAAAACAGTAGAAGCTGAATTCCCCCAAAATTTCCACAACTCAATTATTACAATAAAGAGCCCTGAGTAACAATAATATTGCTATAAAAATTGGTCCCTCTGCTCTGCCTCAGCAAAATTATTACAAGCATAAGCAGCAGTCACAGACAAGATTACCAAGACATTCAAAGAACAACAGCACAAAGAATTACATTTCACTGCACGAAGCACAAAGAGATAGGAATTTCATGGGTTCATTTAAATAAAACTCCCAAATTAGCAATGCTGAAGAACTTTCTGATATGGAAACATGCAGGAATTCTCTCGTTTACAAATTAGGAGGTCTACATTTCCAAGTGTAGAGATTCTCATTTTAGCCTCCTTGAGCTCTCTTTTGCCCCTACTCTTCCCAACCACTTTTGCAGGTTTCATTCAATACTGTCATATCAAATATCAAGTCTACAAAGCTGAGAGATAATACCACTTTTAAATTACAAAATGTTCATTAAATAAATATAAAGGCTTTGGAGTCTGTACACGTAAGGCATAACATTCAGTAAATAAGAACTTTCTAGTGAGTCCTACACATGAAAGATGAAAAGAAAGAGAAATCAAATGCAACTGCTTTCAAATTGAAACTCTTCTATGTATATTTTCCATATTTGTCCAAGTCCCTTTCAAAGCATAAGTTCTCACTCTTAAAAAGAAATATGATATTCATATCTTTCCTACTGAAGGAAGTTTCTCTCATTCACTTAATATCCACACAAAAATAAAAGAGAATAACTTAATGGGCTTGATGGAGCAGATCAGCTTTAACAAAGAATAAACATGGGCATGAAATCTGAAAAATTAAAGGTCTAGTCTCTAAATTGAAAGGGTATAACATAAATAAGCACAAAATTTTCAAAGTATGGGTTCAAAGGAATACCACCACCAAAAAAAAAAATCAAACACAAAAAGATCAGGCTCCTCATTATTTCAGCAAGAACTAGGGCAAGCATATCTCCCCAGTCTTTTAGACTGACACATGAACCAAGCTCATCTAATGAAATTATAACCATAAGGAAACATATTAAGAAAGTAATAAAGAAAGATAAAGCCAACAAAACATTATCACAGCAATAGCCAAAGGGGCAGGAGCAATCCTCTGATAAAGGACCAGATCCTCTCCCAAATTGACACAGACCAGTTACAAGTTATTTAAGTATGTGTTTGTCAGAGGTCACATAGCCAAAAACAGAGGTCTATTTTTTGGTGTTGAAGCCACAAATAATGAAGCATCCAAGTACTTTCAGAAACACCTGTTTGGAAAGACATGCAGAGACAGACAAAAGTCAGTAAATACTGCAGAGACAATCAAGGGCTTATCTAAACTAGTACCAGCGTGAAATCTAAAGCAGGAGTTGAAAATGATACATACTTGCAACAGAACTTGCTAAAGGTTTCTTGAAAATATAGCCCCATCATATATACCTGAGAGTGCAAAACCATATTCATCACATCTCACTCATGTTAACTTATCTTGTCAACTAAAGATAGAGGAAAAAAAAAAATCCATGTTTCAGCACCAGTTTAATCAAAAGACTTCGCTCAGCAGAGATCATACCTGCACAGTGCACTGTGATACCATTGAGAGGTAACTGAAACCCTTCACCATGAACCATGTGGTATTACATGATACAGACACAACCACACACCTACACTTCCCTGCCAGACAGACAGACCTCCCTGGTAATCGCTGTGAACACCTGTCTTTCTGCTACAGCTTTGAGAAACCATGCAAATCTCATTAACAAAAAGGTGTGTGTGTCTGAAAAAAGCATTTTAAACACCCAATTTCCCCCCCGTAAATCTCTCTTTGTAACAATGTTGAATTTCTACACACAGTAATCATATTTTACCTAGTGACCCCTACGAAGCAAGTTATTTGGATTCAGCAACAACTAACTAGAACTTCTAGAGACGATGTGCAGATAACTCAGCTGCTTTCTTTTTTCTTTATCAACCAGCTAAAAAGCAGTGGGGATCAGAAGACGCAATTCCTTTTCATTTAGTCTTTGTAAGTCTTGCCTTTACAAGAGCTGAGGAGCTCTACAGCTGCCTGAGGACAGCATGTAAATAATGTTAATGAAGTCCTGCTGACGCTGTCAGGCACAGGTCAATGCACTACGGTTGATTTCAGCATTCAAAATCTACTCACACTCAATATTTGGAATTTCAACAGCTTGTTAAACAAAATGAAAACAAGCATCCAGCAAGTTACTTATTTATGACCACTGCAGAAGAACCTGAGCCCAGCAGCAGCATCACTAAAGGTGTACAGAGCAAGCAGCGTAAGTTTACAGAAAAGGGAAAAAAAAGTACCAGACTCTCTCATTTTCTGTTTATACATCAACTCTGTATTTTACAGCCTCCTCAAAAATCCTCCGTCAAACTTCCCCAGATTATCTTTTATTTACACTATTCCTTGTGACCTGTCACTCCTGTCGCAGCAGTTCGCCTGTAGGCACGACCGCTTCGACCTCGGCACCCTGAGCCGCTCCCACGGCCTGGCACCTGCCCTGCCCTGCCGGGACGAGTCCCAGGCGCCGCCACGCTCCCGGTGGGAGGCGGTATGGCCCTGCCCGCACACAGCGGCCTGTACCCACCGCCAGCCGAGCGGCACCGCTGCCGCGGCTCCCCTCTTCCCCCCTCCGCACCGCCCCCCGTCCGGGATCGGCCGCGCTAAGAGAGGTTCCCAAGGGAAGGGGAGCCCCAGCCCCCTCCGGCGAGCCTCACCCGCTGCCGCCGTGCCGCCTCACCGCTGCTCGCGCGGCCGCTCGCGAGCCGTCCCCGCCAGCCAATCCGCGGCCGGCTCGGCACCGCCCTGGCCAATCGTGGCCGCGCCCGTGCCCGCGGGAGGTGGGACTTGGCGCGCGCTGCGCCGTGAGGCGAAATACCCGGCAGGGGCGGGGGAGCGCGCGAGGTCACGTGACCGGGACCCATCCGATAGGGGCGGGGCCCCGGGAGCGTCACTGGAGGGGGGGCGGTTCTGGTCCTCCCATGGAGGGTCGGGGCTGACCTTACTAGTCTCTGCACCTGCCGGGGAGGAGGTTGTAGCCACTTGGGGGTCGGTCTCTTTTGCCAGGCAACTAGTGACAGGATAAGAGGATGTGGCCTCAAGCTGTGCCAGGAGAGGTTTAGTTTGGACACTACGAGGAATTTCTTCACAGAGAGGATGATTAAACTTTGGAATGGGCTACCTGGGGAGGTGGAAAGAGTCACCGTCCCTGGAGGTGTTTAAGAAAAGACAGGATGTGGCACTCAGTGCCATGGTCTAGTGACACGGTGGTGTTCGGTCATAGGTTGGACTCGGTGATCTCAGAGGCCTTTTCCAAGCTAATTCATTCTGTGTTTCTGAGGCGGTGGGAAAGGGCAGCGGCCCTCCCTTGTCTCCACCGAGCCGGCGCTGCGGTGCGTGTTTGGGGGCTGTTCCCGGCTCCCCAGCGGGGGCCGAGGGCGCTGCCTGACGGGTGCGGGCTGCAGCACCGGCCGGGGTCCCGTGGGTGGTGTCAGCTGAGTCCCAGTAAAACCTGCTGGGAAGCACCGCCAGGACTGCTGGGAGATCGGGATCGCTGGGAGTCGGAGGGCGCTGGGTGGGCTGCGGGGCGGAGGGGAGCTCGGGGTCTTTCCTCGTGCTGAATTGATTTAAGGATTACTTTGGGGGTGTTTCCAGCTTTACAAACTTTACTGAGAACTTTGCTCAACCATTTCAAAATAAGGTGCAAAGGTGACGAGTGGAGGAATACGGAAATGGAAAACCTTTGAAACTTGGAGGGCACGGGGGCCCAAACCTTCAATAAAGGATCCAGATGTTGGACCCGATGCTGTTAGAGATTTTTTCCCGCCTTAACGATTCCTTGATTCTATCTTAAAACAAATTTAATTGTCGGGGTCTCATAGGGTAGGGACTACCCGCTTCGGATTTCCAAACGGGGAATCGGCACTGCGTCTCCACGCAGCATCGGGTGTGGTTCACACTATATTGTTTTACAGTACACGCTACACTTTACTTGAGCAGTAAAATCAGCTTTTGGAGGTGACTACCTATGGAAAAAAAAAACAACAAACGGAGCTGCGGGGCCGCCCCTCCCTCACTACCAGCCGGGTGGTGTGGTCTGGACTACTACTTCCGGACTACAACTCCCGTCGTACATCGCGCCCCGTCAGGAGCAAAGCGCTCAGCGATTGGGGGAGAGCTGCGTCCCGTCCTGGGCCAATCGCACCGCGCGGTGTTGCACTGTGCCGGGTCAGAGCGGGCCCGGCGGGCGGTGCGGTGGCTTTGGTCTCGCCGCTCTTCCCGTTGCTGATTCCGCTGCTCTTCCTGGGCTTCACCGCCGCTCTCCCCAGGCCACGCCGCCCCGCGGGACATGGGGGCGCGGGGCTGAGCTGTTCTGCCGCCCGGGGACTGCTTCTGCGACGGTAGGGCCCTGCCGGGGAGGGGAACAGGCCGCGCCGGGGAAGGGCCGCGGGGGCGCGGCGGGTCCAGCCGAGGCTCCCTCCACCCTCCCGGAGCTCACGGTGCCCGGGGACTGCAGGACTGAGCCTCCACTGGGCGAGGGGCCCGGGAGCTGAGTTGCAGGGCCTGTTCACCGCCGGGCCATGGGCTCGGCCGCTCAGGGGGCGCTGGCAGCGGGTGCGTGGCTGCTGAGGTGCCTCCTTGGGGCCGCTCCGACGGGGCACAGAGCAGCAGAGAGAGCTGCGGTGCTTGTGCTGGGGTTTGATCTCAGAGCTACGAGGAGAGGAGATGAGCCGGTGCCTGGCTCACTGTTCTGCCAGGCTCCTAAATTCTAAGTAACTTCTTAGAACTTATAAAACAGCTTAATGTTTTTAATAAAAAAATGCCGGCGGGGGTGGAGGAGGCGAGTTTTCATAAAATTGGTTGTCGCAGGTCATGGTGAGAACTTAAGGTATCCCCGCAGTTGTGGCTGAGGAGGGATGGAGAAGGGCCTGGGAGAACATAAAACCATAGAATGGTTTGGATTGGAAGGGACCTTAAAGGTCCTCTGGTTCCAACCTCTCTACCGTGAGCAGGGACACCTTCCACTAGACTCAGGGCTCCATCCAACCTGGCCTTGAACACTTATAGGGATGGGGCATCCACAGCTTCTCTAGGCAACCTGTTCCAGTGCCTCACCATCCTCACAGCAAAGGATTTCTTTCCCATATCTAATCTAAACCTACTCTCTTTCAGTTTGAAGTCATTCCTTCTTGTCATATCACTATATGCTCTTGTAAGAAGTTCATCTCCTGCTGTCTTGTAGGTTCCCTTCAGATGAGTGTGGCCTAATGGGATAGGAGGGGGTAAAATTTGGTTTCTTTTTTTTTTTTCTTAGAAGATTAGAAAGAAAAAGGTAAAAGATGATCAGGATAGAAAGAGTTGTGGGGATGATCGGGTACTTGGGATGCAGAATTTGAACTCAGAGACTTTGGTTGGCATCAGCTCCACAACTGACTTGATTTTTAAGTTTTGAATAAGTTTCTTTGTGAACAATGTAAACTAATAATATTAAAGAGAGTTGCTTTGTTTTTGTTTTGTTGGTGGTTTTGTTTGTTTTTTTTTATATGGAATTGTTTTCTTTGGAAATACAAACTTTTTTGTTGGTTGTGCTGCTGTATCTCCCAGTTAATCTCTCTTGGACTTGTGATAGTCAAGAAAAATACCCTGGAGACTAATCATTGGCATGTACTTTTCACTTTAGCACTGTCTTTCCTGAAGGAAGAAGCAGTGACTTGGAGATTAACAGTATTTTTTCTATTGGAAAATATCAGAAATTATCATAATCCAAATGCATGTTTATGGCTCGTTGTTTTTTTTTTGATGAATGTGATTAATTTGTGTTGCTGAAAGGCCATCCTTCGGTGAGAAAAAACTATGTATAATGTTTGTACAGTAGTAGTTGGTTGACAAATGATGTTAAGAGATGTTAAAATGTTACAAATTTAATTTGTTTAATTTTTATTCGGGGAAAACGAGATATTTAACAAATTACCAAGACATATTTATTTACTTGCACTTTTATGCTTTCAAATAAGTTGCTTGGATGAGCTGGTAGTTTGGAACAACCAGAACCACAGTTAGTATTTAGTAGTTTCAGAGATACATAATCAATCTGAGGAAACAAACTAGTTTTTTGCACCAAGATACAGTATTTTCTCTGAGTAAGCTTATGCTTTTGTTGCTTGTTAAGTAGTTATTATTAAACAACTGCGAAATCCAATACTTTCGGGCTAACACGTGTCTCCTTTGAAATTGATCTGGTGGCCTGGGCTTTAGCTGGAGCAAGGCGTGACCTGCTTGCTCTTCTTGTATTGAGAGTGACAAGGGAAAAAAACACCCCAAATCCAGCCTCTAAACCCCTTTTTGCCTTCGAGTACGGTGTTACAGTAGTTATTTTATATATATATATATACGTGCAGAGTAACATTTTATGTTCACTGTTCTTGATGAAATGTTAGTATTTTGCTGACTTTTCTGTTTGATTTTTGTGTAAAATTCGTTGATTGCCAAAGCTACTCTGAAAATACGTATTCTGAATTTACATGTGTTTACACAGAAGTATGTTTGCAGACTTCCTGGGTGGCTTGTGAAAAAACTATGGATTTCTTGGAAACATTTGTCAATAGTGTAAAAAATACAAATGTGCTCTCATCACAAAAAAATACAAATGTGCCCTCCCCAGAGGCTGACTGGTCTGAAATTACATATAAGAAACAAATAAAAATCTTATTAACCAAATATACCTGTTCTCTGCATAGGAAGTTTAGATTTCTAGTTGACAAGTTTAAAGAGCCATTCAAGATCAATTCCATCCGTGTTTTTATGAATTCTAGTCCTTGTTTCTTATATACTTTTTTGCTTAGAACGAATCAGTGCCTTTGTTCTTTTTCTTATCTGTGTTTTAATTGAGGGTAAGTATTGTGGTAGTAGTAATACAGTTTTTTTTACCAGCAGGTATATTTTGTATGCATGGTGCAGAAAAAATGAATTCTGCTATGAATGAGGAGCCTGATGCACTCTCTGTAGTTAACCAACTCCGAGATCTAGCAGCTGATCCCTTGAACAGACGGGCCATTGTTCAGGATCAAGGATGCCTGCCAGGTCTTATTCTGTTTTTGGACCATCCGAACCCTCCAGTTGTTCATTCAGCTTTACTAGTAAGTACTCTGGGAATAAATTTGTATGTTGGTAGGGCGTTTTCAAACTTTGTTAAACAAGTTGTTTAAACAAACGGTTTATAAACAAAACTGTTTTAACAGTTTGGTTAAATAAGGAAAAAAAAAACCACCTGGTTTTATGTTATGTTGATATTCGTTATATGTGTTTTTTTAAAAAACATGTATTTTAGAAAATTTTTAGCAATGACACATTATTCCAGGGTTAACTTTTTCAATATGTTAATTCACTTTGCATTTTTTCCCTAATACAGCTATTTCACTTTTTGTGTGGAGGGAGGTAAGGACCCTTAAATCTCTTTCTAAAGATGAGGTCATGGAGCTTCGTAAATACACACGGTGATTTGACATTCATGGAGTAAAAAACAAAAAAACCCCATATCATAGGGTAATTTAAGTTAGAAACAACCTCCAGAGGTTATGTAGTACAATCTCACTAAAATCACAGCTCAAGGCTGTGCCTGTTTGATTTTGAACATCTTGACGGATGGACATTTAATAACCTCTCTGGCACCCTGTTCTATCATTTGACCACCCTCATGTTATTAAAAAGAAACAAAACCCTCTCAAAACCCAAAGAACCAGCCAACCCAAAATCTATCGATATCTAATACAACTTGTTCCAGCTTTCATCTGTTTCTTCTCATTCTAAGTCATGAATACTGAAGTCCCAGTTTCTTATCCTGAATCTGAATACTAATTTAAAGTGCATTTATTGCTTAGAAGTGAGACAAATGAAAGTCAAAATTGAGTTATTTGAAGAATTGTATTGGACTTGTAAGATTTTAAGTTGCTGAAATTTATGTGGTGCTCTTTTTTTTTTTCCATTTTTATGTCCTTATTGAATTGTAAATAATGTGAAAGAACAAACAGCTCTGACTTTAGCATGCAAATAAGCATTATTCTTTATGTCACTGAGACATCTCTGTACCATAATTTTTTATTCTTCTTGGGTTACTGTCATAGTAGATATTAGTAGACTTCTTGGAATTACCTTAGTGACTCTGATATTCTTCCGGGTTTCAGGAGTAAGGTCCCATGATTCAGAAAACCTATATCCTGCTAATTGTTGTTTATATTAGCCTTGTTGTAGCACTTGTGAGATTATAATGTTCTTCAGTAAGAGAACTTTGAGTTTACTGTACTTGGGAATATGTTGCATTGGTTTTCTTTCCAGTGTGGTTTCCTTAGGTTGTGTTCTTAAAAGAAAATCTTGTTTGGATGTCTTTTTCCTTCCTTTATTCCATTGGGCTGTGTATTCTCACAGCCTGCATGAGATTCAGAAATCAGTCTGTGCTCATGTTACAAAAACTAACTCTACACAAAAAAGCCTGGCTTTGTCAGAGTGATGAGGACTAATACAGTTTGCAGTGTGGTTCCACAGCCCCAGACAGTACTCAAGTTGTGTTGTAAGGACATCTCGTTGGGTGAGAATGGCAGACAGCTGGGTTGTTCCATTTAGGAATAACGTACAGTTAGAGTGTATTAAAAATTGGGATTTAGAGGAGACCATGCTAGATCCCAGGACCCTGGCTGCAATGAGAAATGGGTCAGTTTACTGTGAAAACATGCTTTGGTCTGCTACCCAGACTCATTGTGTTCATGAGTTCTTGAACTGCTTTTGTTCTGTAGCTTTTAATATCTTCACTGATAACTTTTTTGATTTCATGTTTTGTATTTTTCTATTCTGAAAAGTCTTTTGGTTTTGTTTTTCTAGTCATCCCATTAGTCAAAAGGTGCTTCCGTTTGGATGGGAATCATCAAATGTAATGATCTTTCATCAAGTTTATATCTTATAAAAGGATATGCAGCGCTGATTTTCAGTTTCTTATTATGCTGTTCTGGGATTTCTCTAACTGAAATTATAATAGTCTCTATGAATCATAATAATTGCCTATTTAACTTTTTTGATATGTTATAGAATCTTCCAGGGAAGGTGTTTTCCTCCCCCTGTGCAGTTACAATTCAGTCTCTTCTTCTGTCTGATCAAGAAGTGCTATATAATTTCTGTAGTTTTCTTTAATCTTGATTTCAAGAATTCTTTATGATACGCTTCAAATGCTAAGAGTTTTGAATGATTTAATTTGAAAAGAAGTAATCTAGGCAATACTGCTCTCTTTTCCTCTTAAATTTGGACTAAAATTTTAAAAAATAGGACTCTAAAGTTAAGAAACTACCTTAAAATTTCACTTAAAACCATCAAAGATGCCTTTTGTTATTAAAATTGATAACAGTATGTTCTATATTGAAGTACGGAGATATTCCTGTTGACTATCATGAACTTACTTGTGAGCCTTAAAGGTAACATAGGTATGTGGTTAGCTGAACAAAGGTTGAGCCAAAGTTTATAACAGTAACCTTCCCTGTCCTTTCAGTATACTGGATTTAATAAGTATAAATGATCTCACTTCTTGGAAGGTTCAGACCTTTGTATCTCCCAGGGGGGGCAGGGGGAATAGGAACTTCCTTATATTGAAAAGTTGGGTCACTTAAGTTGGTGTCACGACTTTGTATTTGGTGTTATTTTAATGGAAGTTACATTTGTGAGGTAAGAGTATGGAAAAGAGACTGCCTGTGCTTTCACTCAAAAAATCAGCTGTTAAGGGAATAGGTTTTTCTTTGTCCAACTAGATTGTACCCTTACTAAATTACCAGAGACTAATAAAAATGAGAAACTTGTTCCACCAATAAGGATACATTTCATAGCATGCAAGTTAGTTCAGAGATATTATTTAGGTATTTTGCCATGGTTGAAAAGTAAGATAATCAATGCATATACAACATTTATAGACTGCAACTATTGATGCTGATCCACATCAGGAAATAACAAAAATCACTTCTAAAGTTTTTATCATGCCAGACAGCAGCCAGAGTTTCTCAAAAGGCAATAAAATGGTCTTGTGAATTTTACCTAATATGTGCAGAGGATGACTTGATAAAAAACCACCTCAAGTGATTAGCTCTCTATTTCTGAAGGGATTAAGGAGCATGTTATTTTTAAAGCAGTTACTGAGCAGCATAGCTATTATATGACTATATTTAAAGAATCGGTGCACTTCTAAACCTGTCACAAAACCCTTTTTATAAATCATTGTATTTGTGTATTGCAGGATTTTGCAAGTGCCGTTCTTGTACCTGCATCAATAAAACACCTTTGGAAGTTCCTTCTAAGAAAACTTTTTCAGCACAAACATAGAGAGAGATCTCGTGTAAAGAAGGACTGACACTGTAACTGGAAGGGAGTGTTATGTTAGGAGGATCATACAGATATACAGGTGCCAGCTGGGGTCAGCAGTGTGAAACTGTGCAAAGAATCTACCTTCAAAGTCAAATAAACAAAATTTGGGCAACAAATAAGTGTAAATACCCAGTTTAGGTAATGGTAAGATAAGCAGCTTGCTGCTGTTTTTATTCTGTTCCTGGAGTGATGGATTATTCATGGTATGATGAATATTGCAATTAATCTTCAAAAGCTTACACATGTGGTAGCCCTCTTTCTGTGAACAGTAGAGACTTGGTGATGTTTTCTAGTACTGGGGAAGCCAATAGAATTGATGGAAATTATATTAGAAGCATCATGTATAAAAATTACTTTAGATCTCAGGTCACAAAAATGTTTGTTGGAAGGGACTTCTGGAAGTCATTGACTTCAGCTTCCTGCTTGAATTGGAACTGTCACCAGCACTCAATCAGGTCAGTTGTAGCTTTGTCTCGTTGATTCTGCAGTTCCACTAGGTCATGTGTTCCAGTGCTGTAGTACCTTCAGAGGGAAAAAGATTTTCGTAATACCTGATTTAAACTTCTTAAACTACAATTCGTGGCTGCTCCCCCTTGTTGCATTGTCTGCTGCTGTAGAGGAAAGTTGGGCTTGATCATCTTCATAAAGGCTTCTTGTGTAGCTGTAGACAGCTGTTAGATTGTCCCTTAGACTCTCAGCCAGTATAAGCAAACCCAGTCTCTCAACCTTTTCTCATAGATTAGATATTCTGTGCTTTCTATGTATTTATAAGAATAAAATAATTTTTTAATGTTCACAGTAGATAAAATTTTTTCTTTTCTTACTAGAACTGCCATTGTGAACGTTTTGCAGATATGCACTAGTAGAAATGACTTATAATGTACTGGAGGTATTGCTGATTTGCTGTGATCCTCTTTTTTTAGGCTCTCCGCTATTTGGCTGAGTGCCGTGTCAACAGAGAAAAGATGAAAAGTGAATTGGGTATGATGCTCAGCTTACAGAATGTAATACAAAAGTAAGTTTACAATGGGTTGTTGGGTCCAAACAGTGTAAATGTAACATTCTGATGCAAAGTGAAAGTTTTACTATGAATTTGTAGATTCTGTTTCTAGTATTTCATTCTTCCCTGTTGAAATTATGTGGCTGCAAACAATTAATTGTTTTCATTTTACAGTATTTCAAAGTAGTCAGACCATAGTCTACAAGAAATCTTAATTTGCAAGTCATTTGACAAACAACAGTTTTCTTTGCCTTGTTACTGATAACTAATTTTGTCCCTTCCCTTTAGTTTCTCTTATAATCCTTCTCATCATTGTAAAAGGGTATCTTGCAGTAGTGCATTTAATGAAATTGTTTGGTATGTGCCACATTTATTCTTTGAATCTCACCTTTGGGAAGGGAATTTTTTTCCATGTATTTTTGAAGATAATGTATCTACAGCTCTCTGTTGAGGAAACATCTTGCAGGTGGAGTAGAAGCTAATATGGTTTGTAGTCTCTGATATCTTTGTACAGTGTGTCAGCTGGGTTCAAACACTGTCAGGGTAGGGGGTGAGCATCCACAACCTCCTTGGGCAAGCTGTTGCAGTGTCTAACCACCATCACAATAAAGAATTTCTTCCTAATCTAACCTAAATTTTCCCTCTTTCAATTTATACCTGTTTCTTCTTGTCCTATCACTACAGTTCCTGATGAAGAGTCCCTCTCCTGCTTCCCTGTAGGTCCCCTTCAGATACTGGGAGGTTGCTAAGAGGTCTCCACGCAACCTTCTCTTCCCCAGACTGAATAGCCCCAAACTTTCTCAGCCTGTCTTTGTAGGGGAGGTGCTCCAGTCCTCTTAACAACTTCATGGCCCTCCTCTGGACTTGCTCCAACAGTTCTCTGTGCTTCTTATGTTGGGGGTGCCAGACCTGTTTGCTGTACTCCAGGTGGGGTCTCAAAAGAGCAGAATAGAGGGGGAGAATCATCTCCTTTGACCTGCTGGCTACACTCCTTTTGATGCAGCCCAGGATTCAATACTCTTGTTATTAGATATTGCAGGATTATTGTTGTATCTCTGTCTGACACTACTTACCTGTCTATATGTGTGAACCTGAAAAACTGGAGGGAAGATTCTGGTTTGTACACAAGTCCTGTGTGATATGTGATCTAGGAAATATTACAACTGTTTACCTTACTTTACTTCGTTAAATCTGCTGAAACTAAGATGATTATGTATTGGCATGGAGTTCTGAATTATGCCTAAGTATCATCTTGTTATTCACCAGTTACCCAAAACACAAAGACTTAAAAAAAATGTCTTAAGAAGAACAATGACCAAAATGACTAAAATTCAGAAGATTTGCCAATTTTTTTTGAATAATGTAATAATTATACCTTTTTAAAATGATAGGTGTCTTGAATGTGATGTATGGGGGGAAAAGTGAAATTTAAGTCTTACAATTTTCACCTTTTTTTAAGAACAAGCAAAATTAAGGTAAAATATAGAGAAGTCTTTTCTTTCCGCTGTTATAATAACAATAAGACCTGAAATGTTTAGGTAAGAACAGAAGCATGTATTTCAGAAGAACTTTTAGTATAGATTACATGTCTGTTTAGAGTGCAGAGACATCCTGAAGAAGTTGTTGAGAGGGGAATGGTAATTCATTATCAGTCTCTACAGCTTACAGATATTACTTGGGAAACACTGAAGAATTTTATGGAAATCTCTTCAGCATTTTTTTCTAGGTTTCAATTTCAGGGGTCGAAAGAATGTGAAGTTCAGAAATGTGTAGGAAAGGAGAGATAAGTCAATAAAACCTGGAAATCTTGTAGGCGTTCTTTTTTTTTCTAGAAAGCTCTTTGGCAAGAGTAAGAACATTCGTTTGATTGGTATGCTTGTAACATTTGGAAAGTGTGATATCATGAAAATTTAAATACATAGCATCTTCAAATATAAGACTTTGTCATGTGCTTGTCAGGATTTTAGGTTTTAATGTTGACAGGAAATGCTGAAGTTAAGTTTTGTATTGCCTGCATAAATATGGAGAAAGATGGCTGAGAAGTGCCTAGAAGATAGATGTAAAATGATTTTTGTCACAAAAAACCAATGGTTTGGGGTTGTGGTTTGTTTTGTTAGAAAGTCTGTAGGGGAGAAAACTAGGTCTCTACAGTCTTTAATTTGCTTTACAAAATGTAGGTTTTAGCATTTAACATGATTTCAGTTTACCAGAAGATTATATTGTCTGAATTGAAACTAATCATTAATAAGTCTTAATTAATGGTCTTAATGACTGACTGGTCATGCTGTGTGTTCCCTTTTACTTCTAGAATCTGCGTATTTAGCTCATCACTCTATCTAAAATATTTTTATTATTTTGAGAATATGATTTGGGATTTAGATTTTTTTTTTTTGGTGGTGTGTTACAAAAATGCAAACAAATTGTACAAAAAAGATACAGACTTCTGACAGAATTCTGCTTTTCCAGTTATTGTTGGTTCTCTCAAGCGAGACAGAACTCAGCATCTTTTGGACAAAAAGGCAAGTCACAAACTGAGTATTTGTCATAGTTCAGACTTAAGTTGATGTTTGGCAGTGCTAAACTGACACTGTGTTAGGAAGTTGAGTTTGTTTAGAATTCCAGTTCTCCTTTGCTTTCAGTGATGCAAATCCTGAAATTTGAGGGCTTTTCTCATCATATATCTCTTTATAAGCCTTGAAGGTCTTTGTATTAGAGACCTCAAGTTCAGATGTGGAATTTCTTGTCATAACCTACCTACAGCTAATGAGTCTAACAGATCTTTAAATGGTCAATGCCATCATCTGGAAAGTAGTTGGAATTGATTTGCTATTGATGACTTCTTGTCATGGGAGCCTCAGGCACAGGCCCAAACGCTTCTTTTGTAAGTAATAGACAGCCAATGGAAAAAGAATATAGCACTTACTAAACTCATAATCATGAAGGTAAAGTACTGTTTCCTTCGTAAGACTGCTGAGGATGAGAGTTGAAATTGAGTGCCAGCTGTTTATCCAATCATGGAATGGCCTGGGTTAGAAGGGACCTTAAAGATAGTCTAATTCCATGCCAAGGGATACCTTCCACTAGACCAAGTTGCTGAGAGCCCCATC
This sequence comes from Neopelma chrysocephalum, assembly GCF_003984885.1. Classification (NCBI taxonomy): domain Eukaryota; kingdom Metazoa; phylum Chordata; class Aves; order Passeriformes; family Pipridae; genus Neopelma; species Neopelma chrysocephalum. The sequence goes on from NW_020897689.1 coordinate 11,751,524, forward strand.
CAACCTGCCTTGAACACATCCAGGGATGGGGGATCCACAGTTCCTCTGGGCAACCTGTCCCAGTGCCTCACCAACCTCACAGTAAAGAATTTTTTCGTAATATCTAATCTAAACCTACTCTCTTTCAATTTGAAACCATTCCCCCTTGTCCTGTCACTACATGCTCTTGTAAATAGTCTCTCTCCATCTTCCTTGGAGGCTTCCTTTAGGTACTAGAAGGATGTAATTAGGTCACCCCAAAGCCTTCTCTTCTCCAGGCTGAACAAACCCAATTCTCTCAATCTTTCCCTGTAGGAGAGGTGCTCCATCCATTTAATTCTCTTGATGCTTTCCTCTTGACCTGCTCTAACAGGTCAATGTCCTTCCTGTGCTGGGGACCTCAGTGATAAGCAGTAAATCATGCTGCATAATGAAGAATGGGTAGGAAGTATTTGAGACATCCAAGTTTAACAGTAGTTCTTTGAGGTACCTTAATATCTCCTTTCATGACTTACCCATCCTCTAGCATTATCTGATCAGCTTTTGTTGTATTTGCTTATAATAAGTATTATAGCTCAGTTGTGAAAATCTTGTTGCTGCTTAAAATGAATGTCTGGCTGACTCCTTAGTTGATACTACCCCTCACTTAAGGAGCAAAGGACAGGTTTTAGTTCACTGTGACTGATTTTTGAGATGTATGAACATTGTATTTTGATAACGGAAGAGTAACAGATCTTAAATGTAGATACTGGAGGTTATAGGTTCTAGAGGAGAAATATGAAATGTCAGCTCTGAGGAGTACAAAATAAAAATTTGAAGGCAGCGAGATATTTTTATGTTCAGGACTTTTTTTTCAAACTGAAACTTGATTTAGAACACATATGACTTTCTGAGATACTTCATACGAAAGGCTTCATACACTTCCACATTTATCTAGGACATATGAAAAGCTGTTCAAGTTTTGTGGAATATTTCAAGACATTTTTCAAATGTGAAGGTTTCTGATGTCCTGTTCTATACTTGCTGCTTTTTTCCTTAGCATGGGAGATTTTTTCTTCTGTTAGTCTACATCTGCTTATTTTTAAATAAAACTTCTTCCATCTTTCTATGTTACAATCTAGAAGTAAGCAACTGTGTTGGAGAGAAATCAGACCTTTAAAATTCCCACCTGCATGTTTCCAAACTTCTTTATTTGTTTTTTTTACTGGCTGATACTGCTTTATGGCTATTTCAAAAATGTTTTGCTCCCTTGTCAGGTGACTGAGTACCAGTAAGTGTATGTGCAGAAGTGTTTATGTAAATAGGTAAAAAGGAGAGGAAAAATTGAAGCTCATTAAATAATGGTGTTTTATTGCATTCCAGCAGTCATCAGCAGTTATTTAATATTGAAAACTGGTTTAGTTGCTGGCTTTATGAATTGTATAGAGGACTTAATGTGTCCGTATGGACTTTCTAAAATGTTATTAGCAGCTTCTAGAATTAAAATTAATTAGGATTTATAGCGTACAAGGAAATATACTAATTTGTGTTCAGAGTGAAAGTGACTTTTGATGGACAGTAAAGGTCAAAGTTCATAATTTTTCATAATCTTTATGAGCAGCATAATGGTACTGTTTAAATATAACTGGTATGTATTTTAAAAAAACACTGATGAAGAGTCAATATACTAAATAGCTCTTATTATGGAACGGCAAATTACTGAGAGTAAAATTCCAATTACTTAACTAAAAGAGCTTTTCAAGATAGTCTTCCTTTGCCAGGGTGTCAGATTTAACAAGCTGAACTAAATCCAGTGCATTAATCAGCTCTTCCAATTTATTACTTCCCTAAGAAGATTAGGGCAATTAATATGTGTTTAATTAGAGTCCCTTGCAGATCTGGTAAAATACATGCAGTCTGTAATTGCTGACTTCTTACTCAATTTTAATTTTGGTAGTCTTAATTACCTGCACTTTTGAAAATTTAATTATTCGTTGAAACCAGCAAAGTTTAAATTTATGATGTCTAACAAAAAAAAGAAAAAGCCTAGTGTTTTAGGTAGTGTTTGCTGAAATTTAAATAGTAGGGATATAGCATCACAATAATTTTATCATTTTTTTGGTTGTGTGAAGTACTACTTTTTGTCCTTTGTGAGAAAGGAGGAATGGTTGGGGAAAGACAGGGCAAAGGCCATATATTAATTAGCAAGTAGGCAAACTATGTATTTAAAGGGGTATCTGATGATGAAAGGGATGTTGCCATATAACTAGCTTCAAGATAATACTTTATGAGAAACTACAGCTAAAAAAAATTCTGTGAACTTTTCACATTTAATGCATTTATGCTGTTAATTGGAATACCTAAATTCTGATCTGCAAAATAGAAGGAAATAGCTTTTTGTAGACTGTAGAGATTTTATTTTTCTGTACCTGAATCACTTAGTCATGTTGGTTTTGTCGTCCTTGGTATGTGGGTTCATTTTAACACATCAAAATTGAGAAATAGTTGAGATTGGGTAATGGGAAGCGTGATTTGGTTGCATGATTGTTTTTGGACTCTACCATACTTGTGATTCTGCACTGAAAAGTTGTGTTTTTGGAGAACAATATGGTTATCCTAGGTCTTAAGTATTCATGTCAGCAAGAGGTTCCAAGAACTTTGGTTTTAGAAATTATTTACAAATTGCAGTATCATCTGGAACAATAGTAATACACACATCTCTGTATATTTCATGTTAACTTTCCTGGCAGGCCTTTCCTTTCCTGTTACTTTCCTAAGCCTCCTTGTTTTACCCACTTTGTTACGTTTTGTCTGTTATAAGGTAAGTGCATCTAGAAAATGACACTGCTGGTTGCTGGTGCATCTCCTCAGGCTGTGGGGCTTCCTTGTATTTATTTGTATTGTGTTGTAGCAATGTGCTTGTTAATAATAGATGGTCGCGGCAGGAGGACGCCTCCAGGCTGTTTTATTCAGCATTGTTAGGCAAAGTAGCTTAGTGTCCCCCTATCCCTTTGATACCCCTAGTTTTTTTGAAGAAAATTTTTACTGTAATTTTCTAAATCTTACAAGTTTTGGACATAGATTGTTTCTTGAAGTTACTTTTGAGAAAGCATCCTCTCCCCCCCCAGAAGAAAAAACACAGACAAACAAAAACCCCAAAGAAATGCAGTATTAGGATATGTAGGAGACATCAGTATGTCCTCTTTAAATATACCATGTTATTTGTTCCAAGTGACTGAAAGCTTCTTTTGTCTGTCAAACAGCTTCCTGGTATTTGGAAGAGGTTCTATCTAGGAAGGAGTGGAGGGACAGGAGAGGGTTCAATGTTGTGGGCTACTTTGGTCAGTTAGGCATGTAAAACTTCTTGCTCTTTTTGTTTGTGTGTCATGGCAAACTAACAAGAGTTCAGACTTAATCATGGTTCAGCAGTTGGTTTTAACGTGTTCCAAGACCTTTTTTTGTGTATTAGTTGTATTTTGGCTATATCCTGTAGTATATTTTTTAGTGTTATGAACAATATAGGAAATCATGATCTCAACACAGAGGTACAGGCACGGGTACAAATGGAAACAATAAATAAAACACAAAAAGCATTACCTAATGAAATGGTGTAAAATCCTAGTGTTACGGTACTGGTGTTAATCTAGACTTCAGTTGTGGTCTAATAGGCTTTCTAGGAGAATCTTATGGTTGTTGTGAGGTAAGTAAATAGGGCTTAAAGGCTTGGAAAGATGGATGTCATTTTCAAGAGTAGTCCAAGACTGGATTGTCTGCAATTCAAATGTAGCTAATAATTTACATATTGAAATACTACTGTGGGTTTATATTTTGCAAGTGTTAATAGAAATTAGCAGTCTTGTAAATAACTGTTCTAAAGATTTTTTATGAGAGGTACAATTTAGGATGTGCTTACTGGCTTTGTTTGTGCATGTAGAATTGGTCACTGAGAAAAATATGAAAGCATGATCAAATGTAGGGCACAGACACCTTCCAAGATGTACTTTTGTTGTTTGGGGGGCAGGGGTGAGAAGGAGTTTTTGGGGGTTTTTTTGCTTGTTTATCTTGGGACCTCTCTGTGGTCAGAGACATTCCACAATCAGCATTTCTACCTGCATGCAGCTTACTTGCTTAGTGAGCTCTATATGATCAGTACTGTTTCTGTACTCAACAATTAGGTGTTTGTTAACCTCTGGTTTTGGATTTTGTGTGTTTACATTATTATTTTTCTCTTTCTGTCATGTGTGTAATTCCTATTACAATGTTTTTCACTGCAGTCAGAAATGCAGTTTAGTTCTACTTTTTGCTTTCCAAGCTACTACTTTTACCTTAAAACTTCCCACTTGTCTGGCATGTGTATCAGGACTGTCGGCTGTGGCTTTTCATCATCCGATGTCTGTATCAATTTAATCTGGGTACTATGCATCCATAGACCTTTTAATGTACCAGTTCAGTACAATACTAGTTCGATTAGTTCAGCTTTAAGTATGCTACTTCAATGCATTTGCATGCTCCATGGAACAGCAGAACATCTGTTACTGGTTTCTGTGCAGCACTTGCAGTTAATGTAGAGCTTTCTCTGACACTGCAATACCTGCATTTCAACAGTTTCTCTGGTCCCTTTACTTTGGTATATGTTTCATTTTCTTGGCATTTCAAAAATTTCAAGTAAAGTAGTTTACAAACAGTGAGGTAACTAAGTAGTCATTAATGCAGTGTTTTTATGTAGCATAAAATTTAGAGAGTACCTGCAAGTTCTTCAAAATCGTGGACTTCAGCTGGTTTACAATGACTGGCTTAAGACTATGACAAGCAGTGCAAGTAGTTACCTAAGCATCAAAGTGCCTAAGTTCTACAGTGGTGATTTATGTAAAATATTGAAAAACAACTTTACCAAATCATAGGTTCCTAAACCTGGAAAAGAATTTTCAGTACCTGTTACTGAGTGAATAGGCATTATTCTGGTGTTGCTTTTCTGACAGACAGAGGGGCACAATCATAATTGCTTTGAGTGCTTTCTATTTAAATGGGGGAAAAATAGTCAGTTGAGAAGTTAAAAATTAGCTAATTGCTTTTGTAGGCAAGAAACATTGTGATGAGTATTGCAGAATAAAAAAAGTGAAGAACTTTGAAACATTGAAAAAAGTGTGTTAAATATAAAATAAATTCAATAAAAATACATCTGTTTGAAAGTGTTTTGTGCTCAATGTCTTAGCCAGTTTCTTCTTTATTTAGAAATTGACTGGAGTAGGGAGTTAAGTATTTTAGAAAGCAGTATAAGTTTAAGGTGTTTTTACTTCCTGTTTTTTCTGAAGACCTTATATTAAAACAAATAGGGAGCTCTGAGAAATGATTATAAAAAATGAAGTGGTTTACAGAGTGAGACACAATGTTATGATATGTTAAAAGTAATAGAATCTAAATTAGTATTTAAATAACTGCTGACTGTAGGGTAGGAAAAAAGTACTATAATGCTGAACTTAGTGACTCAAGATCCACCTGACATGGTGTGCCAAAAAGCAACTGTTTTCTTTTTGTGGTGGGATTCTGTACTGAGGTGGGAGAGATTTAAGTGGATTGACAGAAGAGTCAGGATTAGTACTGGCAATGCAGGATGCTTTTAACACTCAATAAACCTCATCATCAGCTGGTGTCAAATACATTTTAGGAATACAGTGACCTTCACTGGTTACTATTGAATTTACAAGAACAGTGCTTAGGTAGGTTCTTCCATATGCTGACTTTTGCTGACAGCTTACAAAAATTAAGGATTAAGAAGCATTGAAGTAAAAGTAGCAAGTTCTGTTGTGAATATTTAATATTAGTGCAGATGTGGATTGACTGTATTGTAGGCTGGAGCCATTTATTTATGAAAGGGAAGTTGATAAATAACACTGTGAAGTTTCTCATCTTTCCTTGCCAGCATCTTGTGTCTATATTTGGTTTACAGTGAGTTTGTCCTCAGATAATGTTTGTCCCTGTTTTTTTGACCTTCGTGGTAAGAATCCCAATGAAATTGTAGATTCTTTTTCTAATAAACCATAAGTGTCTGGGTTACCCTTCTATTTTTATTATTATTTTCTGAGTGCTGCTTGATCGATAAACATAGTAAGGTGCTGATGTATGATTAGAAGCTACGTAGTTTTACATGGGTATTAGAGGCAGTAAATGCTACAAAGGAAAATGCCTAACAAAATTAATGATAAAACAGTCTTCATTAGCAGTTTCTGAATGAAGTTGTTATTTCAGAAGAAAGTGAATTTTACTCTGGAACAACTAGTGCAAAGTGAATATGTTATTCTAAATTACAAATATTTTTATCCAGGAATGTGTTTTGATACTTTGTTTTGCAGTACCTGCTACAATATCTTTCAGCAAGATATCCATTGAATTTTGCATGTAGAAAGTCCTATCTAGTAACTTGGAACAAATTAAAATTGTTAGCACATTCTGTATTTATACAGTATGTCATCAAGTTCCCACAACGTTTGTTTTAAACCTTGGTATATGCTTTGAACTGTTTTGCATGGGGTGGTCCCTTTAGCTTGAAGTGAAGCCACTAATAATGGCTTGCTTAAAAAATAAAATAACCAAGTCCTTTGCTAATAAATAAGTAGCTGAAGAGTAGGAAAACAAGATGTTGAAATAGTTACCTACTTCAAGTCTCTGCTGAGTAGATATTAACTATATTAGCAAATTAGTCAAATACAAAGCTTACCCATAGATATGCCTACATAGATTAAACCTGCATTTTTTCTCTCTGGGACAGGTTGGTGCTGTAGTTTGATTCGTATTATTCATTATTCAGGTTTTGTTTAGGGAAGCCCTTTTCTGTAAGTTTGGAAACTTTTTGTTTGTTTGTTTGTTTTAACTTTCTCCAGTAAATTTCAGGGAAATAATCAGATGTGGCATACTTCTCAAAATTAAAATAAATGGTGGGGTTTTTTTTAAAATATAAATGGATTTTCCAGATAATTATATATTATAATCATGTATTGTTATATTATATACTTAACGCTGTTAGCATGTTGATAACACAAGAAAATGATATTTGGCTTCCTTCAAGATGTTTGTAAAATCCTTCAGTACCAAACCTAATCTCAGCACTACTGATACTGCTACCTGGTTGCTACAGCATTATTCCTGGGGAGGATTGGCTTTTTAATGACAGCATCTTGAGTCTTTCACTGTAAAGGACCAGAGGCAGTTGTTACCCTTAAGAATTTTTATTTTTTTAACCCTGATGCGATTTGTTGAAACCATATAATAAACATGATTTCTGCCATGTAAATCCATGAAATTATTACTGTTCATTAGCAGGCAAGATGTTAGAATTAGCTACTGTGAAATGCAGTATGGAGTTTGTGTCTGTTATGCAGACTCTTGTCTAGCAAATGCTACTATGAAGCCTTTTGAGTTTAGTTGAGTAACAGGCCCTGATTTTTTTAATTATTTTTGTAGATGGAGAGTATGTCCATATGGTAGATACCAAGCTGTGGAAGATTAAAAGTTGATTTTCCATTTAGTGTATAAATAGCAAGAATTAAACAAAATTGGGTGAATAGCTGGGTTAAGCATATGGCATATGTTCAAATTTGTTATCCTGTTCCTGAAAGTTCCTTCTCTTCTTGTGATCAGAGGACAATGGAATGAATCAGGAAAATGTTCTAAGTATGATAATTACTCTATTTGCCAAATGTTTAAGATTGTGTCACAGTCACTGATTTTACAGCAGTCAGTGGGACTGTACTGTGATTTTACTCATATTTACAATTCATATTTAATATTTAGGCTTGATTTTTTTCGTTTTCAGCAGTCTTCAGAACGTCTCAACATTTACATGGGGTTTCTGTACATTTTCAGGGTCAGTAGCCATATGATGGAAATTGAGCTGTAAGTGGCACTGGGAATCCAATCCTCATTCCTAATTTCAGTGAGATATATCTTGTTTAGTATAAAATCAACCTTACAACATCAGGTTTCTTTGTGCCATTACGAGCTTTTTAGTTTAGTGTCTCCTGGTCTAATTGTCACAGCCAATAGTGTGAGTAGAGTCCGGAAGACTGGCCAAGGGGCAAGCATCTTGCAGTTCTAGAGAGCATTCTAGGAAAATCTGCCTGACCTTGCCTTGTTACTGTGGTGTGACAGCCTTGGAGCACATAGTTGATACCACTGGAGTGCAGTCACATGTAACAACTGCTCTCAGGCTGTACATAGGTCCATTGAGCAGTCCACCTGCTTGGTCTTGGGATTTGGAGTTCCATATGCTGCTGCTTATTCTGTCACTTAAAACTTGCCCAGTCCTACAGGTTCTCTTGTTTTTCCTGTTATTAACCTGCTGTTATGCTTGACATGTTGTTGTTGGCCAACAGAAGAATCCTACTGCCTGTATGCTTTAGGATTTTGACTTTTCTTTTTGAAGAAAGCAGGTGATGATCATTTTTGTCAGCTGCTCTATAATATTATCTGGTCTTTGTGTTTTGAGGCTGGAGGGAACTGATGTGTACTGTAAAGTGTGACATGGTAATAGCATCATACCGGGACTCTGAGAAGGTGTGCACTGAAGTAATTGGGGCTCTTCAAGTTGTTTTCAAATTATGTGCCCATTGCCTGGAATGAGTCAGGGAAGCAGCCATGCTTGTGAATGATCCCACTGTATGATGGGATGCACTAAAAGCTCACAAGAAAGAGCAGCATTCTTGGAGGTAAGAAAGAATTTTGCCCTGGCACTGGAGCAGAACAGCCAGAAAAACAGCTAGATCGGATAACTGTCTTGAAACAGATTGCTTTTTCTCTAATACCATGCTCTTTCTTTAGGCTTGTCATTCATGCTCAACATTTTTATCAAAACCATGTCAATCACTGTGTCTTACTTCTAAAATAAAGGATCAGTGGTTTCCTACCCCTTACAGAATGTAGCAACTCTTTGCAGCTTACTGCTCCCTTTAATTGTTGCTGGAGACAATTCCTGTCTTTAAGTAGAGGAAGAATGGGCTCCAAAAGAAATTAGTCACCTGGAAACAAATACATCAGTGGTCTTAATGCACAGTTGATTTAATATCCATTTGTTAGCCATTTATAACCATAATTAAATGATAACTCTCTACCATGTATATGCTTCAAGTGTTCTAATTCACATGCATTTTCCCAACAATATATTTAGATAGAATTGATGCCAAACCATGAAATTCGTACTTATGCTTTTTGTGTCATATGGGATACTACATTTATTGCAGCGAATGAAGTTCATTACGGAAATAAAATGATAGTTGAAAATATCACTGCTTAGGATCCTAGGGAAAAATATTACAGAATCACAGAATATGCTGAGTTGGAAGGAACCCACAAGGATCATCGAGTCCAGCTCCTGGCCCTGCACAGGACCATCCCCAAGAGTCACACCATGTGCCTGAGAGTATCATCCAAACGCTTCTTAGACTCTGGCAGGTCTGGTGCTGTAACCACTTTCCTGGGGAACCTGTTCCAATGCCCAGCCACCCTCTGGGTGAAGAACCTTTGTTTTAATATCCAACCTAAACCTCCTCTGACACAACATCAGCCCATTCCCTTGGGTCTTATAATTGGTCACCACCGAGAAGAGATCAGAGCCTGTCCCTCCTCTTCCCCTCAGGAGAAAGGGGACTGCTCTGCTCTGCCATATAGGGCAGTATTCACATGTATGAGAAGGATTGGGATCAAGTGGAAATATCTGCTTCTATGTGATCATAAGTTTTCTCAAACTTTTTGGAAAGGCACTTAGATCATTCTATAAGTGGAGTCTCTCAAACTAGTAGTTTAAGGAAAAATGATGCATTTGGTCCTTTTATATTCATTGATTTAGGATTTTTCTGTGAAAGACTAAGTTAAATCTGAGTGCTGTTTTTACTTTTAATTTATTGGTAGGTTATTTAGGATGGGGTTCAGCTGAGGTCTTGCCAATTATTGGAGCCTTAACTTAGATAATGAAGACATTTTTCTTCTTCAAACTCTTTGTATTTGTTAGACTGTATTGTGTAGTGGAATCTTTTTGAAGACCTGTGCTTTAACTTTCCATTACTATGTAAAATCCTGGAGCTGTCAATAGGAGAAATTTTACTTGAATTGACTTTAAAAGGTTGAGATCTATACCACAGGCTTTCTCCATGAATTGTAAGGCTGTGTGTCATGCCCCTCACTTACGGGGGCATGCCTGCTGAAAATATATGTAGTACAGACTCTTTGTATGTGAAAGTGTCTATTACCTAAGTGGTGTACTGCAAATGTGCTATTCCTGTATATAATTTTTTTTGCTTGGATCTTAACAGAGTTCTGGGAGTGAGTTCTGTGACAGAAAGAGTCTACCTCTGGTTGCCCTCTTCTCACAGAGGTTTCTCAGCCTTTTGCAGGGGATAAGCTGTAGCACTTCTCCATGTATCCTGAGAATCACAGAATATCCTGAGTTGGAAGGCACCCACAAAGATCATTGAGTCCAGCTCTTTGCCCTGCACAGGAGAGACTGACAGGTCAACATTGAGTTGTAAGCGATGCCCCATTCTAGAGCTAGAAGTTGAGAATGGTCTGTCTTTGGATCCCTTATTCCTGAGCAACCCTGGGGAAAAAGGTCTTTTGGCACAAGGCTGAGATTGGTCCCTAGATTACAAATTAAACTCTTGAACTACATCAGATTTGTTTAAGAGAGTAAAAATGTAAACTCCTGAGTAAGCTTGTATACCTTGACATTTTGATCTATGTTGTGAAATTACTTGAGATTAAAGTATTTCTTTGGTATGCCTGTGTGATCTCGTTTTTGGCTTTATACTAAATTTATACTAAATTTACTCAATGCAATTATTGTGCTAAGTAGAACAACAAAGAAATCATATATTTTGAGAGAGAAAACTGGGAGCAGTGTTTTCCTAAAATCAAATGTCATGTTTGAACCAGTGAATTATTGGGGTTTTGAGTTTTGTATTAAAAGTTTCTAAATTGTTATTATAAGGTGTAATAATCTCAAATAGCTTTTCCTTCATGCTATAAGCTAAGGTGGAACAGGTTGCCTCATCCCTGAAGGTGTTCAAGGCCAGGTTAGATGGGACTCTGAACTACATGGTCTAGTTGAAGGTGTCCCTGCCCACAGCAGTGGGGTTGTAACGAGATGATCTTCAAGGTCTCCTTTCAACCCAAACCATTCTATAATGATTCTGTGAAGGTGAAAACATTTGGAATGCCAATTGACAAATTTTAATGACTTTGAGAACAAAGCCTCCCTTTTTGCTTCTAGTCTTGCCTTTATTTCATGTTGCCTTAAGATAAAACAATTTAGGACTGATCAGTGAACTGTAAGTCTAAATATGGGAGCAGGAAATTTCTGAAATCAGTCTGTCTAATTGTCAGATGTGTTAAGAGTTATGTAAGCTGTCATGCAGAACTCTTTGGAAGACAATGTATAAGGAAAATAGTTGCCAGGAAAATTAAATAAATTTTTGCTTTACATAAAAGCCTATCTCCTAAAATACTCTTAACCTGAAAAATCAGATATCCATCAGTAGGTAAAAATGGATCTGCTCCCTGTACATTTCTCTATGAATTTACTGAATGACTTCTCATTATGTGTTCACAGACTCACAGAGGTGTTGAAGTTGGAAAGGACCTCTTCAGGTCATCTGGCCCAAATCCTCTGCTCAGGCAGTCACCTAAACCACATTGCCCAAAACCATGTCCAGGCAGCTTTTGAATATCTCCAAGAGTGGAGACTCTACAGTCTGTCTGGACAGCTTCTGTTGGTGCTTAGTCACCTTCACTTTTCAGTGGAAAAAGTGTTTTCTGATTTTTCAGTTTGTGCCACTGCCTCTTGTCCTGGCACTGGGCACCACTGAAAAGAGCTTGGCTCTGTCCTCTTCGCACCTTCTCTTCAGGTAGTTATGTACATTGATGAGATCCCCCTGAGTCTTCTCTAGGCTGAACGATCCCAGCCCAGCTCTCACCCCTTTCTCATCAGCCCCTTAATCATGTTCTTGACCCTTTGTTGGACTCTGCAGCACGTTCATGTATCTTGTGAAATGGGGAGGCCAGACCTGGACAGAGCACTCCAGATGAGGCCTCACCAGTGCTAAAAGGGGCAAGATCACTTCCCTCCACCTGCTGGCAGCACTCTTCCTAGTGCAGCCCAGGATCCCAGTAGCATTCTTTGCTGCAAGGGCACGTTTCTGGCTAATGGTGGACTTATGTCCACCAGGGCCCCCAGGTTCTTTGCGAAGCTGCTTTCCACTTGGTCATCCTGAGATTGTGCCTGACTTGAGCTGATGCCTGGGGCTGTTCCTCGCCAGATGCAGGACTTTGCACTTTCCCTTGTTGGACTTAATGAGGTTCCTGTAAGCCCATTTTTCCAGTCTGTTGTGGTCCCTCTGGCACAACCATCTAGCATATCAGCCCCTCCTTCCTGTTTTGTTTCATCTGAAGACTTGCTAAGGGTCCATTCTGCCCTATCGTTGAGATTGTTAACGAAGATATTGAACAGAATTGGACCTGGTGTTGACCCATGATGTACATTGCTAGATATTGACCTCCAGGTGGATTTCATGGCCTTGATTACCACCTTCTGGGTCTGGCTGTCTAGACAGTTTTCAGTCCACTTTACAATCTGCAATTCTTCATCAGCTTTTCTGTGAGGATTGTGTGGGAGACTATGTCAAAAGACAATATCCATTTGCTGTCCCATCCCAATGAAGCCAGTCACTTCATTGTGAAGGCTCTCAGGGTGGTCACACATGACTTCCTCTTGGAAGTCAACCCTTCCTGGTTGCCTTCTTGTCCTTTATGTACTTGGAAGAAAGTACAGATTTGTTTCATCACCTTCCTAGGGGTGCAAAGATTATCAAGAGCCTTGAAATTTCATGGATGGGTAATTACTTTGTCATCTTATTGTGGGTACTGGACAAACTGAGCAAGTACATCCAAAAGCAGAATCACTGTGAAACTGAGACTTTTGGAATTAAATGATGCAAATCTTGTTTTGATAGAATCTGGGATGTAATTGAGTCTTGGGTAAAGAAAAATTCCCTTTTTTATTTGAAAACCTCTTGTCTCAAGGTTATAAAGTCAGTAGAAACACTCTAATGAAAGCTGTTACAGTATGTTTGTTACTGTTTGGCTAATGTGTCTTTAGAGTGCAATGTGTGCCACTAAGGAAATGCATTTGTAATAGTTTCTGTGCTTGTGCACAGGGTCTGCTGTACTTTGAGCAGGGTTATGTTGCATCTGTTTCCTCTGATATAGGCGTGTGTCTGTAATATACATGTATGTGCATATGTTTATTTTAAAAAGGATGCATAGTTGCTTTAGAAAGGATAAGGTGATCTTTTACACACCCCCCCATATATGTATATTTATAAATATATTTGTCTTGTCCTTCTCTAAAATGGGAAAATCCACTATATTAGTCCTTCTCAGACTTTGTACTTCTTCTAAAGGGAGAAACTAAGTTTCTGTGTTACCTTTGCATTGCATGCAGCAATGCTAGGAAGATTGTTGGGCCCTTCAATATTATCTTGTATGATGCTCTGTGTATACTTAAGTCACATACTGGTTGTACAGCCATAATGCTATATGCTGCTTACGTGTTCTTTCCCAGCATCCATACTCAACCTACATCACATATATCTTTGGAGTTGTAATCAGTAGGTTTTTGGGTCCTTTAAGTTTAGCTAAAACTTTAAAAAATGTCTTGTTATGTTAATAAAACCCCTGCAGCACTTGGACCATGTTTACAAAGTTATTTTTCAATTGTGAGGCAAATGAGAACTGTTTCTTGTATCCTCTTCTGACAGATACAGCACATGTCACTTGGATTCTGTGTTCATATTACTTTTACAGCCAGCCTTGAGTGAACATGATGGAAGGACAGGCAGCAATCTAGGATGACAGGAATTCAAGAAGATAGTGAAAACTAAAGGGTTGGGTCTCTGACAGGCATCTTCTAAATGTTGCTGAAGTAATGTAAGATGTTACTGCCTCTGAAAGAGATGGTAATCAACTCTTGCTAACTTTGCTCTAACTAGATACTGCCATTTCCCTAGCAGGGCAGGAGAACACTAGTCACAGAATCACAGAACAGCCCAGGTTGGAAAGGACCTCAAAAGATCATCTACTTCAACCTTTCCTAGGAAAGGGAACCTAGGTGAGACTCTCTCATGCCCTGTCCAATTGTATCCTGAAAACCTCCAGTGGTGGGAACTCTGCCATGTCCCTGGTGAGGTTGTTCCTGTGATTGATTGTTCTCAAACAATCTCTAACTGCATATTGACTTTATAGTACGTACCTGCACCTTCAGGGGTGAATAAAGTGCTATACTGGAGTGAGAATGGGAGTGAGAGAAAGATGTGCAAGAGTTCCCTTGTGCTGCTCTGATGATGGCAGGAGGCTGGGTCAGACAGCTCTGGGCAGGCAGTGGTATCTGAAAGTCCTGATGAACAGGTGCTGGGAGGGCCCATGTCTGTACCTTCTTCTTTTAAAGTTGCTTTTTTTTCCTCATTTTGGGCAACAAAATCACAGCCTCTGTGTTATCCTTGTGTTTTTTTAAAAAACTTCCACTGTTCTATGGTTTAATTTTACATATAGTTTCATTGCGTTTATCTTTTTATTACTAATATAGTGTGTAAAGAAACAGAGTCAGCATTGAATGTCACCATGGTTTTGCAATAGAGAGGATTTATTATACTTACTTCCAGATAGATTTTTTCTTTTTTTCCTTAAAGGTGATAGAATTATCATAGAATATGAACCCCTATGGGACCTGTAGGGGTTGTCTAGTCCAGCCTCTCTGCTGAGCAGGGATGTCTTCAAGTCAATCAGAGCTCTGTCCAATGTCCTTGAACATTTCCAGGGAAGAGGCAACTACCATCCCTATGGGCAACCTGTTCCAGTGTTTCACTGCAATCATAAAAAAATTCCTTTTGTCTAGTCTGATGTTACGCTTTCTATTCTTTTTATAGCTGTTGTGTAAATTGCTTTAATGAAAAGAATAAGGGGTTGATGCAGAACTTGTATTCACTCATTTCACCAGTGCACTAAAAATTGTTGAAGGCTTTGTCAGGAATTTTGAGGTTCTTTGTTTTCAGGTGAGTTGCTGAAAGTGTAGTATTTTATTTCTGCGGAATAAAACTGGTGTATACCTTTATTGGGGATTGTTTTGCAATCTGATATTCTTACATGACATCCATTGTTCTTACCCTTGTAGTGTAGTGTCTGAGTTTCTTGCTGCATTTTATTACACAGTCAGTTCCTTTTTACAGATTCTCTTCATATAAAAAGATTAAAGCCTTGCATTTGGGCTTTTTTTTAACGTGTAGTGATAACTAGAGTTATCATCTGTAACTTAGTGGGAGGTAATAGTAATCCTCTGTTTGGAAAAATACAGGAAGTGATCTGAGTAGCTTGTTTAAGAGAGTGTGTGTGTGTACACAGAACATTGACCTGTATAGACTTGTTTTAGGAAGATTTTAGAATAACTCTATCAAATAAGAACAAATTTACATTTGTGTTTTCAAATGAATGGGTTGTTTCAACAGTACAGTTAATGTAAGGTCATTAGTTTTCCAAGAACTGTGCCAACTAATGTCAGGAGAACAAAACATGTATGAAAATCACTGTTGATTTTTTGCTTTTAGGCATTTAAATATCTTATATTTGCTGACATATTGACAACTTTAAACTCTCTTTTGTGTAGGTATGTGTATATATTTATATATATATATACAATGGCAAATATCAAGTATACTTTGTTTCTCATTTGTCTTTCTGCTTTTTTTTAAACTCGGTGATGCAACAGTGCAGTTGTATTCAGGCTAAAACCCCTTAGCAACAGCATAGTGGGTGCAGTAGATGGGGTAATGACTTTTTCAATAGTGTGCTTAGTGAGCTGAATTTGAACTTACCAAAAAAAAAAGTACTCTGTTGTAAATCACTTGATATGGACAGGATTGTTGTTGAAGGAATTTGCCAAAACTAACAGGTGGGTTAATTTTCTTAGTATCTTGATAAGATGTCATTTTTTGCAGAAGCTAATTTATTACTACTTCAAGACATCAGCTTGCATGGCTTTATCATCTGTTCTATTACTTTGTCTAATGAATTATGGAAGGATGAAGTTGAAATATTTGTGAGTTCTCAACACTTGTTTCTGTGAAGTAACATAAGCATTTTTTTCAGTGTAGGAAACCAGAACGTAAGCATGTATTTAAATTTGAACATATGCTGAAATTCTTTCCTTTTTTTAGGTCTTGGTTGTTTTGCTTATTACCACTTTTTTCTTTTTTTTTTTCTTTTTTTTCCCCCTTGGAATGCTACTAATGCACAAGAACTCATATTTTCCTCTCCAAATGAGTGCTGTTCAAAACAAGGTGCAGAGGAAAAAAAAAAGGCTAGCTGAGACCCCCATAAGCCAAGAACTCCTAACATGATTACTTCAGTGTTCTCTCTTGTCCATATGGTAGGATGGAAAATGTGTTTAATGTCTGGTAATTAAGGAAGTCAAATGGAAAAAAATAAATCTAAAGGTACTAGTTACTTACTTAGTGTTTGCTAAACAAAGCAGCAAAGCTGTCATTCATCATTTTAAGATTAATTGCAAGTTGATGTGGTAATAATTTCATTTCTGCACAAAGCTTTAAATCACTGGCATAATTAAAACAGGGCTGAATTTAGACAACAGATTTATATTAGTACCTTATTAAAATTAGTTTCAATTAATCATAAGAATTTAATATATGTTCAGCCTATTATCTACATTTTTTCTACCTAAAAAAATGCTATCCTATAGTTCATACCATAAATTTTAATCCAATCAGAAATAACCTTTGGATTCTTCAAGAAAATTTGTGTTTCTGCTGTGTTGGTGCTTGGTATATTTGGAGAAGAAAACTTTTGGAAAGATTACAGTTCTACAGAGAATTTATTTTTATAATGTAGCAAGGAAAGTGGGAAACAAAACGTGTCAGAAGGCAATTGGAAAATTTTTGTTTTAAAAAAATAAAATAAAGCTCAAGACCAAGTAACCACAATGCACTGACCATCTACTGCCACGTTTGGTTTCTAGTTGTCAAACTGATGTAAACTGTATTCATGTTGAGAACAGAGTTGTTTATAATGGTCTTGGAATTAACAGATCGACATAAAAGTTGGAGTATGGGAAAGAAAATAGTTTTACCTAATTTCTGCTCTCCTCTCTTAACATTTTTGCTAATCTTGACCGTAGCATATGGAGTATTCCAGTTACAAGGATGTAATTAACAGCTGTCTGGAATTCTAATGTAAAGATACTTACAAATCTTAACCCCCTTTTTTTTTTTTTAAGGACCACTACACCAGGAGAGACTAAACTTTTAGCTTCTGAAGTCTATGATATCCTTCAGTCTTCCAACATGTCAGACATGGACAATGTGAATGAGATGAATTATCGTCGACGGAAAGCACAGTTTTTCCTTGGCAGCACAAATAAGCGTGCCAAGACAGTGGTTTTGCATATAGACGGCCTTGATGATTCGGTAAGGAAACCTTGCAGAGTTCATGTAAATAAGGCATGCTGTACTGAGATGTCTTTTGCCCACAGAAATAAGGCATCATCAGTTGTCAGCAATTTCTGTGGATCATATTTTGAATCACAAGATGCGTATAAAATCTTGCATAAATTGAGCTTGCTCAGAATAACTAAAGATGTTTTAAGGCAATTTTCTTGATTTTTTTTTTAATTACTCTAAAAGATCTATTCTATTTCTACCTCTCCTAATTTTCTTCCCCTTTTCAAGAAAGAATGGAATAAACAAGGTGCCTTCAGCGTATTCACTCACAGGTATCTTGTGGTTGTACCATTAAGTTAATCTAAAAACAGTTTCCTTTTAGTTACCAGAGATTTCAGACACTGTGGGGGGTTTTTTTTGTTGCTCTTAATTTAGAAATGCTGTATTTTTTGGGGGGGTTGGTTTTGATACATCTTTTCATTGTTCGTGAGATCTTTTCTATCGTAGTGACCAGAATGGCATTTGAGTTAATGAGGTCTCACTGAGTCTTTATGTAATGTCAGAATAACTTCTACGGATTTATCTACCATACCCCTGCAGATAACACCCCAGGGCCATGTTTGCCTTTTTACGGCTGCCAAACAGCATGTAGACTGCTTAAGCATGTTATCCACAAGTGCCCTCCGGACTCTGTATCTTTCAGTTTTGTACCCATTTTAAATGATCAAACCTGATCCTTTGCTTTGTTGCTTTACATTTTGCCAAGTAAGCGTGTCCACAGGCCCAGTTTATCAACAGCATCCCCACTGTACTGTTTTCATAAGACCACAGCTAATTCCTTTAGAAATAACATGCTGCTCTAGCTCACTTTATACAAAGTAAATATTTTTTACAGTTTTGTCCTTCCAGCACTTGCTCTATCTAGAAAGGCAGTGCTTTGTCAACACCATTGGCTTTTGTGCTCTGTGAAGTTTTTTTAATTCAGTTCCATCAATTGTTTTTTTTAAGCTTGTAGTTGATTTGTTTGTTCACAGGTATCTCCAAGCAAGAAATTTCAACCATTTCTAGTTTGTGAGTTTAGATATTTTGCCTGTAGTCTGATTATATCTTAAAAGTGTTTCTTTGTGTTCTTTGACAAGTGCAGCTTAGCAAGATTTGTAGAGTTTTGTCTCTTCAATACTGACACACAGGTATTGAGAAAAAACATAGGGTATTTAGATATTCATCTGCTGAGAAAAAAACTACAGGTAGAGCAGGATGTTTTTCTAGCTTGTTATTAAAGAAAAATCTGGCAGTGCACTGGCTGAGATGGCTAGTGTACAAATGTTAGTGATACTCCAGGTGCTCACCCAGCAGTTAAACTTCCCTTTAATGCTGATTTAAATGTCACAATAAGGTAGGACTGGGAGGATGGTGAACAGCGTGAGCAACAAAAGCAGCTTACTTTCATTGAATAGATTGTTCCTGACTTAACTAGCAAAGAATATTAAGTGGCATGTATGAGCATTAAAAGGCATAGTGAGCAAACACAGGGCTGTAAACGTGGTGTTCTCTGTCATTTACACTTGTAACAAGAAGTTGCTGTTAGGAATGATTGCAGATCCTACAAATGCATGTGGATTTCAAAACCTCAAATAGTAGATATTGATTGTTTTAGGAAGATAGAGGAAAGGTCATTTAGCGTGGAGTCAGATGTTTTTATTTTAAGATCTAATTATGAAATTTGGTGATAATTACTAAAAATGTTAAAAAAAGGAAAAAAAACAAGGCAATAATTCAGCGGTTTGTGGCATGCCCTTCAGTCAGTTTTCTAGTCTGCGCATCTTAGTAGTGTTTGTTAGGGCATGCTAATCAGGGTTTGGTGTGCAAGAAAATAACATACATTTTGCCTGTCCTACCTTGTACCCATGCTTCAGGAATACCATGCAGAAAGATGTCTACCTGTGTATTGCTGGGGTTTGTAGCTACCTGCCATAGTTAAATGTCTTTTGCAAAGTATGTCTGTGCAGCAAGGCTTGACAGCTGCCAGCTGTTTAAGGAGTTCATATGAACCTTAGTAAGTTTTGTCTTTAAGAAGTGGTTCACCAGTTATCTGGTCACTAAAAGTCTCATTTGAAATTAAACTGAGGTGCCTATGACTTACCTGGGATCTTAAAGTAAAAAGCCAGATTCTGTCACAGAATTGCTATACACTCATGTAAGCATAAATTATTTGTTTAGGCTAAGGAAGCTATGAATGTTTGGCTTCTTGTGTCCAGAAGTAGTTTCAACTTTCACTTGTGTAAGGCAGCCTGACATCTTTGCATCAAATATTTTCTTTGTATGCAAAAGGTAGCCTACCCGACAAAGTTATTTTTTGTAAAACACAAAAATGTTAATTATTTCACTACATAAACTTTCACAAATGAATTATTTCAATATACATGCTAAACTGCTAAAAAAACCCCAAACCGTTTCAGTGGGTTTTCC
Organism: Neopelma chrysocephalum; assembly: GCF_003984885.1. Lineage (NCBI taxonomy): Eukaryota > Metazoa > Chordata > Aves > Passeriformes > Pipridae > Neopelma > Neopelma chrysocephalum. Next base: position 11,771,440 of record NW_020897689.1, read on the forward strand.
AGAGATTAAAAGAATTTAATTTGCTTGTTATGCATGGAGCCTTCCTAAATGCTGACCAGTGATTATTTCATAACTAATGCAAATATACTTTGAAATAAAAAATTATATAAAACTTTGCAGAAACTTGCAGTGAAAGTTAAGTACATGATTATTTTAAACATGTATAAAGGTTGTCAGTTTATTTCTGGTACAGTGTATCTTTTTTTATCCCCTTATGTGCTAGCAGTCTCTCCAGTATTTTAATTATTTTTGTTACAACCATCTTGTGCAAATATTAAAAGGAAAAAATAGAATGTTCTAAGGTATTGTAACAGTTGCAACTAGTACAGGTCAATGTAATGTTACAGCACAGGCAATGTCACTTGCTTTAAACATAACATTCTGTGAGTTATCAACCAAATATTTTCCCTTTGAAATAAGAATTAAGGTAATGCTGTGCCATGATGTTTGTGAGCTGCCACAGATGAAGCAGCTGAAAAATACAACAGCTGCTTTGATTCATTCAGTCAGTATGGAGCCAAGGTGCCTGATAAATAGCAACTTAAACACTAACTACTCATCAATGAGCACTTCAGTCAATCAGAACTTAACCAGAGGGGACTGTTTAGCTGATCATACAGAGAAAAACAGTCTTTGCTTTTCAGCACTTTTCTCTAATTATTTACAGTTGATTCCATCCTTCTTTGACTTCTAAAGTGTAAGCAATTTTTTTTTTTTGGGTGGCAAGGGAGTCTAATATTTGTACACTAAAATGTAAGTCTTAGTTTTTCTGTTACAAAAATGTGGTTCTGTAACCATGTGCCTTGAGACATACAGGAGTACCTTAACGAATAATTGTGAGCATTTTCACTTGGTGTATTACAAAAGGACTTTAGTTGTGGGATTGTTATTTGTTTTTCAGTCTCGACGGAATCTTTGTGAAGAAGCCTTGTTGAAAATTAAAGGTGTTATTAGTTTTACCTTTCAAATGGCTGTTCAAAGGTGCGTGGTCCGAATTCGCTCAGACTTAAAAGCAGAGGTAAGTGCTTGGTAATCCTCCAGATCCTCACATTATTGCATTCTGTCGCACTGAGCTCTTGTTTTTTTTCTGTGTACTTGTAGGCATTGGCAACGGCCATAGCATCAACCAAAGTTATGAAGGCACAGCAAGTTGTGAAAAGTGAAAGTGGTGAGGAGGTAGGACATGTATCTTTCTAAATACCAGCTGTTATAGCTTGGCTGCGTCTTTAGTGTCAGCACCTCTGTGCCTGTAACATCTAGTGGTAGTGCAACACATACAGTCCAAAGAGAATAAAGGGTATCCTATGTCAGGGCGTGAATCAGTAGAACAGTTTTACAGAATTTATTGTTCAGAAGAAGGACAAAAATACTGTAATTGTTTCTTTCCTTAATGGTATGAAAAGGGTCACAATGAACCTGGGTTTTTTTGGTTGGAGTTGCTGATGTGATTCACAATTACAGTAAAAGGGCTATGTCTTTATTTATTTGATACATTTTCCTCCATATTAAGCCAAAGCTTTTCTTGTGTATCTTCTGAGCATATTAGGTTCCATTTATATTCTTGGTGTATAGGGCGATGGGGAGGAGTGTCACAATGTGCATGTCTGTCATCCTGAACATGTATCTGTTATAACTTTGATTCATTCTTTTAAGTTACAACATCTGACATAATTTTAATCTGTGTTGTGTTTTATCAGATGCTAGTTCCGTTCCAAGATACTCCAGTGGAAGTAGAGCAGAACACAGATCTACCTGAATATTTACCAGAAGATGAAAGCCCTACTAAGGAACAGGACAAAGCAGTGTCTCGTGTTGGGTCACACCCAGAAGGTGCAGCAAGCTGGCTCAGCACAGCAGCAAACTTTCTATCAAGATCTTTCTACTGGTGACTTGTATTTGGTGTTAAAAGACTGTGTGAATGAACAACAGGGGGGCCAGTTTTCCATTGGTGTGGTGAACTGCCAAGTGCAATTTGCAATAAATCATCACGAAAATTTTAGATTAAGTAAATGTATGCTGCATTTTACATTTTATTGGACGTTTAGCCTGATAGGGCAGGGGTCAAAGGACAGAGGCCTCCAATCAAGTTGTTCTTCCATTTGTTTTTCATGTAGGTTTTATTGCATCACTTTTTAAAAATGGGTCCACTGTTATGTACCAAATGTTTATGCTATACGTATAGAGCTTTAAGTTTGACTTCACATGAAACACATGGTAGGGAGAATCCATTCAACTCAAGTCTCAGGGCCTCTGTGAAAGAAAATTCTTAATAGCTCTAGTTGTACATTAAATAAAATGCCCTCTTTGTTTCTGCATCCCTTTGGATTAACATTATTTTGTTTAATTTTCTAGATTTTGACTCCAGAGAAAATTACAGTCTGCCACTTTTTTTGCCTTTATTTTTGCCAACCATGTTCACAGTGTGAGCACGATGTTCCCCTCTTGCTATTAAACTAGAATCACTACAGACTTGAAATGTATAACCCTTTTATGTATACTGAATTTTTTCCCAGCCTGCCCTTAACTGTTGGAGTGCTTAAGATAAGAAAAAAGGGATTGAATAAACACAAATATGTATACATACATTGTACAGTAAATAAACTAGAACATATTTGTAATGATGGGTGTGACTGACTGATATATATATATATATATATATAAAAAGCTAATAAATACCACTGACTGCTGTTTAGTCTAGCTGGGAAGACTAGCAGAAAAAGCTGTGGTCTGATGCAGTGATGACCCATTGCAGCCCTGCCTGCAGAGAATAGAGGAATGTAGACTGTACTTGGTTAAGAAATGGTGTTTACTGTTAGGAAATATTTAATGGTAACTAAAACTTTAAACTTGAAGTATAAAGCAGGACAGAATGCCTCTTGCCACAGTGCCACACTCATAAATTTTGACTTTAACTCTGGGGTTTTTTTTCCCCTAATAAATCTGATATGCAATTACTATTCTCTTCTAATGTCTTTCATGAGTGTCCCATGAAAGTACATCAGCGTGGCTTAAAAACATATGCAAACAATTGGCTTTGCCCTGTAACTTACAGACAGTATAAGTTTAGAGATGTCTTAGTAATTTCTGTGAGCAGAAGTGATAATAAAAGCAGAACTTCTGTAGGTAGAGAATAATATATATATGAGCTGTTAGTAAACACTGTGCGTGAGAGGATTCAAAACACAGTGCTTGAAAACTGCAGTGCCACTGCTTTGTTACACCAGAAAATACAGCTGAGGACTTCAAAACATGAAACCTCATTATACAATGCTTTTTTGTGGTAATGTATTTGCTATAATAGGAGTTATATTTACCACTGGAGACTCAGAAAAGAAATTTAATGCATCAAAGTTATTCCCTATGCCTATGCACAAGGAATAAATAAAAAAAAAATCACAGGCTGTCATAGCATAATACTACAGAAATGCTGAGGATATGATAATGTAAAATAATAATGCAGGTCAGAGTTCACCCACCCAGGTTAATTGTCATTCTAGGAAAAAAAAAACAAACAAAACAAAAGCTTGTTGGCAGACTAGATGTCTCATGTTTTTTAATATATATAGTTTATTTTTGATTCAGGTTTACACGCACAGATTGAACATACAGGCTTTTCAGGGCATGTATTGCTTTAAATATGTAATACTACTCATTGCTGTCTAGAATGTTACAGTACCAAATGTATTTGAAAAGTCCTCTGTTCTATAGCCATGAATGCAGAGTTTTGGTTTTCTGCATTAACATCTATTTGCATTTGCATTACTGCACATCTATTTACTAAAAGACTACACTCTTTGGATATTAATGGTTCAATACCAGTAGGTACTACAGTTTGTTTGTGCATTCGGTCTGTAGGTGTGCTTTTATGACAGTATTGCAGCTCTTGTAGAACAGTTTAAGGCATCTGTAAAAGTTTTTGAAATACGTTGTAAAATAATAAAGGATAATATAACTAAACAACACATGACTGGTGCCTTTTTAAATGTTCTGACATTCTTTTAAGCTTATTGTGGTATTAGAAGTATATGTTTTTCATCTTTAACAGAGAGGAATGTAAATGTCTAGTCCTAGTGAGTCCTTTGCTGCATATCACAGCTAGGCTTTTGTGTATGTCTAAACATGCTTCCATTTCAACAAAGGTTTTTTAAAAAGTAGGTAAACAAAAGCTACTTGAGGATATTGTCTCAAATTCATTTTTAGAGAGTTTTTTGGACATTAACTTTTTTTTTTTTTAAATAACTGATGCTATGTAGGTAATATTTCGTTAGGGAAATTAGGAAGAATCAACATTCCTAGAGAAACCTCTTACTTTGAAAAAAGTGGGGGGAAAAAAGTCACAGCACAGACTCATTCGTTTTATGCTTGTACTTTTTCAGAGGTCAGATTAAGCATAAGAAAACCCTTTTACTCTGACCTAAGGATATGACCAAAAAAATTTGCAGCATTAAAGGCTTCCAAAAAGAAGCTGAACTGAGAGACAGAGCACTAGTATCACATTGCACTAGTTGCAAAGTACTTGGTTGCCAAGGAAGCCACCACATACATCATGGTTTAAGCTCCTGAACCGTCCTAGGGTTAAAGCTGTGTACAGCATAATAAGGGAATAATCACTGCCGTGTTTCCTCATAATAAGAGTAAGTACTGATGGGATAAGTAGAGGCAAAATTGAGGCTCATAACTGTGCCTCTGTTAACAGCTGTCAAAGCACTGTAAGCATTCTGCAGTATTGTGAAATACATCATACTCTAGCTTTCCCACTCCATGATCACCTATGGCTTATTCTGTACAAAAATAGCCGATGTTGCTGAGTTTTGCCATAGGCCGTGTAAGCTGAGGGGGAGAATACTGCGTGGGGCTAATTTGGAAGAAAACATTGAATACCTCGGCAGATGCAAACTGGCAGGTGTGAAATACTCCTGTAACTGCCTGCAATGTGAAATAAAATGTGGGTGCTCCTTTTTGCCTGTGACAACATTCCAGCTGCCAACTAGCTGAGTTTAAAAACATGCTTAATAAAAGTTAGCAGCAGCAGTCCTTGCCATAGTCACTTTGCAGAAGGCTGGACCATATAGTCTTTCCTGTTTCTTCATCTGTACTTAATTATTCTGAGTTCCTAAAATGTGAACAAACCTGTCTATAAGGATTCAAAATAAAGACGGAGATGAGACTAACCTCTCAACTCATCTCTGATGCTGATTGTAATTCTTTAGGAAAAGTTGAGAGCACATGATTTGGTGAAAGGGGGTGAGCATCGGGGTCACTGGAGACTTCTTCAGTGAGGTACAGCATCTAATTAGCCTCAGGGGTGAGACTCCTGTTTGAGACTCCTGCTCTAAAGCTTAGTATGAAGCTGTTAGAAAGAAAATTGTCCTTTTCGTAGTTTACACCGAGCAGGCAATGCTCTTTGTTTAGTCTGTGTTGCAGGTTTTGAATAGGGTTGAAAAAAGATGGTTTAAATTTGTGGTACTTTGCACATATGTAGGTTAGCGCATAGAGAGCAAGGTCTACCTCTGTAATCTGATGCATGTGCCACATCAGAATCTGCATTATTTTAGTTTCCTTCATGTTATTGTTCATTTATGTGGATGTTGCACTAGTGACTGCAAGAGTTAGAGCTTCCTCTGTGGAATAAATTAAGATCCCTTAAAGCAGTTAAAGGCTCAAGATACAAAAACATCTCAGAGGAGATGCCTGCTGTGAGCAGATTTTTGTTCCAGTTGTCATGGCAGAAGTTGTTTATTATGTTAGTGTCTGAAGGCTGCTATCTGGATGAAGTTCCCAGCAGCTTGGTCTCTTCATGGCTACCAAGCTACAGAACTTGGTAGCCAAATACTTTCTACAGTGTTTAATACTCTCCCAGTGACTTCAGTGCAGGTCGGTTGGCCCATGGTGCTTGTGCTTATCTAACCAGCATTTCTCAGGAGATGAATAAAATCACAACTGGAACCAAACTTGTCATGTAGAAAGCACTCCTGTGCCAGCAGTGCATGGCAATATGTCTGACTGGCATAACAAGGGTCTTTTAAGTAGCAGATAAAAAATCTGAATACCACGGAACCACCATATGACAGGATTGCTGCTTTCATTTCCTGTTGGAGCACTGACTTAAGTGTAAATACTGAGAGTAAGTGGATACTGCTGGTCTGAAGTAATACCTTGCTCTTTCATACCTCTTCTCTTTGAGGTGTTTCAGGGAAACGGCATGCGAATCCACCGGTGCAGGGAATTGCTGTGTCACCTTCTCTGTGGGAACTGCCCCTCTGTATGTTTGCCGGTGAAAGGGCAGGGTGAGATACCACGTGAGTCCATGGTGAGCTAACAGGGAGCAGCTGGCACCCTGTTCACACCTAACATCCACAGACACTTAAACATACGTAACACGAGGTCTTTACAGAGGTTTTTCTATTAGCCTCATTTTACAGACTGCACAACTGAGTCTGTTTACCCAAATTCCTCAGGAATCCTGCGAAGTGCAAAATTTTGTGAGCTGTCTCTGAAACTTAGTTCATGCTTCACTACATAAACCGAAATGCTTTCCATTTTAAAAGGGGGCCTTTGCACTGTCTGAACTTCTCTGGCCTGGAGTAGAAAAGTCAAGCCTGTCATAAGCAACTTTCCCTATTGAGTTATACATCAAATGCATCGTGATGTCAAAAGGCATGGTCAGAAGCCAGTTTTAATCTTAAAACAGTCCTTACTGATATGCTGAAGTTCTAGGTAATAAAGAACTCTTTTTCAAAAAAAAACAATTTAGCTACCTTTGCATGTGTTATATTCCAAAAGTTTGCACAACATGATCTATTTCAGCAGTGCTACCTGCATAAGGTGCCCAAGGCCTTCTTGGGAATTAAAGCTTCACCCTGATGGTGGTGTTTACACCCTTTCCAGCAATTAATGTGATTAGTGGGTTTTGATCCCTAACATTTTTCTAAGAAGGTGTGATCTCCTTTATAGACTTCCTTTATACACAATTTTATATATCTTATACGAATGTGATGTTTCTTTTTAATCACTTTTCAAGAGCATTTTGGTTTGCCTGTCTCTGTATATTGCACAGGATGAAAGTGATAGCACAAGAAGATGTCCTGTTCGTTGTGGGACCTTTTGACCATGCTTCCTTCACTGGGCAAGAATCCATGGTACCTTGGTTTGTATTAAACTTTGAAGGGTAGGTAGTTGATCCAGTATAGGGACTCCAGTTTTGGGAAGGAAGCTGGAAGCCAATTTACACAGAAAGAGGCTTTCCACTTGCAGGCTGCTCCTCCTGGCCATAGGAACAGCACTAATTTAACATTGCATGAGACTGTCTAAAGGTAATTTAATTTGTAAATTTGTATTATTGCAAAATTAATATTTATTTCCCGAATAAAACCTTAAACTACCAAAATAGATTTTTGATTATAAAACCCTATATTGTTAATATGGAAGTGCCCCTTTCAATATTGACAATGCTGTTCAGGTTCATAATCCTGGTATAAAACTAAGACCTTATATGTTGTCCTTGGATTTCATCACTTTACCTCCTTTGCTACAACAAATATGTGCTGTAATGTTTTAGCAAATAACCATTATTGTTTATACACTGTAATTCGGTGGGATGTAGTAAATGGCATATTTTAAGGAGTCTATTTCTTTGCATATAAAATGCATGTAAAGCTTACTGAAGGCGAAGAGTGGCTACTACTTAGCTCTCAATTGTTGGCTGCATTACTGAAACAATGAAGATATATCACCCACTATAATAGGGAAATAGCAGCCATTTAACATAGTTGAACATTAACTCTGTCATTTAGGCTGCTGAAGCAATCTTATTATTATAGTCAATGTAGCTGGTTTTGTTTCTCCATATGTGTAGATGTTCTGGTGTATAAAATACATTGCTGTTTGTAACATTAAATTATGTGTTCTTGAAGGCTACTCTTGCTGTTTAAATTAAGTTATATCTGAACCTTTCAACAGAATAATCAAATAATGACTGGTATTGAAACCTTTTTTACTGTAGTAGTTTCAACAATGAAAATTCTCTGTGCCATCCTGCAAATTTTGCTCTCAGAAAAAAAAAGTATTTTTGTATATAAGCCTTCATTGTGAAAAAAGCTCATTGAGACATATTTTTGCAGTGCTTAGTATCAAATATGTGCATGTTACCCATTTCAAAGCTAGGAACCTGTAAATGAAAGCTGGCAGTGAATAGTTTTTCACCTGGGATGTCTCATAAGTCCTGCCCTCTTTTAATATGTTTGCAGTTCATATTTGAGTGTCTAGCTAAATAATTTTAGAATGCCATCGGGTGCTGTTTTCCTTTTTCTTCAGCCATCCATGTACATGTATATATATATAGAGAGAGAGTAATGAACCCTGATGCACGTATTGCTAGTGCTATGGCTAAATAGTCAGTTGCAATTCAGTCAATCAAGGGCCTGTAAATTATGAAAAGGAAATGGTAGTTATTAGGGGGAAATACCAAAAATAGCTTTAGAGTTTTTGAAAATTATAATGTGTCTAAATTTAAAAAAAAATCCTTTATTGAGACACTGTTCATAATATACAAGATAATACATATGGAAGGAAGCGTGATGCTGACCTCTCTGCAGAGTGGATTGACATCTGGTAAACTACAGCGAGAGCTAGGCCTGACTATTTCTTGTGAAGACCCCAAATATGTAAAAGTTCCCTACATTATTTAAATTAATTGGAGTAGGAAGAAGAGCAGGAAAAAAAGTAATGCCACAAAATTAAGTGACAATTTGAATGTAGCGCAGCCCTTTCATCTCCTTTTCTGTCCCTTGTCGTGACAGCATCACCACCAGACTGCAGCAGCATCTGTAAACAGAGAGATGTGGGGAGGAGCAGACCTTTTGCTCATGTGAGACTGGCATCGGGTGGAAAAAGGTGTCATTCCCATGACCTCTGCAGTACTTCAATATTCCAGTAATAGTAGCTCATAAAGACCCAAATCTTGAAAATGAGCATCTGCTTTTAGAAGCCCCTCTTTGACCAGACAAAACACTAATGCTCCAGGAACAGTGTTTCTTGTGCAAGATCAATGCTACACTATTTTGGCTAAATAACAGTATGGTTGTCTTTGTTTCTGGCTTGATGGATAGTCAGCCACCATAGAGGAAGACAGAGCGAGTGATTTTTGAATAAATTCTCCATTTGGAGAGCTGTAAGGATACTCAAGTCTGGCCGCCACCTATGTGCTGTGTGCCCACCTCTAAAAGCATGTGTACTTAAATGCCACCAGGGAACATTTTGTTTCCTTCCCTCAGGATGGGAACACCCAAATCCAAAATGCCCCACTGAATCCTGAGCCAGCTCTCAGATGCTGAGTGATGGTTTTAGTATCATCTAAATGGACAATAACAGGTACCCAGCAAACTTTCAGTATCTGGTCCCTGTGACTACAGACCATCTCGAGTACCCACCTACTCCTAGACCGAAATGGCAGCTGGCATCAGCTCCCCAACCAATCCAATTTACTTTCAATCACACCATTACTACAACCTCCCTCCTCCATCTGTGTAAACATATGTCTTTGTTAAACACCACCATTTGTACAGGATAAAAATTGTCAATGCTGACAAAAATGCCCCCACATAATGCTGTTGTGATTGCAATGTTGTCCTTAAGCTGATTTTAAAAAAGTCTGTGAGCTGATCAACATCTTCCACTGCTATTAGTGTGAAACTTTCTTTGATAGAAATAAATCATGTAAAAATGTTTTTATTTGTCCAAGGGTAATGTGGTCTCACTTTTCTAAGATTCAGTGCTTATAAGCCATTTATTAACTGTCAGTAGCGGTTTGCAGTGCCACAGTAATACCCCAAAGCAATCAGTGTTCCATGAATAGTCTTTCCTAATACTAGTGTGGTTTTTTGGCAAGAACATATTTCCCTCATACCTTTCTGAGGCTAGACTTTAAATCTGGCAAGGGAAAGAATTACAGCTCTGAAGAAAGTTATTAGGGATTGCTCCTTGCACCAGCTTTTCTTCAGAAATTACTACTACTAGCCTCTACTGTAAAGGGGTTCTCTTTTTTTTTTCATGTAGTAGAGTTCAGTACAACTAGGACTGTCCTATGATGTAACTGAATTCCTGCGTAACCCCAGGCCTGACTCTCTGAGCATTATAAAAGAATATAAAGTAGATGACGGTAGCTGTTTACACAAAGAAAGTTGCTTTTCAAAAGGAAAAACTAAGAACCAAGTCTGTCTCCTGCCAAGAGGAGAGCTGTTCAGCAAAATGGACGCCCACCAACATTACGCAGTGCTTCTTGCCGGGCCATCCTGTAAATTACTGGCTTGATCAGCATGAAGGCAGGGAAAGTGGTTTGGGTTTCTGGACCTGAGCTTCTCACTCTTCGGGATCTTAACTCCAGACACTTAAAATTAACAGTCTCCTTCATGGAGCAAAATAAATCAAAAAATGTCTGGACTTCCAGTCTTGCTCCAACATTTTTCAGCACAGATCGTGAGATTCTTTTTATTTTGTGCAAACCTGGTTCTTCTAGTGCACACTTGCTTTTGCTCTTATTACAATACTCATGTTGTCATCATCATCGTAGTCTTTCATCCATTCAGTCCTGGTAATACTAAATATGGAACTGTAGTTACCAAAGTTCTACCAGGAACTGGACTTACATTCCTCAAGGATTTTAAACAAATCATTCTGTTTCTTGCTCTTTTTCTCCTGGCATTTGGGTACGCTAGAGTGCAGTTCCATGTTTTTTTCCCATCATCTTTGCAGCTGTGAGGATTGGGGATGTTTGGTTTTTTTTAGTGAAAATTGAGACTTTAGAATTGCTCTCCTTACAAATTAGAGCTTTGCATCTGAAAACCATAACAAACTAAATTATTAAAACAGTTTTCCACCCTTCTTCTTACTTTGCTAGTTCAGTTGTTTCCTCACTGGCCTCAGTGAGGAAACAACTTTATTCTAGTGATCATTCAGTTGTTTCATGCTACTGTTTCGTGTTTCCCTGGCTTGGTGGTTTTGAAGCATTTGAGTCTTCTGGATTGTTTAGATTTTGTTTTGTTTTCTTTTGCTTTCTTTACTTGCCATAACTCTGCATGTCACTTTTCAACCAGGCAGGGCAGGGCAACAGGGAAGAGAGTTTCTCTCTGCTCTTTTGGGATTTGGTAAAGTGAAGTGTTTTAATCCAGTTGGAGAGACTTGACTGGACAGCACCGGATGTAAAGGCCCAGATGTGGAGGAGTTTGGTAGCAAATCTTACCCCACACATCTTATGAAATCACAAAAAGTTGTCTCTGAGATGTGCAGATTATGAAGAGAAGCTGTATTACCTCTCCTCCTGGATGATTCTTGTATGAATGAAAATGTGGGATATCAGGAAACTCCTTTATTCTATGTTTGAAAGCATTTTTCTCTCCCCTTGCTAGGGGCCTGGGTGGCTGCTGGTGCAACCCACCAGCACTGACAGGAAGGACTCCTGACTTCTGTTACGACCAATCCAGGCATTTTTAGTAGCTGCTGGTCTAGCTTTATTCCCTATGCTGCTACTTAGTGGTTGATGATTGTTCAAATGTTATGAAGTTCCTAAGGAGGCACCTTTTTTAAGGGCAGTTCTTACACAAAGGGGAAACTCTCCCCACTCCAGTTATGTGGTGGAGAAAGGGCACTTTCCTCCTGTGCCAGCCTCTGGACCTGCAGTGCTGATCTGGGTGATGCTCCATTTCCATCTCACTGACCGTTCTTCACCTCCTGTGTGGGGGGCAACGGGAAGGAGGGACTGGCTGATTCCCCACATAACCAGATGCGTGCAGCAGCATCTAAGGCTAATTCAGCCTTTAGAGTCCTAACGAAGTCCTAAAAGGACTTTTAATGGACTGCCTGGGCACGCCCGTCTCCTGCTGTATGCGAAGAAACTCTAGGAAGAATCCCCACCTATACTGCATTTCAGGGGGTTTTGCCTCTTTCGGGTGCTGCCGCCCGCGCAGCAGGCCGTTCATCTGGACCCGTGTCAAACATTAAAGTTGTATCCCGGGCCTCGGCAATGCCACTGAGGTGGCTGTTCCCCCCGGCTGGCAGTCGGTACCGCCCACTCCGAGATGTTCCGTCATCCCGCTGAAGCCCGTGCGGGAGCGGGTGCACGGCGGGGCGGGAGCGCTAGATGGCAGCATGGACGTGCCGTTGGCCGGGAGGCGGCAGGGAAGGAAGAAGGGAGGGAGGGAAGGAAGAAGGGAGGGAGGGAAAGAGCGAGGACCCCGCTGGGGGATGCTGCCGCCTCATCCCCCGGCTCCTTCCCGGCTGAGGTGCGAGGATGTATATGTCTCCCAGGTCTCCCCGCCTTTAACTCCTTTTATTTTTTTTTATTTTATTTTTTAATGCTTTCTTTTACTTTTCTGCCGAACTTTGTGTGGTTTTCATTGAAATAGCATTACACTTTCTTTGTTCTCACATGGAGCTGACTCTTTCATTTCTTCAACTTTTTCTTTTTTTTCTTTTTGTTTGTTTGTTTGTTTGTTTTTAAGAAAAACTTCCCCTGGCAGTGAGTTCTTGTCTCTAACTAAAGAACACTTTATTTTTTACAATTAATTTATTCATAGCTGCATATACAGTGCTACAGACGATCTTAATGACCCATGAAATGGAATGGATACTGGGTTTTGTATGTCTGTGTGTAAATATCTGCAGATTTATGCTATGTGTGCCACCTGCTCGAGTGACAGAAGTCCTGAGCTGATCTACCTGACAGCAATGCAAGCACAGGATAACTTAATCTTGTTTTTTTCCTGAATGTAACTGAAATCAGAATTCAACCCAACTTCTTTGCAAAGAAATGCCCCCTTCTAGGTCATGCTTTGGTTCCAAAGCAAGGGACATTCCTTTTGCTCCAATCTCCAGACTCATGTTTGACCCAGGCCCCAGGTATTGCCCCGGAGTTTGGAGGTTTAGTTTGTATAAACAGTCACAGAGGCTGGTGGTTGGCTCCCATGCTGCCCAGCACACTGCTAAGACCACTGCAACCAAATGGCCCACCACTGTCTTTTCTTCTGGTTGACTTTAAAATACAGGAATGTGAGCAATGCCTCTCTTCTTCATCTATTCTACTGTTTCTCATGGCAATACATGTTGGAAGAGTGTCCATCTAAATGAGGAATTGGTAAGAAGCACAAAAGAGTGTTTCCTGAAAGCAGCTAAGGTTTAGTCTATGCATGTTTATCCTTCTCTTAGACTGTGCTGTGCCTCATTCAGCATTGGGAGCAGGGATGGCAGCCTGGTTCCTGACCATTCCTAGGGAGTCCTGATTCCTTGCCAGGATGCTGCTGGCACCGCAAGTGCCTCCTGGCTCCTTCAGCTGTGGGGCTGGTCCATGGCAGGGTGTGGGGTAAGGGAGTTGGGTAAGGGAGAGGTCTGCACCCTTTGATTATGCTGCAATAGGTAAGTGTAGGTCCCAGATCAGTGTAGCCAAAATTTGAGCTTCAAGCTACTTCTTTAGAAACTGATGCCTTTTCACTCTTTTGGACTTAGCTTCTGAAAAGTAGAGGAATTAACTGCGAAATTAGAGGACACTAATGCCACTGTTATTGAGACAATCAATACAGAAGGGGCACAAAAAGGCATTTTTATTTAGAACCCAGATCCTTTTTCACAATGCCCTGTATGCACTTTATTCCAAAAGACAGCAGGCGGAAACAAGTATTTTTTCCTGTTGTAGGCCTTATTTAACTGGAAGCTCAGTTGACTTGGTGGATATGGGTGCATGTATGTGTAGGAGAGAGAAATGATGTGGGTATTAGTTCAAAGAGTTCTTCTTGTTACCTGAACCTTCCTGAATAGACAATAGTGTGTTTATATACTTCCTCCTGCCATATCTGTCAACCATATTCTATGCAATATATAGAAGTTACATTTCATAAAAATTTAAAAAATGGCTTAAATATTCTGGCAGTATGCAGCACACAGGACACATGATCATGGTTAGTGTAATTTCCTCATGAGATTTTTCTAACAGAAGTCAGCTTTCTGTGTGGGCAGAACTGCTGACCAAGAAGACCAGCCTATAGTAATTTCAGAAATGCTTTTGTCTTATGGGTCTGCCTGGCCTTGTGTCAGAGTTGTTGACACTGGTTGAAAGTGCAACTGGAGATGTTGGTGTAAAATCTACTGATGTTTGTAGCATGATTAAATTCCTTTGTCAGGTCTCTAGGATACTTCCCTGGAAAGAGTCTGACATGTATTACCAGAATGGACTGCTCAAAACTAGGAGTCCCATGACTGAAATAAAAAATAGGCATAGAAAAATGCCATGTAAAAGTGGATGAGACCAATATTCCATAGAGAGAGAAGCAGTAAATGAAAGTTGTGGGTGTTAGTGACTATGCTACCAAATATTTTCATACCAATTAAAGTGTAGTGCCACTAGAGATGTTTTCATCACAATATGAGACAGAAGTACAAATACTGACTCATAGAATGACAGTGGGGATATGAGCTTGTACCACAACAGATGTATAACAGGAGAGAGGCACGTATAGCAGAGTGATTCAGAAAAAACAGGCACAGGATCGCGTGTTATGGAAATGACAGAAGTTGAGGTTTCTATTGTGGGGACAGAAAAGAGATCTTCTCCTGACAGTCAGCCAGACAAGGGAATTCAGTCTTGGCCTTTAGAAATGTTCCAAGTGGCAAGGACTCATAGCATCTGTAGATGGTTGTGATCCAGTGACTTAGGCTGAGTTTCATAGTGCAATACTTGGGGTTTTTAATTTTTCCTATTAAGTCAAGAACAGTTGTTATATGAAAACTTCCCAATACATTGGGTATTTTGTTCAAAATGAGATTTGCAGTCTGAAGATCAAGACTTGAAAAGTCTCCTGTGACTTTTGTTCATACAGTATGGATGTCATCAGCAAAAGGAAGTTTTAGCAGGGGTCTGAATTCAGTTTGGCTTCAAATGGACATGTTTCCAAGGTGCACTGATAGAGGAAAAAATAGGTTCACGTCAGCCTCTATGTTATCCTCTTCACAGCACGAATGCAATAGTTCAGTGCACAAGGACTATCAGTTCTTTGTTTTTCGCCTGTTGCTGTCTTACTAGTAAGTTGAAGAAGCAACAGCGGGAACTGAAAACAGGAACAAGCTATTGAATACAAGCATTTAGTGAATGCAGAAGCAAAATGAGCATGCTTTCATTAATATTTTAGTAAAACTGGATTTTTTCCCCAAATAAACAATGCTATAAAATATCACAAGTCCAACATCTGCTGAATCTTCATTAGTTTAAGTGTTACAGTTTGATTTCATGGAATTTTATCAGCAACACTTCAAAGTAAAGAGAGTGCTTTTTCTTCAAATACCTTTGTGCAATAGAAACCTGCGCCTGTTTCCTGATGGTCTTTATGATGTTACTTCAGGATTAACTCTTACTGCTTCTTCTAACTTCAGGTAGAAAAGTTCTTTGTTGTGGTGGGCAGTAATTTTTGGTTGGTGATCCCAGGGCTGTGTTCCCTGCTGTACCTTCGTGCCTTGGGTAAGTCATTCAATCTTAAAAGCTTCAGCTCCCACCTGGGCAAATGAAGGCACTACTTTACTCTTGGATGTGGTGGTTAATAATGATGTTCCAGACTGGATGCAGATGCCGTGAGAGTTGTATGGCTTGGTGGATCCTGTGCAACCTGAACTGAGGTGCACACATAAGTACAGGGAAACATTAGTACAAGGGCAGAGCCCCTTGCAGCAGTGTGAAGGGTCTGTATCAATTCCTCAGACTTGTATTTGAGAACTTATTAAAGGCTAATCTACAACTTTTTCTTTGTTTCTTCCTCAAATCCCTGCTAATTGGATCAGACCAGCCTTAATTTTCTTTCCAATTCACCCTAGAGATGATTAGAGACACTAAATACTTCTAGAGAGTAGTCTCTTCAAGAGACTGCAACACTAGACACATCTACAGCAAATACCCTTCACTTATTATACTAAATAGCTATTTGGTGTCTAGCAGTGACACTAAAAGTGGTGACCTTTGCATAGACTGTGCCCTTCATGTTATGAGCAGAGGAAAAGGAGGAGCTCTTCAGGTCAGTCAGACATGTAACAGCCTCTCCCTCCTTTTTTATCACTGATGTCTTCCTAGCACAAGAAGTTCCAGAAATAGGGTTTTTAAGGAAGTTTTGTGAGTTGAGGTAAAACAGATGGGCTGAAATCTGGAGAGGTCAGGGGAAGGTTATCGGTTATGGGAAGGCAGGGAGAGAGGAGGACAAGTAACTACCATTGGGTTGCTGAAGGAGGCCAAGTCAATAGATTCCTCTAATAGTGTTAAAGATGACAGGATGATGTGAAATATCTGTCAAATCCCAGCATTATCAAGTTTGGGAAGGTTTGGTTAACTGAGTATACTGGCAGCTGTAACTTGGAGAAGGGGGGGTCATTAATTGCTGTCAGTTCTCTCTAGACACAATTTCACCATCAGGATCAACTGTTTTGTCATGGTTTCCTCTTAGAATAGCCTGTGAGGTTCAAGGGTGCTACCTATGGAACATCAAAGTAACTACATGAGAAAGAACATCAAACATTGCCAAAAATCAGGACAGGGATTTCAACCTTATGGAATTGTGCAGTAATGGTATATAAAGAAAAGTCAGCAAGATAAAAAATATGGTGCTTTAATGCATTTCTGTGTTGTGCATCACAATCTGATTGCATATCTGGAACCCCTAAAATGCACAAAGACCTCCAAATAATGTAGAATCAAAAGAAATTTGAACTGACCTTTGCACCTGTGAGACAAGGAGGTGGCTGAAATGGTGGATGGGATATTACCATAGAATTACTAGTCCTTTTGCTAATTTTGTGTTGGTATGAAATAGATTCTCAGAATACTGGAGTCTCATTAACTGCTTACTGATAAGCTGTCTGACTGCTTGCTTCCCATTCGGCTGGGAGAAAATTCATTTCCCACTGCCTGGCTTGAAATGCTGAATAGCTGAGCTTATTAATTTTTATCAATATACCACCAGTGGCCCGAAGACAATTTTTCTCAATTCCTTCTCTTTTTAGAGTCTTGGCAAATACTGCTGCTCTGGCTTGCACAGCCAGACATCTCAGGATCAGAGGTCTTGGGCTCACATAGGGACAGGATTTTAAGAAACGCAGAAAGCAGCACTGGGCTGTCAGTAGGTGGTGTGCCAGAATGGAGTTGAGTAAGGCATAACACACGAGTGAAGCCCTTTAGGTAAAGTACAGAGTAAAAGTAATCCCGCCTGTGAGGTCATGGAGAGTCTTTGTTACCCCTTGTAAAAGCAGAAATAGAATTAATGTCCTGGTTGACAAGCTAGATCATGGAAATAAGTTTTATGCACGTGCGCGTGTGGTTTCTAGTGTAGTAATCCAGACCTGATCTGCACAGTAAAGGCTTTCCTGCAGCATGCACAGATCTCAGGCATGCCTCTAATAGGTAGAGTGTTGGACCACTTGGTTGAAGAGTCCTGTGTATGTGTCATAATCACATAAGTTAAATTCAGCTTGCTGCTTGTAGAGCTGTCAGCCTGAATGCTCTTGAAATTAAGCTTTCACAGTTTGCCATCTGGGTCCTGCATGAAGGCAAAAATGTTTCCCATCTCTAGTACCATGTATTAAGAGACAAAAATTGAAGTTTTCTATACACCTGCCAAGCCCACATCTTGGTACCAATTATGGTTGAGAGTTTTCTTGGAAAAACATCCATATTACAAAAATGAATCTTTTTGATAGAGTACTGGATGCTTTTAGTTTAGAAGTTTGTTATGCGTGACTGACATTGCATGCTTGCCTTCACAACCATAGTTACTCGATTGCTCTTTACTGAGTAACTCTTTACTCAGTTCTCATTCAGACAAGAATCCTGCTCACCTAAGAGATCTGAAGTGGCTAGTATCCGCCCTACTCAGCCCTAGTGAGGCCACAACTGTGCACTGTGTCAGCTCTGGGCCTCTCAGTACAGAAGAGACATGAAGCTCCTGGAACAGGACCAATGGAGGGCAACAAAGATGATTAAGGCACTGCAGCATCTCTCTTATGAGGAAAGGCTGAGAGAGTAGGGCCTGTTCAGCCTCAAGAAGAGATGACAAAGGGGACCTCATCAATGCCTGTAAGTATCTGAAATGAGGATGAATCCAGGCTCTTCACAGTGGTGCCAAGCAGTAGGACAAGGGGCAACTGGCAGAGACTGGTGTACAGGAAGTTCCACCTCAATATGAGGAAGAACTTCTTTACTATGTGAGTGACTGTGCACTGGAACAGATTGTCCAGAAAGGTTGTGGAGTCTCCCTTCCCGGAGGTATCCAAGAACCTTCTGTATGCAATCCTGTGCAATGTGCTTTAGGATGACCCTGCTTAGCAGGATGAGATGACCCACTGTGGTCTCTCCCTTCCAACTTGACTCATTCTGTGATTCTGTGTTACTTAATCCTCCAACATTAGGATACATTTGTCATTGAGCTTTAATTCAGGCTGGCGTGGCCCATAGGGGTGATTTTGAGCAACCCTGAAGAATAATGTAAGGTGACTTCTATGAGTTTTTCATAGGAGTGGCTTGCACCTGCTAAAACAGTAGCATTTTTTAAAAAAAGACATGACATGATTGCCAAGAGTTTTGTTCAAACTGTAAATGTTCTTCTGCTTTAGTTGCCATTTCTATCTACAGCTGACAGTCTTTAGAGGGTCCCTTTATCCTTCCGTATTTGTGAAATAACGAACAGTCCTGCGTTTGGTTTGATTGTGTGACCAGATCTAACTCTGTGAGATTGCAGGGAGATAAAGTCTCTTCACAGCCCTAAGGTAGGCATAGAAACATGCAATTGCTACTACTTCTGCTGACTTTGTGCCTAGATGAAAGAAATTCTCAGAATATTAGTGTCATTTACAAAACTGCAAAAGGTATCCAGATTGGAGGGCGAACATAGTCATTGCAGAGCATTGATGTAGTACATTTCTGTTTCTAAATTAATAACATAGATTTAGCTCAAAAGGGTGAGGTGAAGTATGTGCCTCACTTCACTCCAAGTTAACCTACTCTCTCCACGTAGACCTTGCAAGCTGAAGTCCCATAGCCTTGGTATAGATAGATGGGAGCCAGCTAAATGAACAGGTGGTTAAAGCCACTTTGAATTCCGGATTTGAGTTATCTTATGGCTGTGATGTTTATGTAGAAGTTATTTTTCTGGGTGCCAGTACACGCCACTGACACTTCTCACTTTCTCTAACAGTGGTACCACGTCCCCGACATGACATCAGGGCCCTTCTAAAGGCTGGTATCCCTGTTTCAAATAAGTGTCTACAAATACTGAAACCATGGTGGTTGCTGGTGTGTTATGCACTTTATGATTGGGTATAGGAGGAAAGGAGACATTTTGATAATTCTGAAATGGACATTTCTTTTTTAGGTTTGGTCAGGGTTTTTGTTTGTTTGCTTGTTGGTTTGATTTTGTTCTGTTTTGTTGTTGTTTGTTTGATTTTTCTTTTAAAGTAATTGTGTACCTGAACTGTAGCCCTAATAAAATAATTGACAATATCTGAAATTGTAGTTTCATGAGAAGAGCTACAGCTCTAGAGGTCTCCAGCACATCAGTGATGGTTCTTACAGACATATTTGCATCTGGTGGGAGCTGCATAAGTATTTAGTTGCATATTTGTGTCTTTGCTGGTGACAGTATATTAATAAGCACTTGTCCATTTATTAACAATAAATGAAAAAGAGAGAAAAAGCAAGCAAGGCTTATGTGCTTAAACTGTAGCATCAAAGAAACATATAATGAGAAAGAGGAATCAGCTTGCAAATGAGTCCTTAATTTAAAAATAAGGCAACATCATTGCATAATTATATTTTTAATTATTTGACTAATTATTGACTAATTGACTATAACACATGAAGACAGTGCTAACAAATCATGGCTTTGCGAAATGTTTACTTTCAGGATCAGTATAACACTTATTTGCACAAGCAGTAATACCAAATTGAAACATCTAGACTGCCTCAAAACTGGATGTCATTGGTGAAAGTAGGATGTGAATCTCGATTGGTTTCTTTAATTCTTTTTTCTGCAGCACGTTCTTAAAATCAATGTGTAGAGACTGAGAGAAATAGCAATTGTGATTTTCAAATGAATTTTTTTTTTTCAGAAATTATTAGGATATTTCTTCTGGAATCTTTTGTATAGGTAATATAAAACACTGTGGCACTATATTCTATCTCTTTTCTCTAGTGGAATATTTCACTGGGATTATTATCACAACTATTTTGCTACGTTCAGTGAAATTAACATTGATTCCATTTCTTGAAATCATATGGAGACTGCAACTGCAGTCTGCCTTATTATCGAATGAGTACAATTTGCCCTTCAATAATTCTCTAAACTCTCAAATGCCTGGGAAATAATATGCTGGAGTGTTACCAAACTGTGACTGAAGTACCATTTGTGCAAAGTGTGGCAGTGCACAAATGACATTCCACAATAAAAGTTCAAATGACATTAATCTTCCACAGAGGTTCATTGACTGGGTAGATGCTTCAAATACCATATAAAGGCACTATTGTCCCACTTCACATTATTTCTGAGTAGTTCCTCTGTATCACTCTTTTGCAAACATGTTCATTAGTTTTTCTGTTATATATATAATCAATGAGAAATTAAAAAATTTAATATAATATTTATGCAACTACATCAGTGAAAAGTTTGCATTTGCATTTGCTGTAGAGAAATCCTCTTGAGAGTGGTATCATTAGGAATATAATGGTAGGCAGTGTAATCCACCCATTTTCATTCCTTGTTGACAATGGCATATAACTTGTTTTGTGGGTTTGCTTCCGTCTGCCATCCTGAATTACAATTGGCTGAAAAAGGCGCAGCTCTGACCACTGTTATTTTCTCACTTTGTCTTTGTAAGATCCCGGTACAGGGAAGGGAAATTAGGATTACCTAAATGGAGATTTAAATTTAAATGGAGATTTATTTTGTATGAGTTTTGGAAATTGAAGGAATGACCTTTGAGGGTTTGTGAAATTTGGCGGTAGGAATATGAGCCTCAGAGCTTGGTTATTTCACTTTCAGATCCTTCTCTTTTGCTTACTTGGATTTTGTTCTTTGGCCATGGACTATCACATTTTACTTCCCTCCCTAGTGAACTGTAGGTTAGAAGGGCATTGCCCCTGGTGTCACACAGGCATGTGAGAATCAGTTACTCAATATCTGCTCAGTTCTTTCAGTGAAATTTCAGTGTCCAGTCTTGACTTGAAGAACTTAATTAGTGAAGAAAATATGGACCAGTGAACTTGTGATCCTGCAGCGTAAATATGAGCCCATTTTTTCCTTCCCTGATTTTCATCATTTGTTTAGCTGCATGTCATTGAGCATTCTGCACTCCTTTGAAAGCCAAGACCCCATCTAAACCTACCCATGTCTTCAGAGGCCAGAATTCACTTTTCGTGGCTGTGATTTTGCTGGAAACAGGGAGAATAAATCCAGGTCCTGGCAAGAACACATGCTGTTTGGTGCAGCAGTCCTTTGCTCAGTTGCTCAGAGCCTGAACAGGGAAACAGCCCCTAGGGACCAGTGGAATCTCATCCTCATCTAAGGCTAAAAATTGATTTACTTTTTCATTTATCAGCAAGGAAATTGCTTTTTTTTGGGCTGTGATGAACCAACCTTCTGACAACACGTCAGAGATTAATTGCTAAAGACCAGAAGGGACTGCTATGACCATCTAATCTGCCTTCTTGCATAACATAGACCTTTGGACTTTCACTAAATAACTCACACTTGAAGGCCACTGTATCCCCAAGGAAAACAGCCAATCCTGATTTTATTACCGGAGCCCACTGCAACTCAGCACATTTTTCAATGAAGCTATCTGGTAACTATTTTGTGGTCTTTTCAGTGTGTGCTGTAGTAATTAATTTTTTTCCTTTGAATTTTTTGATCAAGATCTAATCAAGGAATTGATTAGATTAATTCCTCTATACCAACTGTGAGGAGGAGACTCTTTCAAGATAATCTGCTTCCTGCTCCAGGAGGCTTCATATTTTTCTTTTGAATTGATGAGGACAATTGAATGACAGCAATCATGAACCAGCCGTCCTCCTCTTCTTCTGTGTGGTGCAGGCAGGTTCCCTGTGTGTTCTCTGGTGCTGTGAGTCTTACACATAAGCTTGTAGTGGGACAAGAAGGCACAGTTTCAACAAAGACATCTCCTGGTGTGTAACCCACACAGTGGGAACCTCCCAGGGAAATGGGAGCTGTGGGGTTGATGACCCTCAGTCTGAAGTAGAGCTCAGATTTTAAGTCTCCCTTTCCTGGGTTTGCCACCATGTTGTCGTGCAAAGTCAGGTTACCACTGTGACTGTTGCATCATCAGAAGAATACTTAGAGTGCTGATTCCTCTGAGGAAACCTAGAGGACCAAAGAGAGAAAAAGACATTTGATGAGCTGAATCAGATTCCCCACAGACTGGTTGCGGAGCCTTTGCTCTTACATAGGCAGCCTGAGTCACCCTCAACATTAAGTACCTATAGTAGGTCATGAGAGTACAGTCCATGTCTACATGGACTCCAGTGGTGCTGGAGTGGTGCTGCAGTAATGGTTGTGAGATGTCTGCTAGTGCAAGACAACTCTGGGGGCCAGATGAGGGAAGTCACAGAGCCAAAAAAAAAAAAAAAAGGCAAGACAATGTAACAGTTATGACCTGATTTCCTGTGCAGCTGCTCTTCATGCAACTGAGTCACTGTTCCTGCTAGGGCTTCTGCTTACCTCTGAGTATCAGTCTGTGGTGGTGCATCCTCCAATTATTTATTGATAAGGACCATCTCTGCCCACACTCTATAGTCATCTGTATTTGCTGCAACAAAGATTAATAAGCTACCGGGTGATGAGTAAATATTTAACAACATTTTTCTTTGCTTTGCTTTGCATGTAAAATAAATATATTTGCAGAATATTCATTTTCCCTAGGTCTGGCAGCTTCCTAGAGTCTTTCACTTTTGACTCTCAGCAGATATGTTCATATGCTGTATCTAAAAGGATGGTGATGCAATCTTTATGTTTTGCATATAGCAAACATTATGTTTCATCCTCCTTTGAGAAAATCCGTTTCTGAGGTTTCAACTAAATGTGTCTCATCTTCATATTCAGTATGGCTCCACTTATGCTGCAGCTTCCAAATTATTCTAACCCTTGTGTGCCTTTTTTTACTAGGATTTTTCAAGAATTTTCAAGTTCCATTTTGTTCATGGTAAAATTTATTGATAAGACAAAAGGGCTTCCTTTTAGGGATTGAAATATTGATACTTTTACCTTAATGCTTATGTTTTAGTCCTCAAAATATATTACACTGTTGAATTCTTTGTTCTCTAGGTGAACACTGTTTCTTCTACAGTACCTTATTATCTGTCTTCAAGAAGAATCACATCAAACAAACCATTATGAACATACCTTTAAAAAGGCCTTGTAAGAAATATTTGTTTCAACTTCTATGGAAATTATTGCCCAGGACTGTATTTATCCTTGCCACTGGTAACTGGACTTTAACCTTCAGCTGTTATATTTGTTACTTTTCTTCTTCTGAGTCTTCTTAAGCAGAGCCCCCTTGGTGGCAGTCTACTGATTTCCCACTGTAGACTGGTATTTGCAGAGATTGTAGGTATCTATACCCTTAATTGGACCACACGTTTAAAATTATGTCCATCATATCTTTGTTAACTACCTAACTTTTATGAAAAGCAATTTTATCCATAATCTTTTTTAACTCTATTATTAACAGATTAAAGTAACTTCTGTCCCCTGGAGTTAATAGTAGGGTATAACTAGTTAATAAGTGCTACTCTTCCACACTGCAACTTTTATTATGTGGCAGAGTCATCCTGTGAAGTCCTGCCATTCTTATCAGTTACTTCTAGCTCTTTATTTTCTAATCCCTCACCCCATGTAATCACCTCACCTTTCTGCAATAGGGAAGGGGTGGATATGTGTTCCTTTTTGCCTTTCCTCTCCCCACTCCTCACACAGTACTCAGTAAACATGAGCAGTGTGATATTCCTCATGGACTTAAGACAGAGAATCTTTGAGCTACTCAGATGGAAGGCATGGGAATGTATCACATACCTAAATAGCTTGAAGGACAGTTAGCAGACAGTAATCCATTTCACAAAACTCAGAGTTGCCCTCACATTGCTCCCAACACTCTTGCTGACTCTCCAAGCATTCCCTGTACACGCCTATCTTGTAAAAACAGCTTTCAATTAAAAAAATATAGTTCACTTTATAAAAAACATATTCTTGGAAAATAAAATACATTGAGATTGGCTTGTAAGTTCTTCATAAATATATTACCTCAATAGATAATTTCATCTGTGACCTTCTGGATCAGACTCTCTCCCAGAACAAAATTCATTCAAGAGTTTCAATCAACAATCATTAGAAATACCACTAAAGACTCAAATTCCCCCTCTGTTTCGGTATAAGATTGTATGAGCTTTAGATTTGTGACCAAAACACAACCACTCCCAAAATTACATATACCAGTATTTCTGTACCATGTCGAAAGTATAAAGGGAAGAAGGAGAATTTTAGAAACATGGATGTAAACCCACTTGGATAATTCAAGGGCTAGGACAATAATTAGTGAAGAGCCAGAAAACTTTCGTGTAACTCTGCATGCTCTTCAAAGTTTTGAGGTCACATTCTTCTCTGAGTTATGAACACACGGCCTTTATTAAGGGCTGTATGTCAATAATCTGGGCACAGAGAAGGTTCAAACTTTGGTTAGAGGAAACAATTCCTGACTGTAACATTCTGAGTTGCACTCTACGTTTCTTCCAAAACAGTTTATCTGCTGAAAATTGCAGACTAAGGAGGAAAATAAAGTTGAAGGGAAAGCAGGAGACCCTGCTCTTTTCACTCCTTTCTTCCACCACAATTGCTAGTTATTGTACTTCACAACCCTTAAACTTACATTTGTTGCAATGGGTTTTTTTTCAGATTTTCTTTTTATTTTTAAATAAGTGTCCTACAGAATCCAGGGCCAGAAACTAATGTGACTGTATTTGATGTTTTTCTAGTTTGATATAAAAAAAGGGGTGTTTCCTACTCCTGATCATTTATCACAAATTTTATTTGATCAAATTGAACATTTTTAAATGGTTATTTATTACAAATTGTATTTGATTTAATTGTATGATTTCAAATTTGAAATTATACTGTCCAGACATGCTGGGTCTTGTTTCTATTGACCTAACCTTTCTGTTAGTGACCTATCTTTGTGAAGTAAGTGTTTTGCTTCTCTATGTTTTGGCTTGGCTTGCCTTCTTAAAATTTTATTTTATTTTATTTTATTTCATTTCATTTTATTTTATTTTTCAAGGGGAACAAAGCAAAATGATTGGTGCTTCAGGTCTCTTTGAAAGAAAGCAAAACTTCACAGGGAACTTCTTCGCGCTAAAGCAGAGGAGAACAAAGCCTTTGAATAAAAGACTTGAATTCCATCTGTCATTTCCACCCACTACTAAATCTACCAAAGACTAAACATTTATCCCACTGAGCTGAATACACTGATATCTAACTGCAGTGCCATTGGTCACTGTAGAGCATAGGCTTGGCTTTTTAGCTTTTTGAAACTGTTAACATAGATTTAAGTGCAACAGAGGAGGCATGAAGCCATGAATGTTTTATTGGAGAGCTCCAGATCATCTCTCAGCAGGTGAGTCCAGCACCATCACTTACAAGATTAACCTCCTATCTCTACAACAGCAATTATGACAGGAACTGCCTTATTAGGTAAAGCATATTAGATAAATTGAAACTCTATTGATAAATTCATTCAGTAAAGCTGACCTCATGGCTCCCAGGCTACATGGGAAAATCTATAGTCTTTGTCCTTTCATGCATAGGGATCAGCAGGCAAATGAAGAATTAGTGAGTGTCCATGTGACTTAAAGAGCATATTAAGAATGTGTCTGTTTTGCAAATGTCTAACTTCTCTGTGTACCATACAGTCTTTGGGGTCTCACTTCAACAGTCAGGCTCAATAAGACATAACACATTTCCCTTCCTTTCCTAGGAGGAATTTGCTAAGTAATCATTCCTCTGAGGCGGCTTCTTCCAAGCTTCTAAGCTTTGGTTTCAGCTTCATAACACCCTGGTGTGTTGAGCAGGTGCAGCATTTTTGCAGTGGGGAGGAAAACTCGGAGGAAGGGCTGTTAATATCCAAGTTTTCAAAAGCAATGTTGGATTGTCATGCTCTTCTGTGCTTTGATCTGCTTTGAGTCTCCTCACAACCAGCACTCAGGGAAGCATGATTTGGCTGTACCTCCAGTTAAAACGGTATGAATCTGGAAGTGCTCAGGGCATCTGGAGTCCAAGCCTGTGGTATCTGAGGATGTAAAATAATATATCGCCATGGGAAATACAGTCCAGTGTGACTGGGCTTGGGAAACATGAAAAGGCTTTGCCAAAGCTGAGAACCTAAATGCTCAGTACCTGTTCTAGCGATAGACCTATACGATTGTATTTTCCTCTTGTCTTCAGACAAAAACAAGACAACTAATTTTTCTGTTGTTTCTATTTAGCAGGATAGATCATATTATTTTCCAGACCAGAAGTACTGATTAGTTATCAGCAGCTGTCTCTGTAGAGCATTTGTAGTTAGCATGATGTTTTAGAAGTAGCTTAGCAATGTGACTGTTTTGTGGGTTTTCTAGTTTAAATTGTAGAATCATAGGATGACTCGGGTTGGAGGGGACGTTAACCATCACTTAGTTGCAATCTCCCTGCCTTGGACAGGGACACCTTTCACTAGAACAGGTTGCTCAAAGCCCCATCCAGTCTGGTCTTCAAGACTTCAAGGGACAGGGAGTCCACAACTTTTCTGAATAACCTGTGCCAGTGCCTCGCCACACTCACAGGAAAGAATTTCTTTGTAATAGCTAATGTAAAGCTACCCTGCTTCAGCTTAAGACCCTTGTCCTATCACTACATGCCCTTGTTAAAAGTCCCTCTACAGCCCTCTTATAGGCCGCCTTTAGGTACTGGAAAGCTGCTATAAGGTCTCCCAAGAGCCTTCTCCTCTCCAGGATTAACAACCCCAACTCTCTCAGCCTGTCTTCATAGGAGAGATGCTCCAGTCCTGTTATCAACTTGATGGCTCTCCTCTGGACTTGCTCCAGCAGGTTGATGTCTTTATTGTGTTGGGGGTTCCAGAGCTGGACACAGCACTCCAGGTGGGATGTCATAAGAACAGAGTAGAGGGGCAGAATCACCCACCTAAACCTGCTGGTCACATCTCTTTTGATGCAGCCCAGGATGTGATTGGCCTTTTGGGCTGCAAGTGCACATTACCGAGTCATATTGAACTTTTCATCCACAAACACCAACAAGCCATTCTCACCAGGACTAGTCTCTATCCATTTTCTGCCCAGCCTGTACCTGTACTTGGGATTTCCCCTGCCCAGGTACAGCACCTTGCACTTGGCCTTGTTGAACTTCGTGAAGTGCACACAAGCCCACCTCTTAAGCCTGTCAAGGTCTGTCTGGGTGGCGTCCCTTCCCTCCACTGTGTCTCCCTCATCACATAGCTTGGAGTCATTAGCAAATTTACTGAGGGTACAACAACTCATCTAGGTATATTTTCTCTCTGAAAAAAACTTCCAAGCATATGCTGGATATTTTATTGCATTGCAATACCTTTAAATGTAAGGTGAGAGGATGGGGGATAATTTCTCCAAAGTAAAACCAAAATAAAGCAACTTCAATTCTAAAGAATAATCGAGACATTGAAGGGATTGCTTTAATTTTTAAAATACCTAACTTCAGTGGCAGAACAGACAACAAAGGGATAGGGATACTCCACAAGAAACAATGCCTTATTTTCCAAACCCTTGTTTTGTTGTCATGTCATGCCATTCACTGTAGTTACCATACATGAGAATTGTGAAAATTGAAAATCCTTTATATAGGCTAAGGAAATAATTACTGGACTATGTATTTGAAATATTAGTTCCTGCCAGAGGTGGGTATCAGCTCAAATATTGAGAGTAGTGGTCTTGGGGTATGGGCCCACTCTGATGGGGAAGATATTGATGCAGCTGGTCCAGAGTGTGAGGGTCAGAGGGAAGTAGATGGGTCTCCATACAGACCAAAAAGGTATCTACACAGCTTATAGTGTTCCTGGTTGCAAATTTGGAGCATGATGTTTCCTTGCTGCACACCCCCACACTGCCCCCACCTTTGCTGTCTATACCAGGAAGGGAGGGAGTGGGAATATCCTCTGCCCCAAGTGGGATGTCTGTGACTCTGAGAGTCTTGTAGTTCTGTCACTGATGTTTTTAAGATGCACTCAGAGTGTGAGTGTGTGAATATGTGTGTGTAATACTTGTGGAAAAAATATCCCAGCTTATTGGAAAAGTCAAAGTGATGGAGTAAGACTTTTGGAAAAATATTGTCTTGGAAGGTCAAATGAGGGATCTGACTGACCATGCAGCTGCAAAATATTAATGAAGTGCAAGAGCCAAAAGTGGGAAATATTTTATTTAACTGTCCTTTTCAGTGATAAACCTGCACTGAAAAGATATAAAAATATGCTTTATCTTATAGCTTCAAGGAGTTTCAATTTGAATGTATGACACCTAAGCTATTTGTCATGAGGGGAAACTTCAGGTGATAGGAAAAAAATGTGTTTAGCTGATCTATATGGGGTTGGGAGGCTGCTTGGTAGAGGTGGCAGGGCTAGAAAGTCTGGAACAATGATCAGCACCATGACAGGGAGAAGGTGCATGTGAGAACAGGGCAAGAGGACCTAGAGTGTAAATGTACATGGTGCAATGGGTCTTTTATCTTCATACAACTGATCATGCTCCCTTTAAAAGGACCAGTCTGATTCCAGGAAAAGGGTCTACATGTGAAGCTGTAGACCAGGTATCTCTGCATCTGGTGCAAGGAATCATATGTGCTTGTCTTCCTGTGGGCTCTAGCTTCATTCCATCAGCTCTGATGGGACTGACATATAAGCAGGTAAACTTTAAAGGAGCTTTCAGAATCTCTTTCTGGACCTGATAGTGTCTCACTCTGCCTGTAGTAGCAGTAAGTCCTAAAATTCTGACAAGACTTTCCAATTGTGGCATTGGGTTATTTGTATCTGGGTTGATGTGACACAGAAAGTGTTAGGCAGATATTATGGCTCTGGTGCTGTGTGTTATTACAGAAACTTTTCCCTAGCTTAATTTGTTGTTACCAAGTACTAGCATCCCAGTTTGACAGGGAAGGATTTGAGGTACAGGATCTTTAAATGACTTGCTGAAGGCCAAGCACAAAACTTGTGCTTATGGAGATATTTAGGTATTTAAGTTCCATTGACCTTAGTGGCACAGGATACCTAAATATAAATGTGGGTATGGCCCGTTAGTTTTGGTAGAAGTGAAAACCAAACCCAATGCTACCTGACTCGAGTTTCTGCTGTGACTATACTACTGTGACTGCAGTAATCTTGTCCACCTCGGATTGCCATCATCCAGATAACATTACTGAAGTTCTGCATGTAACAGCAGGAGGGTTTGGAGGACCTTCACAAACGTTGTTCTTTCTCTCAGGAATCACCCCATATGTCTCTGGTTTATGGGTTGAAGCTACACTCCTAGTGTCTTACTGGATTTGTGCTAACATAAATGCCTTTTATAGGGCACTGAACTGAAAAACTAGAGACATAACAAGTTATAGACCAGTCAAGCACTAAACCT
This sequence comes from Neopelma chrysocephalum, assembly GCF_003984885.1. Lineage (NCBI taxonomy): Eukaryota > Metazoa > Chordata > Aves > Passeriformes > Pipridae > Neopelma > Neopelma chrysocephalum. The sequence goes on from NW_020897689.1 coordinate 11,801,159, forward strand.
CTCCTTATAATTAATTTGTGAGGTGTGAGAATTGCTGTTTGTGTGGGAAGATGTGTGACAGCCTCCATGTACCATGTGTCTAGTCAAACCTGTCCATGGTTGGTTTGTCTGGATATCAGAACATCTTAAAGTTTTTCTTGGTACACAGTCCCATTGCATGAATATGCCTCTCTGCCTCATCGACTCTATCTCTTTTCAAACTCCATCTTAAAACACATCTTTTCTCCTTTGCCTCTGCCTCTTAATTTTTCTTTCCCTCGGTCATTGGCCTTACGACCGAATGGTTTAATTTATTCACCGTGCAATATCTTTATGATGCTGTTTTCTGTAATTTATATCAGATACAAGAGAGTGGACAGTGTCATTTAATTCCATAAAGGGCTTTAGGATGCTATTTCTACAAAAGATACTTATGAAATAAAGTCATGAGTCTGCAAAATACTTACTCATGCAAATAGTCACACTAAAATTGATGGTGCTGCTTGTGTGAAAAAGTTGTTTCCAGGCTGGACCCTTATGTTTTGTACCTGGATACCTAAGCATCCATAATGGATTGTCTTCTAAAAGTGCTCTAGGGAAGTTAAATTTTCTGACAGCTGGTTGACTTACAGCTGGTTGATTTATGGCATATTGTAACTCCAGGAAGATGCTATTTCATGGTCATATCGGGCACTATTTACCCCAGCCAACTATAGGTGTTCCAGAAAGGTGTGTAGTTTGGAGGTTGACCACTATACAGACAGCTGCCTTCAGGAGGCCAACCAGAGCACAAATGTTCAAAGCCTGCTTTCCCAATGTAGTTTATAGAAAAATTCTCCTGAAATCTGCTCTCCCTGTTGGCCACAAATACATGCGTTATGGAGGCCTACTAAGTCTCAGGAGGTCTGCCTTAGCTTGGGAGAATTTTTCTGTTGTCTCATTATAAAAAGGAGCCACATATTTTAAATTTATTTTAGAGCCAATGCTTTTGAAATCTATGGTTATTTTGTTTGTTGTTACATACTTTCTTTTTTTTTTTTAAGAGAGTGGCTTTATCTCCTGTTAGGTGTCCAGTGTGTATTCAGCAGACTAAAATTACAGGAAAAAACCAAAATTAACTCAGAATTAAAGAGGACTAGAAAACCTAAAGGCTCTGTTTTTTTTTCTCTGAGTGTCCTTTCCATGTTAACCAATCTCAGCTGTGTTAAAATATTCCATGTCGGCATGTTTCATCTCCCAGAATATCTCCAGTTCACTAGGCTCAAATTATGACATGTATTCCTGAATATGAAAGCTTTTGGCTGAGCCTGAATAAGCTTTCTGGTAAGACAGATGTTCAATCTTTGGATATGTAATAGAAAACCCATCCAAAGTCTCATCAGTATAAAACTGATGATGTGATCCAACTTCAGGTGCTTTGTCTCCTAGAGAAACTTTTATATCTATTACCTGGAAAATGGGATGGTGATTTCAAATTGGATTCTAGATGCTGATAGAGGCTGGACCCTGATTCGCTGACAACACCAAGTCTTTCAATTTATTATCTCTCTGTTGGTGGTGAGGGGGGCAGGAAAGCAAAAGGAAGAAGGAAACCCATCAGTTGTATTGTTTCCTTTTTTTTAACTTTCTTTTTCTTCATATTTTCCTTGTCCTAAAGCAAACACCTGACTTTTCACTCTGCTGCCTGATGGAGAAGCCACTCCATCCAAAACCCAAAGCAGCTTGTCATCCTGACCCTTGCTTTCATGTATCTGTTGTCTCACAGGTGACTTGCACTGTCTTAAGACATCTTCTTAATCACACTGATTGTGCTAGCTAAAATCCATCAGTGTGCTTCATGGATTCAGGACTGGAGAGATAAGAAGAAAAATTTAGCAGCTCAGAATAATAGGTCGAGTACTGCACAGACTTCCCATTTCCCTGACCAATGAGCCAGAGATTTTGTGAACTAGCTTTTGGGGATGGCATCAAGTAATCCATTCAGTAACTGGACTGTTGTCTGAAATTATTTTTTTCCCCTATAACTTCCTATTTTAAGATAACTGAGAAAAATAAAAAGTAATTCTTTATATTTTGAAGAAAAATATTGAGCAAAGTATGGTTTGTTGAGGTTTAAGAAATCTTAAAATGTCCCTTAAAAACGAGACCTCTCCTTCTGCAAGCAACAGTGACATCATGAGGCTCAGAAGGATCCTTTAGATGGGTGGATATTTTTGTAGCCTGTGTTAGGCTTCACACAAGAATTATATCCAGTCATGACATATAAGTGTTTTTCAGATAACTTCTCATGAATTCTCCTTTCATAATGATTTGACTATGGAAAAGCCAGATTTTAATAATCTACATACATGTCAGGTGATTAATTGTAAACTTATTTTGGAAGTGGTATATTTTGCTCCATAAAAAATAAATAAATCTCTGTTTTGAGCCATTCTCTGTATGTCTTCCAACACAATCTCATTCAGCTATTCCTTAAAAGAGCTCACTGAGGCAAGGAAAATAAGAAGTATTTCAATTAGGAGATAAAAATTACAGTCATAGAATGGAGTAATGTTTATGGTAAATACTGTTTATGGTAAATACTTTTACATTCAAGCTTGGTTTCAGGGGATAAAGAGATTGGCTGAAATATAAGATTGTAATTTGATTTAAACAATGAGGCATTCAAATGAACAAAGGGGGCAGAAAGCAGCTCATCTTTGCTGGGGCAGATGAGAACAAGACAGCCCAGGAGAGGAGGTATCCTGGCAGTAGGAGTGCTGAGCAGGATGGGCTCAGGAAGAGTGCAGCTATGTGGCTTGTTATAAATGAGTGCTAATAAGACTAATATACCACATGTTACCCACACCATTTTACTGCTGTCTGCTGTTTCGAGGAGAAAAGCGAAGTGGAAGAGAACAAAAGGGTGGGAGTGACAGGGAGAAGAAAAGAGAGTTGCTGCTGTAATCAGATTTTCACTGAACTGTGAATTTTAACAGGTTTTCTGTACTTCAGATTGATATTTTGTCCACTAGGTACCTGTACAAGATAATGATGATGGCTGACAGAATATTGCAGTACATCCGAATTCTCATGAACTTTGCAAACAGGTCTCTTGTCCAATATGCTTCAACCTATATGAACACAGTTTAGTCATATTGCCACATTGTTTTTGATGCTACATTTAATTTTATGAATAAACTGGTTTCTAAATTGCTAACCAGTTGTCTGATTAGCTGCTACAGATACCATTTAAACTAAGTAAAGCATAACTGCTGTTTTTATGATATTATCAATACCCCTGTCATGTCTGTCTAACTGGCATTGTGCAACCTATGGTCATATGATAAAATTCCTTTAGAAATCACTACAGAAAAGTATGGTCATTTGTGAGTAAAACCAACTGTTATATTTCATTTGTTGTAAATAGTACATGCTATCCTATGACTTAATGGTTGGTTGAATTTCAAAGAAAATGTGGCAAACCATGAAGTATAGGAACAGATCGCATATCTTTTGTTCTTTCTCTTCAAAAATCTACTCTTGCTTCTCTGAGAAATTACGGGTATACGTTTCCAAGGTTTATTTTCCATCCCCCAGGAAGTGCTTATTTTAGTATTTGTGGTGTACAATCCGAAAACATAGGACTTAGCTTGCATTCAAAATGAGTTACTGCAGCAAATTTAGATGCTGATTTTTTAGAGATCTGCAATTTGTTCCGTGAAAGCAAACATTACGACTACGAGTCATGCCTGTAAAGGCAAAACTGATTACCTGATCACATGCTGGAATACTTGCATCTGATGAAGTAGGTCTTGTCATCCCCATTTTATAAGCAGAGACACAAAAAAAAGAAGTTACATCATACACTGGGAATGTGGACAAAGCATAGTAACACAGCGATGATAAGCAGGTGACCACACTGCCCAGACTAGGTGCCTGTGATGTGAATTATTTACAGTTAATGAAAAGAGAGAGAAGCTCCTCAGAGGACCATTCAGACTTAGCCCTGTGAAGCCTTGTAGAATAAATACTTTCTGGTCTCATTCTCTGTTGCCAGCTTTTTTACAGTTTAGAGTTAAGAGACATTAGAACAAGACACAAGACCCAAAAAGAAGCCATACACTCTTATAAATACTACAGGCTGGTCAGAATGGATACAGCCTTGACGACATCACAGGAGGGCAGCTGCTCCCCATCACAGGATGTGGAGCATGTTGTGAACCAGCAAGAGTTAATGTGAAGGACATCCCCTCCTCTGTCCCTGTGTTAAATCTGTGCCTACCAGCTATTGCTTTTCTCAGTTTCTCATATGTACCTCTGGTCTTGCTTGCTCAAGGTCAAAATATTGTCAACACATGGTAGTGAACAATGTGTGCTAACTTGTACTGTTTTTTTCTTGCAGAGGTGTTTGGTTTTTACAATGCATAAAATGGTTAAACATGGTGTTTTGCCTACGTATGACTAAAGCTTTTGTACTTTCTTTCTATGGTTACCTGAGTTATTTTCCATCTGTTTCCTCACATCACTTTCAACGGGCTTAAACCTACTGCCTGATTGTGGCACCTTCCACGACGCAGTGTAATTAACCACAGGCATCTATTCAACATATTAGACATGAAAGCAATGTAGCGTGTTTTTTCCCGGCTTCGTGACATGTGAAGGCCAAAAGAACAGCTTTATCTCCAAAGCTTCTCTACCATTTTTTGGTGTGTGATCAGAATATTTTGAGATGGCCTTGCAGGTATACAGGTATACCTAGGACACCTTGAAATAATGTTGCTTTGGACCCATGAACACCCCCTCTACACTGAAAAGAGGGGAATGTTGGCAACTGGTTAATATGTAGCTGAAGAAATTAAATGCCTCTGACAGTAATTGCCTGAAGAAAATTCAGAAGATGAGATAGCAACAACACAGCAGACACAAAATAACTACATTAAGAGCACAATAGCCATATGTCAACATTATATTAGGAAAACAGTGCTTAAAATGGTCAGGTCAGAACTTTGCCAAGAGCCTGACATGTGGTTGCCAAACTAGTTTTGTCGGAGAAAGTAGTTTATGGAAAAGGTGCAAAAACCAGCTACCCCCTCCAGACCCTACAGCTTGAAAGCTCAGTGTGTCAAACTGAAATTGATTACTGCAATTGATGAGGAGTATTAATGGGGGAGGGAAATGTTAAAGATGAAAACCAGTTCTCTTTTCACTTTTCAGTGTTCTTAGAAATAATGATGCTAATAATGCAAGATGTTGTTGGTTAACAAAGTAATTTTTTCCCCCATGTGAATCTTGACTCTTAAAATATTTGTATTACATTATGATCTCCTCTCCACAATTAATGTGAGAAATAAACTGGTAGCTTGCATTAAAAATCAAGCTTATTTTTGATTATGAATTTCTGACAAGTCTCAGGTTGCTGGTAACTAAGGAGGGGATTTAGTTTCAGATCTCCTTATCTCTGTTAAATATGGTGAATTGCCCTACTAAGTAAAAAATATCAATCTCTAGGAAGTGTGAATAAAGACACCACTGCATTAATGCCTTTTTCAGAACAAAGACATAGACTCTTATTTCTAGTAGCACAGGGTGCAACATATACCTATCAGTTAACCTCCCTAAAACTTTGGTATATTGGTACATTTTATTGAATTTCTGTACTCAACAAGCTTATTCTTCTTGTAAAGAGTCTGAACATCGGGGAACACTTCTTCACTGTGAGGGTGACTGAGCACTGGCAGAGGTTGCCCAGTGGGGTTGTGGAGTTTCTGTCTTTGAGGATATTCATATCTATGTTTGGACATGGTCCTGGGAAACCTGCCCTGCATGGTCTTACTTGAGCAGGACCATTGGACCAGATGACCTCCAGAGATTCCTTCCAGCCCTAGCCATTCTGTGGTTCTGTAAAGAGGTGACTGATGCAAAGGGCCTTTTAATGATCCTCTCTTTGTCTTGGGAATCTCTAGTATATGTCTGGACTTACATGTGATCTACATTATTTTGATAAGAAGAGATAAATATGCAGCCTGCTGAAAGGTTCCATAGTTATATAGTTTGGCCTGTTCATTCTAGCTGAAAACCAGGAAAAAACCCTAAACCAACAAACAACCTCAGTGAGTATAAGGTATCCAGGCACAGATTTACCCACATCTACTTTGGGTCTTTTAGAGGTAAAACTGTCAGCAAAATATCACACCCCAAACTGACACAGTTATACCAGTGTGAATTCTTAAATGTAGTCCAACTCTTGCTCTACTATATGTAAAATGAATCATAGGCTGCATTCCAATTCCCTTAACAAAAAATAATTGGCAGAAACCTCTGCTGCCAGATTTGGCAGTGCAGAAGCTGTACAGGCATGCAGGCTCATTTAGTCTCATTTTCAGAGGCACTTCTTTAAAACAAAGTTACCCTATATGAGCGAGGCATCATAAGGAAGCTTGCCCTGCTGTTGCCCATTTATTTAGGATATTTAACTCTGTGTACCACTTGACAACTCTCATGGGGACTATATACCCTGACGCTGGATATTAGCCTGGATATTAGTCCACAAGCACCTCAGTATACAAATGGTATTCCCAGTCTGCCCCATCTTCTTTACAGGTGCTGCAGAAGTGGTACCACATGGACTCCCAGCATCTACATCCTGATGTGGATACTTTGAATATATGTTTAATTGAGTTTAGCCCACCGTACAACACAAAAGCATAATTCTGAACCCATCACATTGTGTTCTTTTTTCCTTTGCTGTTTTTTCTAAGGTGTTTCCTTAATATCAACTTTTGCTAATGCAACATCTAGAATTGTACCTTTTTGCCACCACATTCCACCAAATGAAAAAATGAAATTGCTCCCTAATTAACTGACTATAAGATCTGAGGTTTTATGAGAAAAACAGGGGAGTCATTAAAATTCAAAGCTTGACATTATTGCAATGTACGAAAAAACATTTCTGTCATTGGTTAAATTATCACTTACTCAATTTCATCTATCTTATTAAAAGCTACATTGGAGCAGCCTGTTGCTTAAATGAACATACCTCCCCATGAATATGTTGTTTTGATTCCATGGTTCTTTTTTTGTTAAATCTGTTTATGAGCTGAAGGAAGTGAAAGACAAGTGGAAAAAAATTAGCAGCTGATATCTCTAGTTCTGACTAGATACTGCTATGTGTTTAATATTTAGTTGATTTTAGATTTACAAATAATCCTGATATGTATGCAGTACTGAAATGGTAAATATTCCCTCACTGGGTATGTTTCAATAAAAATAACAGTGAATGTTCCGTTTAATGGTCTCTGTTTTTTTAAAAGGTATTCTTGTCCTTGAAATACATAGGTGACTACTTGGTTTAATAAAGTCTCGCTGTAATTAGTGAAACACACTAGTAAGAAGTCTAAGTGTTCAAATTCAAGCCATGTTAAGGCTTTCTTATGTTTGAAATCCACCCATTAGATTAAGTGGAAGGGTCGTAAAGCATTCTGTAAAATCAGGAATTGATATATCACTCTTGAAGGGTGTTAATTTGGTCTTCCAGTTCTGATCTGTTTGGAAGAACATATTAATTGCTTGTTAGACAGAATTACACCATTTTGTGCTACAAAAAAATCCCACAAAAAAACAAACCACCAAACCAAACAAAAAACCAAACCGGAATAACTGAGAATAAAAAGCTGAATCTTCGCAGAGCATTTTTATTCTGTTCTTGTTTTGCAAGAGGTAGAACAGGACGATTCTATCTTTTTGGATCTTTGAACAGCTCTGAGAAACAAAGGCTGATACTGCTGAGAGATGAGAAATGGGGAGAATTTTATCCCTGCCCCCAAAATTAAAATTCTTAAGGTCATACTATTATGTGGTTTGCCTCAGCATCTTTACTGGCTCACAACTCAAGCAGTCAGGGAAATGATTGCAGAAAAGCTATTTCACTTGAAAGCAAAAATCTTTGATTCTATTGCAGAGATATGATTGTACCTGTGGCCTGATCCTGCCTCTCCTGAGCCAGGGCAGATTCCCATTAAAGTTAATGGAGACTAACTTGGGCAGTTGGATGTACATGGATTAAGTCAAGACCAAAGTCATAACCACCAGGAATCCAGACAGAGGGGTCTCTTTAAAACTAGATTCTGCTGTAATCTCAACATTGTGCTTTGTGTTAACAAGGGTATGTTTTGCTCTTCCCTCCTTAACCCTTTAGCAGCCTACCACACCTTGTGTTTTGTCTACCTGCTGTGTTTCTGCCTTATCCTCCCCCCATAGCTACCAGAGGCAGGAACTCTCACCTAAGCTTGACATTGTCACTGCCTGTCACTTGATCTTGGCTGTGAGTCCATGCATGCTACCAATGCAAAAAAACCCATCAAACTGCAAATCCTTTATTAGGTTTTTGGGGGGATGGGTGAGGTTTTTTTAAGGCATTTTTAGATATTTGTGCTTTAGGAATAATATGTGTTGCCTGTAAGTGTTGGCTACTAACTTAAATCATCAGGTTTAAATTAAAGTGGTTGGCTCAAGCACAAATAACAGAATTTCTCCATTGAAGGCAATAAAATAACTTCTGGCTTTTTCTGAATTTTTGTAACTTTGTTCGTGAGATAAAGGTCATCCAATTTTTCAGTTTCAGTTGTCTAAACTTGTTTTGTCCATCTGTTTTTGTCCTGGCATTCACATTAGTAAATCCTTCATGTAAGTGCTGTTTCATTGTTCTTCCAGAACAGTGAGGATGAAAAATCAAGAATGTTATTGACCTCTAAATAAAACAGAATTGTTCTCATTTTCTCTAAAAAGAAAATATCTACTAGCAAGACAGATAGGGTTGTGAAGTCCATAGCAAAATAATACTACTATATTTGTTAGTAATGAAGATAAAATATAGCTTCATTTTTTAAATGACATTCAAGATATAATGAAACAACTGGGATGCAAATAATTAAAAATACTTTAACATCAGTGTTTGTTCTTTTTAGCTTTTTTTTCCTTTTAATTTTGTGAGGGACTTACTCATAGCCATCTTCAGATTTGGCCACAATTTCAGCAATTTGCAGTGAAGCAATTTGCTTAAGATTTTATACATTTCGGAAATAGATATGAATTATAAATGCTGTATATTTTTGCACTATAACAAACTAACAGTCCTTGCTATTGTCACTGCAATGGGTAGGTGAAAATAGTGTGAAAATTTATAAAGTGTCTGTTGATTCAATTTTTTGGAGTCAGATTCTGATCCATGTTTAGTTTGCTAAATTATGAAAGAGTATCAGTGAGATATGACTGTCAGAAGCTTACATGCTGCTTCAGAGAAAACTGAAGATGAGAATGCCTTAAATTGTTAGAAACTAATCACAGAGTAGGTGTGGGTGAGCATTGAACAAAGAAAGAGATATAGCAGAACTAAATGCTTCAGAAATGTTGCTACTTTCTGGCAGTAATGCTCTATGTACCTTTGATGGGGACGGATTGCAACCCTGTTGTCACATAAAGTTGTCACCTCAGGAGCAGTTGAATATGACTTTCAAGCAGCTTGGGCTAGGTTGGGGTTTTACGTCAGGTCGTGCATGAGGGTAATGATGACAGGCAAAAGTAGTTCAGCAGAGCACGGCAGAGCTGCCACAAAGGACTTAACCTTCACCTGGCAGCAGCCCTGCTACACTGCAGAACCCCAGCTCATGCCACAGCACAAGGCACAGCAGAGTCTCACTGGGCTCAGTGTTGTCAGTTCCTTCAGAGAAATGCTAGTTGGCTTGAAAAAGTATAGCTCCTTTTTAAGGAAATAATTGTATTGTTGAATAACTGCTATTGCGTATCAGCATTTGGAGTGATGTGAAGGAAGCTGCTCTATAGGATGGCTTTGTGAATTGTTCTCTGGAAACCAGTCAACTAAGAACCAAAAAGGGCACATAAAAACGTAGTATCTGGGTGAGAATGAGGTAAAGACAAAGACAAGTTAATGCATCAAAATTATTTATTGTCTAATGCAACAGCAACAATTCTACATAATTTCCACAGGAGAAAACATGGCCTGCAAATTTCCTTTTCCATGTCAATTAGCTTTCCTCATGCTTCACCAAATGTCTTTAGCAGCACCTAGAATTATTGTGATATAAGGGAAGTTTAACTTGGCAAGAGGCAGAGGAACCCAGTCAAAGCCAGAATAATGAAACAAACCCTTCACACTGACAGGGGAGAAAATACCCATCTCTCTCTGACTCTCATGTGTCTGTGGCATGTAAGTGTTCATGTCACCCCCTCATGCAGCACAACAGTGGTTTAAAATAGTCGATGGGCTTTCTACAGACCACACTGGCCTGAACAGGCTGTCGTGAAGATGGACTTAGTTAAACTAGTCTGGATTCTTGACTCTGTGGACATTGCTACTATGCATTCAGTTTTCCTTGAACATCTTTTCTTTTTCCCTCTGTTTTGTATGAAAAGAACTTTTTGCCATTTGCTCAGTGTTTTGCGCTGTCTCATGCCTGCTTAAGCTACAGGGTCTGACCAGGTTCTGCATGCACTGGTGGGCAGCTGGGCATGACAGATAAACTCTAAAGGTACAGTAAGCCTCAAGTGCCAGGATATACTGGTATGCCTATATTTGCATGGCAGATTTGATATAAACCATATGCATCATTTGCATTATAGACAAATCAGATGCAGAAATATGGCAACCCCAGACATGGGCACCAGTACACGCACTGTTAACATTCCATTGCTAATCTAAGTACCAAAACATCAGTGTATGCAGCTCTTAGGATTACCTGCAAACCCTGGCCACAACAAAAATTTATCTAGGTAGACCTTTTTGCTTTACCGTATTCAGAATGAATTTTGTGGATATTGCATTGGCAAGAGTCCCCAGTGAAAAATAAAACAAAGGTGATACTGTCTCTCATTTTGCTTATAACAGAACACAGCACTCTAACCTCATCTTGTAAGTACTTTGAATTGAATCCTCAGCTGGTGCAAATTGTCTCCACTCCACAGAGGAATGGCGCTTCCGTGTACCAGCGCTCCCGGGGTTGCCAATGGGAGGTCTTCATACTGAGTATTCGCAAAAGCAGACCTGGGGCAAATGAGCCTGACTTGAATGTGTTTGTGAGCATAGATAGATCTTGCCATGAAGCAGAGAACAAATTTTATTTGAACTCTGTCCCCTTTGTAACTTTTTCTTCACGATCCTCAATATGTTTTTGCATTTAGGGACTGCAGAGACCTTCTGTAGCTGTGCTAACACATGCCAGTTCCCCTGGGTTAGACTAAAAAGCTGTTTAGCCTGATAAAACTCCTCACAGCTGTTAACCAAAGATTGTGTTGGATGAGGGGCATGCCCCATATGTCAGAGGGTGCAGAGTTCACATGTTGATAGGGTTTCACACTTTAATTTTGCTTTCTAAACCTACAAATAACGAAGACAGAACTGCAAGCCTCCCATGGCAGAATGATTGCAAATAAGGCAAACTATGATTGATTTGAGTTTGACAGCTGAGTATTGTTTTGCCTACCTAACCCAGGAGTACATAAATATTCACCAGAGAAATGAGTGACCTGCCTCATCTTTTGCCTTGTAAAGTAATTTTGACCACAGTTCTGCAAAGACACTGTACATGCTCAGCTTTTAATATGAGGGCTGTAAATAAAAGTAGCTTTGTCTGTTCCTGAACAAAGCAGGTTACATATGCTTGGATAAGAACACACATCTGAACACACCATCGAGTTTCAACACCTCTACAAGCAATGGCCTATCCTCTGCACATTGTAATAGATAGTGTGTGAGTTCTCTAGTTGCCCACCTGCTTACAAAGTAAAATGCATTAGTAAAACTGTTTTCATAAGATTTGAGTTGCATTATGTCTCAATGCTGTTTACAAACTTTGATTGCATGGTTTTACAGAAATTTAACCTTTTTATTCCCAGGATGACAATATATGTTATAAAATGTTTATGATTTATTGGAAGAGATTTTCTCCCCTCTTGGGGACAGTTCCTTTTACAAGAAATTCAGAGGGTTACTTAGTATAGAATTACAACAGCAAATCTCAACTACTGATTTATACCAATCCAAAGGGTTTTTAACTATTAACAAGAAACATATTGTTCAGCATAAAACAAAATTATGAATGTGTCTGTGTAGCAGTATATGAGTCAATTCAGACTGACTTGGAAATGAGAATTGTCTTGTGTGAATGAGGAAGGCAAAAGTAAGCCTAAAGCTCTCCATAAAGTAGACAGTAGCTGTACTGAACAAGCCCTCTTTCAAAAGCCAGTGGCTTCTCTCATCACTGTGGTGCCTTAAAAACAAACTGATGGCACAAGTACCTGTAATATTGCCTTAGGTTTAAAAGAAAAGTATGAACACACCCTGGATATTGGAAGCAAATATTCTGAAAGTTTCTGATGTGTTCTTTGTTGGAACACATCAAGCTCTCTGTGGAATGTAAACACCAACGCAGGGGTTGATTTTAAACTTGCAAAACTTCCAGCCAAATTTGGGGTTTCTGAGGAAAGTCACATATGTCGTTACTCTATCCTGACTTACAGCTTGGGCCCCTTCCCTTAGTTCTACTAAAAAATGAGAGCAGTGGAATCACTCCACTGGTCAGGGTATCTAGCAAGTTTTCAAATTTAGTCTTTTAGATCTAGTATTGTAAATTTCACATGTAATATTTAAAATTAAATAAGTCCTTATAGATGCAGAAGAGTGCTATAAATATTTTCTCTTAATCCCCTAAACTTTAGCGTGAGTGGTAGTGGTGGCTGCACAGGGAGGAATGATTAAAAATTACTCAGACAGAAGGGGGAGAAATGGTCATTTATTCTTCCCTAACTTTCTTTCCTAAGAACACTGATTTGTGTAGTTTATTTTAATTTATGTATCTAACTGTGATCTCATAGAGTCATCTAAATAAATACTATGAGCAAAAATAAAAGGGTTTATTTCCATCCTTCTTTTTCCTAAACGCAAAATTATGTCCAATAAAAAGGAAACAAGATTTTAAATATTTAGAAGTTTAGTTTAGAATGGCTATGCACACAAAGTTTATAGGCCAAAGTTTTCAAATATTTTGCTTAATTTTACATTCCAGATTTGCCTCTTCCATAAAAAAAACACAATAGCTTTTGACATTAATGGAACATACAGGCACCTAGTGGTTGTAAGTCAAACCAAATGTGAATTTGGTCACTTAATTATTTCTGAGTTTTGCTTTAAATGTCCAATATTACATCTCTAAAGATTTCTTGCTCAGAACTTTACTCCAGAGCACCTAGATTTTGGGGTTTAGTAACTCTCCAAAATCTGCAGTACTTCCCTGGATGCTAAGAGTGATCTCCTTCCTGGCACAGACAGCAAAACATGCTTCATTTCCAGCCCATACCTGGGTACAATACAGATCCAACAAGACTTGTTTTTGGCAATGTTTGTCTCCTTCTCTCTGATAACAGCAGGTGCCACTGAAATGCTGTAAGGCTCCTCCACACAGGGCTTAACCCCATTTTTTGGATGCAAGCTTTAAGACTAATGTGGGCTTGGGAGCCTGCTGCCAGACACTGTATTTGGGAATTTTGGTCAACATTTATCAGGTCATTCTGGAATTGCAGATTTCTGCTTTTAAAATGAGTGCTCACGTCTGTGTGAAACATGAGCTATGAAATCTTTCTGTAGTTTTTTCTAATTATTTTTATGGCATGGTATGGTACAAATGCAGGATATTTATTAGTCTCCATATTAAAGTCACCAAAAGTAGAAGCAGTTGAAGTTTAAGCAGGTTGTGCTACATTGTCTACTTAATGTTACCAGTGTACAAGTAAAAAGTGCTCTTACTGCTATACATTCTGCATCCTTAACCTTTTAGCATGGCAAGAATAAAAGACACAATACATTACAGAAGGGCAGAGGGGGAAGGAAAAAAATTTACTTGAGTTACAACAAGGAACAAATTGATGGCTTAAGCTCAATCACAAGAGCTATGAAGTATTGAATTTTTGCCTTGAATTTAAGGATATAGCTTTTGACAGGTTGCTGAGAGCCAGATTTTTACAAATCCCTCCGGTTTTTCCACTTAATTATTGTTGGATCTCTTAGATGACTAAATGCACCTATCAGCTGAGAAGGTAAATGCTGACACACTGTATTTGGTGGTTGCAATGTTACATCACAGCTCATCATCAGGATTCAGATGGAAGTCAAATTCTGTTTTAAAAAGTATTGTAAAGAATCTGTCATTCTAGATTTCTTAAAAAAGAAAAGGCTAAGTCTGTGCACATGCTAATGTTAATGAAGTACTCTGTGTTTATTTTAGTGCAAATCTGTTGAGTTGCCATTAAAGATAACTATAATTCTGATGTTATAAACTAGAACACTCTTTAGACAGAAATACAAAGGACTTGGCTCTAAAGGTAAATAAACAAGCTAAGGTGTAACTAAGGCAACATAATATGTAGTAAACAAGAAATAATAACCACCACAAGATTTAAACAACATGTCAACATATGCCGAAATCCCTGGAAAATACAAGGAATCTGATCTGAATCAGATCAATTAACAACATTGTTTCACTTTAGTGGATGTTGTAGAATTTGACCCAAGATGATTCTGAGAATTTTGGAACTGATTGTCTGGAAATGTTACAGGGATCTAATTAACTAGTTATATGTGTTGTGTAACTTCCTCATAGACAGGTACTCTTGTGTTCTGTAAAACAAAAACACCACTTACACAGCAAAGGATGCTAGAAATACAGGTGGTTTGAACCTTATATTTGCATATTGCTGCATTGACATTATCATTGCATATTGTCTTAGGCATTTTTAAATCACAATAATGTGGAATTCAATGTCAAAGAAAACACCATATGAAATCTGTACCCCTGTATGTTTGCATGAATGTGTTTGAAGAGCTTCCCACTGACCTGAAGAACAGCAGGTTTAGTGTTTTTTTTTTTTACTGCATTGCATTTTTAATTTTTTGCTGACACACATGCAAGAATTACAAATTTTCAAGAGGTAAAAGTAAGGGTCTTTTATCAAGACTGTCTAGATTAATTGATAATAAGGAGGTGATGGTAATTTTCAGCTGACTTTATAAAGGGATTTTACAGACATTTAGGAAAACATTTGCCCCAGAGGGAATAAAAATGGTTGTAAAATAAGGGACACTGAAGGTATGGTAGGTTGTAAAGTGACAGTGGGAGAGTTTTGCTGCCTGACTTTCCTTTTAATCTTTTCTAATTAATTAATAATTCCTATTTGGTTGGTTTGTTTGTTTCTTTTACACTTAAGTTTTACAGCAATTTGAAGGAAATTTTGTCCCTTCCTCAAACAGGAGCTGCCTGGCACTGCCAGCACACTCCTGGCTTTGGTCTAGTTGCTCCCTGATCCTTACTTGTGATGCAGCAAAACACAGAATTTGTGTTTGAGGTACAGCAGGACCCATCCCATACACCAGCCAAATCCTGTGATACTCAGCAGAATCACTCCAGAGTGGTGTCCCTTAGGCTCTTGTCGTCTTTGTTGGCCCCAGAGAGCTTGTGGAGCAGGTAGCAAAGGAGGCTTACATAGGAGTTCAGAAAAAGCTGTGAACGTCCAGGAAATTCCAGCCTGGTTTGGGGATGCTTTTAGATCCATCTGGCTGAACTTTCTTCCTTTGGTTTTGTGCTAAATGTCTTCACTTGTCCCTTGTGATAGCCACAGTTAATGTTAAAGGACCTGTGAAGTGCAGGGACTTTAATAAAATGTTTTCTGAAGTCTTGTTATTGAAGAGAGGAGGAGGGGCATGATGCTTACCATTTTAAGCAAGTCACCCAGGGGTGACTTGGACACTTTAGCCTAAGACATCCGTGGGCCAGCCCTTTCAGAGCAGGGGGCATCATGATCCCCAGGCAATAAAGCAACCATTGCTGTCCATGTCAATGCCTTGAGCTGATGCTCTTCTGTGCTAACCAACATTAACAATCCTGGGGATGTGATCCATCTCTCTTACTCCATAGTTGCATACTGTGACCACTGATTGGCAGAGTCAGTCCCTCAGAGGTTCATGAGACACCATAAAGTATCTTCCAGTTTGTTTAGTGCTCAGTGGATTTAGCTTCTCGAAGTCAATCACAAATATTTCAACAGCCATGAGGACCAGCCTTGATCCTGCTAAGCCTTACTTGAAAGAGGAATCTTAATTCATGCACGTCCCAGTGACTTTGATGGAACTGCTCACATGTGTAAGAGTCTGTAGGATCGGCAGCCCTTAACTACAAGGGAGTTATGTAAAACTGCATGGCATCTGTAAACAAACACAACACTACAGACCCTGGTGTGCTGCTCTGCTCCTTTTTGGACACACTATCCTATCTTTGCTGAGGCAAAATCTCTCCTGCTCTCTTTGCATCACACAGATGGGATCAAAAAGCTGAAGAACTGTTTTTTCATGACGGGAGTCCATCACAGGAGCATTGCTATTAGTCTTTGCTAGCCATCAATGTCTGGAAATTTCACAGTCAAGTTGCTAGTGATTGTATTGAAAGGGTTTGTGTGTGGGTGGCTGAAAATATGGTGCCTGGCCCCTGGTGCCAAACTCTTAGGCAATATCAGCTGTCTTTACACAAGTGATGAGGCAGAATATGTTACTTTAAGTTTAATATTCAGAACTTCGTCTCTCTTACTGTCAAAAAAAATATACATGTGGAGGAGATTGCTGAATACAGAAAGTGCATAATTAAAGACCTCAGCATAGAAGAAGACATCATGAAGTTTTCACAGAGAAAGGTGTTGTGAAGCGGTTCTTTCTTTATTTACATTTAAATTTGTCTATTCAAATTATTATTTTTTTTAATATAGCAGCAATTTGTTTCTGTATCAATAATACTGTAGTTTTAGATTCTCCAAATATGTGGTTGACTTTCCAGTGCTTTATTTTGTGTACACAGACAGTCAGGAGCTTGGCTTTGCCCCCCACACTTAGTAGAAACTGTCCTGGTTTCTTTTTTACTCATTGTATTACACAGAATTACTAAAAAGCATGGGAGAATTGAAAATGCCAAATTCTCTACCTGATTTTGCTGTGCTTCTTTTCCTATTACAATATTGAGTCACTTGTACCTTAAATATTGAGAAAAAGAGGAGCAAGTTTGAAAAGGAGGAAGGAAACCAAGGGAGAAAGGAAGTCTTGAAGAGAAAGAGAGCCTTGAAATCAATTAAGTGTAGCAAAGGAAGGCTAAGGATGAAAATGTGGTATGATGTATGTGTAAACACATGGACACTGGTCATAATAAAAGTGAAAGTCAAGTAGAGATGGAGGGAGAACAGGGGGAAGGAATGTTGGATGTTTTGCAAACCATTGCCTTCTCATGAATGTACATCTTTAATGATGCACATTTTGTTATCTTCTTTTGGTTTATGATGCTTGTGAAAGCTGGCAATACCCTCCAAAGGACATTCAACACACAGCTGGCAGGACAACCTCTTTTGGGCCACCATTTAACCTTAGGTGTAGGAAAAAGATAAAATGGTGATTGTTGGTGCTGCCTCTGGGAAGGGCTTGTGGTCAGAGAATCATCAAAGGTGGAAGGCACTTTCAAAATCATCAAGTCCAGTCATCCATTCAGCACTACCACTGTAATCCTAAACCACTAAAACCCTAAACCACTAAAACAGATCACTCAGCGCCAGATCTGGACTCCTCTTGAACACCTCTGGGATGGTGACTCCACCACCTCCCTGGGCAACCAAAGTCTGTTCACCATAACAGTGAAAATTTTTGTCTAATATCTAATCTGAATCTCCCCTGTCTTGGCTTAAGGCCATTTGCTCTAGTCCTCTCAACTGCAGGCATGGCAGAAGAGACCGGACCGCACCTCACTACAACCTCCTTTCAGGTAGTTGTAGGGAGCGATGAGGTCCCCCTGAACCTCCTCTTCTCTAGACTAAAAAAGCCCAGCTCCCTCAGCCGTTCCTCATGAGACATGGTATGTTCTACGTGTGAATATATGAATTTTTATAATTTTTATAATTTTTATCAATTTTTATCAATCTTTAGTTGAGAGTACTCCTCTCCCCTTTCTCTCCAACATGCTTGTTTGCATATCCATGCTTTGCAATAATGGCCTCTAAGATGCTTAAACAAACAAAACAGATATTTTCTTCATCTTTTCTTAACTATTTTAGTTTCTTTTCTATCAGGTGACAGAAAAAAAATAATCACTAAAAGCTGTAGATCTGTCCCTTCAGCATTTTGTGCTAGTCTACAAAAAAGTATAGCAGTGGGTAGTTTGGAAAAAGGATAGTATATATGTATTTAAAGATAAACTGTTCTTTATTTCTCTCTGCAGCAAACCATATTGCTGATTAACCACTGCTTTCACAAACTACAAGTGGGCCATTTAAGCTGTTTCACTGCTGGTTAATGTACTGTATTGTGCTCCCTCTTTCTACAGTACCTTGGTAGTGTTTTGTTTTTATTAGAAATTCACCTATCCCTGTCTACTGAGGAGAAAAGAAATTACACTACAGAGCCCTACAGCCCATAAAATGGCAGAGATTCCTAAATAAGACTGGCCCAAAACCGAAACCTCTGTCTGCCTGCACTGTAATGAAATGCATGACTACAAGAGATAATAATAATTGCAGCAATAGCTCGTTACAGCTCCCAGATGATTTGGTGCTGTCAGGAGTGCACTGTCCTCTGACATCCCAGGAGGCGAGCAGCATCACTGACTGCAGGCCCTGATTGGTGTAGTGAAATATTGCTGGCAAAAATTAAAAGGTCTTGGTGTCAAAATAATTCATTATATGCATATCTTCCATTCTGATGAAATCGCTGATATCCGGATTAGCAAGATAATAAAACTGATCAGGCTACAGTTAAACAATTTAAGCTGGAGAGCTGTTCATTTTGTAGGTGTCACTTGTCAGATCAAGGGGTCAGAGCGCGATGAAAGGCTCTCCCCAGTAACCTTCTGATGATTTGGATCTGGAACGTTCTTCATGATTTGTCCAAAGTTTTCATCACTGTGCTGCCGAGTAGCATTACCACGGCAGGCTCTGTTCTGACATTCAAATCCTGGGAATGACAGGTTATTAGGAGAAGAGAACTGGCTGTACATACATTAAGCCTCATATCTTTGACCTGTAATTTGAACTGATAGTGATATTGTAATTGAGTGAGTAAAAAAAAGGAATTTTTTATTAAAACACAGGAAGATGAAAAAACATTTATTTTCAGGAGATTTATGGGTTCATAAAATAAGCTTTTTTGATGATGGTTTATTTTACAGCTCTTGAAATGCTGAGCTGTGTACTTACTACTTATTTTATGGAAGAGTTATTTAAAATAATGTAGCTTCCCATATATTTCCAGCCTGTTTGTCAGTACCCAAGCTTGTGCAGATGGAGAGATACCCTTTCATATGGGAGTTCATATATTTGAATAGTTCAAGGATTATCCCAATAAAATGGACCTAGGAATGTATTGCACCCAGTTAATGCTCATAGCTTTAGAGACCTCTGATGTCCTTTCTTGACACCTTATTGTAGGATATTATTATACAATGGATCTTCAGTCATATGGTTATAGGGAGTGGGGCAGAGCCGGATTATGAGGGTAATTGACTCCTG
This sequence comes from Neopelma chrysocephalum, assembly GCF_003984885.1. Lineage (NCBI taxonomy): Eukaryota > Metazoa > Chordata > Aves > Passeriformes > Pipridae > Neopelma > Neopelma chrysocephalum. The sequence continues at coordinate 11,820,713 of NW_020897689.1, forward strand.
TGCATGGCAGTGTTACACACTTCAGTAACCAATTTAATGGAATGTGTTTTCATGTTCTCCCACACAGCCCTGCCCCAGCATAATTCTCCTCTCAGGGCCCCAGCAATTTGGTACAGGTGAAGAGTGGCACAAGGGCTCTTGATTTTCCAAAGATGGGCCCATAGGCTCAAAAAGAACCAGCTCCTGTGGCAAATCTGCTGCCAGCAAAAGAACTGCTTCTGAGCCCAATAGATTAATTGGGGTTACCAGGAATTCACTGCTCCTGATGAAACCGGACCTCCGGTGCTTGTCTGACAATTTTTGTGGTTGTTGATTGTTATTGTTTGTGATTGTTGGGTTTTGTTACACAGGACAGAGATAATGCTTTGGCGTGGGTGAAGCACTTAAATGACCCATCAATAGCAGAAATTGGGCTGGACATCTGCAGAGCTCTTCACCGGCGGGAAAAATCTCACTCCCTTGAAACTCAGAAGAGTCTTGCACTATTTCAGCATGAGCTGGTCCTTGCATAGAGTCAGGCAAAGGCTTTGTTTCTTTTTCCTGGCATTTGGGAAAAGGAAGAGAAGAAGAAATGTCCAGCTCTAAACGAGGCAGCTGGATTCTTAAAAACCAATCGCAAAGAACATTAGTGGTTTGTTGATGCCATTTTTTGCTTCTGAACTGTTCCTAGAGTGAGGATCAAACATCACAGTCAACAAGTTTTTTTTGTTTCCCATTTACTGTGGCATAATACAATAGAGTATACTTGATAGAGTATACCTGATTGCTGTGTGTTTATTCTGTCAATTTTCACAAGCAACATTACTGATCCCTGAGAAGCTATGGGTTCACTGCACTTAAATGACTGCTCCTTCTTTATAAAGGGTACCAAGCCTTGTATTCACATACCAATCTTATGTTAAATCAGAAGTTAAGTCCTGGAGACAATATTTTTGTCTGAGAATCATTACCTTGACTTCATTTAATATTTAAGTATTTGAGTAGATTCAAAAGTTAATTAACCCCTTCCCCCCAAGCATAACTACCTCTTCTTTTCCTTGTCAGTTGGCAAGTGAATATTGACGCTTATATAATTAAAGAATTGATCCTTAAAGCACAGTCAAGTGATGGTAATATTTGCATAATTGTATTAAAAAAAGTTTCCAGAATGTAAATTTTATGGCCCATCTTCCAGAGGGATTTGTATATGCTTGCCCTTACAGTTGGGTCAAGTACAACAGAAATTTGTGAGCTTACCCTCATGAGTAAAGTTAAATAAGTAAGCACATATTTTCAGGGCCAAACTTGTAGACTCTCCCTAATGTAGGTTTCCCTAGACTACAGTGAAAGATATGATAGTCTTTAGCCATAAACCCTATTACAGTTTTGGAAGGACACAGAGTTTAGTCCTTGTAGGTAGTTTTGCTTTGCTCTCTACCATTAAGATATATGCACAGTTTGCTTTTATGATGTTTGCTGTCATTTAATTACTGATGCATGAAGATGATCTTCGCAATTCAATTAAAATTAATTATCATTTTAGTGGTTTTTTTTCAAGTCAGTTGAAGATTTTGGGATGTTGCCTTCTCCATGCTTATCATCTAAACTGAAGGACTGTGTGTTTGAGGACTGTTTGATGGACTGCCAGATGTAGCCTTTCTTTAGTTATTAGTTAAAAATTGTAACTCATGGAAATTAGTGCAGAGTTGTGCTTCTGCCATATAAACTAGAATAGTTTGGGAAAGTCTTTAATGAATCTTGGGAGCAATTTCACCTGCTCTTTCTCTTAGGTTCAGGAAGTCATCATTGGATAGTCATCATTGGTAGGCCATTTACTTTTGTGGGAAGTTTTGGTAGGAAAGTCAGAGTCAACTATTGTGAATGTCTCTCTAAGTGTGGTATAAAAGCAATATCAACCTTTTTCTCTTAGTTTTTCTCCCTGTTAGGACATGAAGAACTAAAATTTTTTATTACATAATATAATGATGTTTAAAAATATCTGGTATGTCATATTCTGATTTTTTGCATTTTCATGGGGATAGCCTGGTGGCCAGCTTTTCATAACTTTAAACATAATCAATAAAACAAAAAGGCAAACTGCATTTAAGGAAAGACCATTGAAAATCTTTGAATTTGTACAACAAACAGTGGGATATTTTCCTTGTTAGCTTATCAGAAATTTTCACAGAAGTTCAAGTACGTTCTTTAGGGAGGCCAAATGAAAGGAGAGGCTAGGAAAGACATGAACTTTCAAAAAAATACAGTAAAAACTGGACTTAAACTCTTAGATTCTGATTAAATCAAAATGGCTTGATTTCAATAAGTACCTGCTTGGTTGAAGTTTATTTCTCATGCACAATATGTAAACATAGGTGTCACCCTAATTAGAAAGCAGTAGATATTGAGCGAATTTTATACACAATATATATTGTTTGGGAATAGATGTTTATATTCTACTTACTTTGATATGCAATTCAACCAGCTTGTAATGAAGACAGATCATTTTTCCCCCCTTCCATTATCTTTTCTATGTTACAGGCATGTATTTGAGTCTACACATACCAGCTATAAAGATGCAAGAAGCTATGAAAAACAGGGGGAGATCAGTTTATTACATACATAAAAAGCTATGAATTTATTTTTTCCACATCAGGTGTACATTTTGGAGGTACCTAAGAAATGACTCAGTAGCTTCGCTTATTTGATTCCCTTACAGGTTTTATGTCTTTACCCATTTTAATTTTTCATTAGAATATAATAATAGCCACAGGAAAAAATGATTTGGTCTGTGATCTATTTCATTATGTTCTCATCATAAGGGGAGAATCTGAAGTGGGAGAGCATCACTAATTTTTCGGCACAGTAATTTATTCTACAGTATTTAAATGCTGTAATTTTCACACCGAGGCACATGCTGCCACATCTATCGTCCCCTGGACCAGTCTCTGTCTTGCTCTTTCCTTTTCATCTGTTTTGTTTTTGCATTTTTTTTCATAAATTCGACAGATGGCCTCTTGATGAATCCTTGATAATACTGTCATGTAAAGCAGCTAAGACTAGAAATCATCTCAACAATTTTTCATTGCAAAGAGAAAATTGAAGGCAGACAAACATCACTAAGTCCATAACAACAGCAACAAAATATCCACTTCATGTAAATAAAGAGGACAAGCTTTTCTTATAATGCTCAAACACTAATGCCAGTATCCTTTAAAGCCTCTGGATTTTTTCAGGCTACATTTAATTCATCTTTCAAGCCTTGGGTTTGTTTACTATTTTGTTGGTTTCATATTCAGAAACATTTTCCCGGCTCTTAATGTGTTCTCTCTCCTCCTTAGTCCCCCTCCTTTTAGGTCTTTATAATTGTGGATCAGGTGAAGTTTGCTTCCCCTCATTTCAAGGTCATGCACCACTAGGACCATTTTCCTGACTCAGAGGGCACGTAATTTCACAGCCGTGTACTCCTCATTAATCCACCCTGAGTGGGTGCTCAGGAAGTTCCAGATCACAGATTTGTTTTTGTCTTGTTCTCTGACTCAGTGCTTCACAAAAGGATTAGATTAACCCCTTTTGATTGTATTTATATCTTATTGCATCGTGATAGAAATAAAGTGATTTCTTCTTCTCCCCACGTAACCTTCCCACCCCTTCCACCATTGCACTGGGGACCAACAGTATTTCTTTTCCAACAGCATTCAGTTAAAGAGAAGCTTGCGGCAGACAGACAGAATTATTTGTTTTCTCTTTGCTCTCTTAGTGCAGCTTTAATGCATTAATCTATTTCTTCCCATTTGCAGACACTTGTTTATTAACTTTGAATGGTTTCTGTGTAACTGGAAACTGCTTCAGTCCATTGGCTCTGAATTTGGTCTCATCTGGACCTGAATTGTCCTGGATCCAAACAAAGAAGAAAACAAAGATGGCATAGTGACTACTGGAGGATCCATTCTTTCTCCCTTGATATTGTGCCCCAGCCAACTGCATCAGCCAGACCCCTTCACCTGGGAGTTCTCTTCTGCCTCCATCTGTTGGCCAACTTCTCCTTGGCACCTGCTGGTGGAAGGGGTCACCTACTTGCTGCTCCAGGTGGGAACTGACATCCCAGGTTGGGTCTATGTTTGCTGATGTGCCCTCGGGAAACTGGAGTTCTGGAGGGCTCTGGAGGGTCTTGCATCCCTGTGCCTCAATTGGCTTGTGACAAAATGCAAAGCACATGGGAGCTGTGAGAAGTATTTTTAAGTGGAGCTGATCTGCTGCATTTAGCATCTTAAGGCAGCAAGGTTTGGTATTCAGAACAACCCACTGGGATACTCTGAGCTGGCACAAAACTTAGTGTAATTACTTAACATTGGTCCTTTTTTCCTCTCTGTGTAGTAGGAAATGAATTTTCTAAGTCATATAATGCCATTTTTTAATTCTTCCGGTAGGATTCGATTTGAGATAAAGGTAGCCTGCAGGGTTATTGAGCAGACCAGCTGTATGTGGGCAGCTCCCAATTTTAACTTTATCTCCATTTTTTGTAATGGGTGTTTAGGTCAGTGCTGTACTTGTAAACACCTAACTTCAGGTGCCTTAAGCTCAATGAGTCCATCTTTAGCATCCTTGTACTGAACCTGTCTTAAAAATGCAACCTACCTTAGAGATACATACACTTAATTTGTGACATATTTTGTTATTATTATGAATAATTGTGTTTCCTATGGAGTTGGCAATCAGCAAATCAAGAATGGCCCCCCCTTACTCTAGATGTTGGTCAAAATAAAGTGGCTAGTGGTCTCAGATCCACTAATATTATCACTGAAATGGATTAGATTCAAAGTGCATGTTGCGGTAAGGGGATGCTGACTATTGCCACAGGAATTACCACAGAAACTCCCGAGTTTCAAGATGGAAGGTAGGAGAAGAAGGGTGAAGAAAAGGTTTGGCCAGTTGAGAGGAATAGAGAACTGAAAGGCAATGCAGAAAAGAGTAAAAGAAGACAGGGGAACAAAACTGAAGTTAATTTGCATTCACTGGTCAGATAAACCAAACTGAACAGCTTGAAGGTTAATGAGCTTTACCCATCAGCTAACTGGTGAGACCCACTGCATGCAGGTTCCTACCTGGCCACAACCAGGCCACAGTGGGAAAGACTGAATCGCTATACTTCATCTTGTGTTTGTGATGCCCTAGATGTGTACCTGCCATTGGTTGCTGTGATAGCCAGAAAAGAATAACTTATTGCATCCTGAGTGTGTAATTGCTTATTATTTCATACTGAAACCTGCGAAACAGAGTGGGGAAATGCCTAGTCAAAACCGTAGAAAGTTCTCAGAATGCTTCCCTGCTTCAGCTCCTTCTGATCTTCCTGGCAGCTTCATTAATGCATCCTGTTTTGAATTTCCCAATACAAGTAAGACATCAATAAACTGAAGAAAATTCTGCAGAGGGCCACTGAGGTAGTCAGGGGCTAGAGCATCTGTCCTGTGAAGTGGGGCTGAGGGAACAGGGCTTATTCAGCCTTGAGAGGAGGTGGCTTCTGGGGGACCTAACGAAAAATGTACCAGAATCAATGAGGAGGTTAGCAACAAGTTGGAGCCAGGACTTTATAGAAGTGTGTGGTTAAAGGACAAGAGACACTGAATGGACAGAGACTAAAACAAGGAAAATTGTATGGCAGAATCACAGAACATGCTGAGTTGGAAGGGACTCACAAGGATCATAAGTCCAACTCCTAACCCTATGCAGAACCATCCCCAGGAGTCCCCATGTGCCAGAGAGTATTGTCTAAATGCTTCTTGAACTCTGGCAGTCTTGGTGCTGTGACCACTTCCCTGGGGAGCCTGTTCAGTGCCCAGTCACCCTCTGGGGGAAGAACCTTTTTCTAACATCCAACCTAAACCTCCCCTGACACAACTTCAGGCCATTGCCTCGGGTCCTGTCACTGGTAACCACAGAGAACAGATCAGTGCCTGCCCCTGTCCCCTTCATGAGGAAGTTGTAGACTGCAATGAGGTCTCCCCTCAGTCTCCTCCAGGCTGAACAGACCAAGTGACCTCAGCTGCTCTTCATACAGCTTCCCCTCAAGGCCCTTCCCCATCTTCATTGCCTTCCTTTGGACACCGTCTAACAGCTTAATATCTTATATTGGTGACCAAAACTGCACACAATATTCAAGGTGAGGCTATACCAGGTCAGAGCAGAGCAGGATAATCACCTCCCTTGACCTGCTGGTGATGCTTTGCCTGATGCCCATCCAGGACAGAGTTGGCCCTCCTGGCTGCCAGGGCACTGCTGACTCATATTCAATTTGCTATTGACCAGGATCCCCAGGTCCCTTTCTGTGACACTACTTTCCACTATCTTGTTCCCCAGTCTGTCTGTACATACAGGGTTGCCCCATCCCAGGTACAGAATCCAGCACTTTCCTTTGTTGAACTTCATATGGTGATTGCCCAGTCCTCTGATTTGTCAAGGTCTTTCTGCAGGGCCTCCCTGCCTTTGAGGGAGTCAACAGCTCCTCCGAGTTTTGTGTCATCCCTTCCAGTCCTGGGTCAAAGTCATTTAGGACGATGTTGAAGAGAACAGGGCCCAAGATGGAGCACTGTGGAACTCCACCTGTGATAGGTCGCCAGTCTGATGTCACCCCATTCACTCTTACCCTTTCTCCTCAACTCATAAGACATGCATGATGTGTTTATCCAGCTGTATCCTTGTGGATATGAGGAAAAACTGTTACACTATGAGAACGGTGAAGCCACGGAAAAGTGAGCACTACCTACTCACTTGGATGTTTACAGAATTTGTCAGGATAAAGCTTTGAGTAACATAATCTGACCTTGTAGCTGTGCCTTCTTTAAGAAGGATGACCTGTGCAACCTGTACTGCTCTCTGATTCACACTGGATGGAGGGGAATACCTACCAAATTCTGATCTCCCTAAAGCAGTGGAGAGACGCTTTCTTTTTCTGCAGCTCTGAGTCCAAGATGGTACAGATAGAAGGTACAACCCCAGCTGGACCTCCTATTTTCCTTTGGTGTCATCTGCAGCATAATGATGAAGGAATGACAGCAGAGTTTGTCCCTGAGGGCTGTGGCTAAAGTAACTGAACTTCTGGAGGCTCCTAACCCCAAAAGGGAAGTACCCCCAGATGCTGCAAGCTGTTCTACACAGAGAGCACAGAAGAAGCTCTATATGAATATAAAGCTATGGAAATTTCAGAATACTTTTTGATGGCTTCTCTGGGCTTTGTTGAGGGAAGAGGGAAAGTCTCGGATGATAATGAGAGGAAGACTTGCTCCCAGCTGGGACCTCTACCATGCTGAGTGCCATTCACTCTGGTGCAGATGGCTGCTGACTTCTTTCCATGAAGCAGGATAATTTTGGACTACCTATGGGGTATGCAAGCTTATAGAAAATTAACAACATAGAGCAACGTGTTTTGTATGGGAGGGGACACTACACTGCAGTTACTCTGCAGCTGAGCTGACTGCAATACATGCAGTTATATCCTAGCTAGATTTAAACCGGCTTGCCTGGGTGCTCCTGGTGGCATAAAAAAGAGAGCTCCTTGCAGATAGCAAAGCCCTTCTGAGGAACACAGCAAACATCAGGACATTTAGTTCCACTAATTCCTGTGCAACAAAGCTATCGTCCTGAGGATCCATTCAGTGAATACAGTGCTTTTTGCCCAAGCTGCAATAAATACAGTATAGCTATACCCTAAAATAATTTTTATTTTAAAATGTGATTTGACAAGATTGCCTTTGCTACATGAATGTTTTTTCTGTTTGTTTCTTCATCCTGATCAGGAGCCCCAGGTTCGTTCCTTAGAACCAGAAAGAGAAAAAGCCATGACAACAACCTGTCCAAAATTTAAATGATGAAATGATAAAAAGAAGCAGAACAGAGCTGTGTGAAGAAAGAAAGCAGCTTTCTCCCTTCCATAAGGCATCTTCTCTGAAATTCACTTGGAGACACTGCAATTTGGATTGTTTCTTACATTACCTCTTCCGGATGCTTTTAGTGCTACAATATTTGATAAAGTTTTTCCCTAAGAACAAGGGTTTGCTTTTCCAATGGTATGAAATACCAGGAATTGTAGGTAGATGGTGCCCTGGAGAGGGTCATATCTGTCACTCACAAGTGTTTTTTCCTTTACCAATATACTAATATTTTAGAGATAAGAGGAAGGTATAAGATTTCCTAGGCAAGTTTTTCTATTACATTAGCCCAAGCACCAAGGACATAAAAGACTTACAGAAGTGTTGGTGTGAAGGAACAAAGCAAAAAATTTCCAAAGCGATTGTTTCCATAGTAAATATGATCATTGTTAATCACAGTCTCTCTGAGTTTCACAGTGTGCAAACTTGCAGCTGATAGGACTCGTATTGGACTAGGCAATGCGCAAAAAGAAGGCCAAACCCATAGAGATTGACACCACCTTCAATCACAGAACCTGAAATCAAACCTGGGATTCCAGCTCCTTGCTCACTTGCCACCCACATATCCAGTGCCCTTAACTATCTGTTGTGTCCTCTGACAGTATGGCTTAAGATTTATGAAATTTCTCATATAGATATTTCCTGTTGACCAGACCTGGATTCAGATCTCTGGTCCAAACCAAGTAGTGGAGAGACCTGTGCCAGCTCAGGGGAATACTTGGTCCAGGTCAGCACTCTGACTGACCTGGGGTGTAAGAAGAGATGCATTAACAGCCAATGTGCTGATACTTGTGAATTCCCTTCAGAAGTACCAAACTCTTCTCGTACTTTGCAAGGGTACACATAGCCATCTCTCATAGGGGTCTGGATTCATAATAGGACAGATAGTGTTACAGTCTCCTTCAGTGAATTTGGCCCATAAAAGGTAAATCCAACCATTCTTCTTTGCTCATTGAAAGTGGGATTAAAGATGGAGGTGTGGTTACTATCTAGTTGAAGTTGGGTGATTAATAATTGGCTAAGAATAGTATTCTTGTTAATAACTGGGGATCAATAATGGAGGCAGAATGGGTATGGGTGTGGGTCTGGTGTGAGTTTTGTAAATGGTACATCTATATAGACGACCACTGAGTGTCAATAGAACATATCCATACCACTGGATATATTCTTGTATATATATATTCTTACACATCTTGTATATACTTTAAAGTTCTTGTACATTAATTAATACAATTGGGCTTTAGAGAGTTTTTTGTAGTATGATGTGGCCAAATACTAGATAAATCCAAGCAAACAGAGTGCTCCCAACTCACAAAAACTGATATTAAAGATGCAAGAAGATAGTCCTCCAGCCAGTGGCGAAGAAGTCTCTGCTTGATTGCTTGCTGTGCGGGGCAATAGAGAGCTTGGCAGAGCGTGATGGGGGTTGGCAGAACACAGCCACCTTAAAGGAAGGGAGAGGGGAGCATCTTATGTCTCAGACTGTTGATGCTAGTGGCTTTAGGCTCCTGCCTTGTGATGCACTTAAGAGCTATGAGTAGCCCAATATAACATTATCACTTGTTGCTTGCTTATCACCTTTAGTACGAGACCTCAATAAAGAGGAGAAATAAAAGAACGCCATGCCCCCAAATATCATTTTTGTTATTAATTTTCATGGTCAAAAGTCCTGCATATAGAAGGATGAAGATAGTTTTTATTTTCTTATTCATGGTCCTTCTCAGTCTTCTGCAGTATTTGTTCATGCAGGCATCTTCTTTATATGGCATTCCCTCCCAGGCTTTTATGCTACAAACAGGAATGAATGGACACCATCATGGGCACTGGTTGCACTTTGGGAAAAAAACAAAACAAAACAAAGAACATTTTTGGAAAATTCTTTCTCCCGATTGAACAGAAGCAAATAGGTAGCATTGCTCAAAGCAGTTTGGGAGGTGAAATGGATGTCTGCTTTGCAGGCTCTCCAGGGGTCACACTCTTTCTGCAGTGGGAATGAGTGAGCTGCAGGTGTTGCTGTAATGCAAATCTCAGCCACAAATTGGATCTAGATCTTCTTCACTAGTGTTCAGAGCTCAGCCAGGGCATGTATGAAGCAGAGCGCTCCTGGACTCTGCTCTGTGGCTGCAGCCATACACAAGGGGTGGCGCAGTCGCCTTCTGGAAGCCTCAAAAGTTCTCTTTCTTCCTATTTTTTTTAAGCACTTAAGCCCAACTGCTAATGGAATTTCATGATTTTAAATAATTTACATTTCCATCTGGTTTGAAAAACACCAGGTGGAGATTGCAGATTAGGATGAGTCTAAGTGGAAGGAAATGTTTATTTAAAATATTAAAGCTAAACCCAAACATTTATGTGAACCACGTTTTTGCTGTCCATTGTGCTGTGTTCTTGTATCTTCTCTACTATCACTTTAAATGTGCAACTAGTATTTTGTTTTTAATCGGGTGTTTCGCACATGTTGCTTATCATTATGAACGTGGGAGAGGAGGCCAGAGTGGGGTACAGGGTGAGGGAGAGTCCGTACTAGAGGGTGAAAGAATCAGAGATTGAAGAATGCTTCTGCATGAGCTTTTATCATTACATCTGCTCCTTTCTGCTTTTCTACAGACCCTGCTAACTTGCCTAGTTGGAGGTGAAAATAATTTGAACCTAAATAAAACAGGTTACACAAGGGTGATTTTAAGGGAAATCATGGAACTCCCAAAGACTGATGAGGGTTTTGTTAGGGTAAATGATGGTTCGCATAGTCCAAACCACCCACAAGGACAAGAACTTTCCTTCTCTCCCACTTGCCAGCTGGCAAGCTTTTATTTAAAATGGGGGGTACTGAGCTGTGGTTTGTATAACTGCTTCTAATACTCGATCCTTAGCTGCCAGTTCCTTGTTGAACTTACCAAGTACAGCATGAAAACATGAGCTCACAGTGAGGAACTATATACTAGTGCTGTTCCCAGAGCTGCTGAGGCACCTTTTTCCCTGTACTTTGAAATATTTAATTTTATGCTGCACATCTGATATTCATCTTAAACCTGGCCTGTCTCCCTTAGCTAAAATCCTTGTATTTCAGTTCTCTGGAAATGGGATGTTTTTAATTTTGTACAATTCAGTAGAAGCTGTAGAGACATTCTGGTTGGTGCATGCCTTAGAGTGACATGACTCAAAATCACACCTACATTGTGATAATAGCACGTAAGGCTAAAATTTGTCTTTGCTGAACAAAACTCCAGATACCAATCATTGAAAAGCATGAGTAACACAGATTTAAGATTGCATTAGGAAAGCTGTATTAATATCAAATAAGTTAAATGTAGACCAACGTTACTTATGCTTGCAGATTCCTGATTCAGAGATGCCAATGGCTCGGAGACAACTACCTCTACTAGCCTGTAATCTGAGTCTGACTGACTTACCACAGGTAAAACAACTCCAGTTGCTCCAAGCTCTGTCCAAGCATGGTAATACAGCTTTTTACTGTATGTAAATAGTTTACATTTTTACCCTTCAGAGTTCTGTTAGAACATGAAAACTCTTTGCTACTTTGGCGAGATTTGACAAAAACAGAACCAGAACATTGACTTTTTGCCTGTGTACTGTGAACCCTATTGCCCTAAGACACTGCCAGACAGGTGAAGAGTAAGGTAGACACTGAAAGTTATAATATGCCTTGGTAGATCCCAAATGTAATTTGTGATGCCTCTAAGTTGAACTATGATCCAAAGGACCAAAATATGTTTTTTATTGCATATGAAATATTAGAAATTTTTTTGAGAGAATTTGACTCCAAAACCAGCTAGTCTGAAAGACTCATGAACAATAAATTAGTTTGTACTAGGATAGATGAATATTAGAAAAGATAAAATTTTCTGCAGAAAATGTACATGAATTTACCAAAGGAGAGGACGTATAGCATAAGCAGATTTTAATTTTGATGAGTTTGCGACAGAGCAAGCTGATAAGTATAAAGTAGTGGATGTAATTTATTAAGACTGAAAGATTTACAGTTGGGAGAAAATTCACTTTGTACAATCAAACAGTCAGATGCTGCTTATTAAGAGTCAATAAAATATTTTGGTAGGTGAAAAATAGATTAGAAGGTTATTGGTTATTTTCACTGTCATAAGGTAATTGCAAAGGGGGGTGTGTTCTAGGAATTAGTGTTGAGTAACTATACTGGTGACTCCAAAGAGGGAGTATATAAGTGAAAATTTGCCAGTTACAGTAAAATGGAAGATTTCATAAATACCAGAACAACCACGAGATTATACTTAAGATGGAGCAAGAACTGAAAGTGGCTTTGGTCATTTAATATACTATAGCACTGAAAGTATGATGAGGGTTGATGTTTTCAGGGATCAGTAGGTGCCAATCACAAATCAGGAAAATGAAATGATTTTTGTAAGAATCAAGAAAAAGTTAGCAGTCAAGCCCTGAAACACATATGACAACTCAACACCTATAGATAAACTAGAGGAGCCTTTTTGTCCTGAAGTGCTATTTGGATATTGTATGTTATGGTCAGGTCTAGATTCTCTCTTCATCGTTTAGTTCCCTAACCCGAAGACTCTGCCTCTTGACTGTGAGGGGTTATGGGAGTCATCTTTAAAGATGTTAGTTTCTGTCCCACATCCATTATTTTTATAAACAGCTTTTACCATACTTCATTAATAGTAATCACCTGTGCAGTCTTTGCAGTTGGAGACATAGCTGAGAGCTCTTCATCTGTACACATGAAAGAACTTGCATTTTGTTGATTTGCATCTTGAGTTTCTCCAATACTGGAATGTGCAGTAGGTGACTTTAAATGACTTTCTTCTTGTTTCCATCCCATTTGGGAAAAAATCTCAGAAAAATACCCTCTAAACAATATCATTAAAGGTAAGTAAACTAATAACACATAGATTTTAGTGTTTGCTGGTTTGTGTCAGTGTCTGGTAATACAATGAATAATTCATATCAAACTAGTAGAATGTAACATTTACATAAAATAATACTTTGCAAATTTATGGTAAGTACTAATTACTTGCCTTATTTGCCATGACTATGATATTAAATATTCATAAAAATGTGATTATTTCTTTGATTTGGCAGGCATTTAGATTTCTCTACAGCTTTTCACACTGCTAATTTTAATCCAGTAAATTATCTGGAAGAAAACAGTATGCAGCCTAAAAACTGTTCAAAATTCACTCCAACATTGAGCACATTATGGACGTAATGATCCATTACAACCAAACTTCAAGAAGATCTTGCAAGAAAACTGAGAATTAAACAAAGAAATATGGAGACTATCATAATTATTTATCAGATATATTTATTAATAGTTTAGAATTTTATATACATAAAAAAATTTTAAATAATTTGACTCAATTTTATATATTTTATTTTTCTGAAGTTAAGTTTTCTAAAATTCTTCCTATGTTAAATCTCTTACTCATCTTTATTCTTGGTTAAAATATTCTATATTTTAACTGGTTAAAGGAACTGAATTCCGTCTTTTGAATGCAATAGACATATGCTTATTTTTAACTGTCATTTAGAAAATAATCCTTGTGAACATTGCTCGGGGTTGCATGATATACAGGATTAATGTTACTTTGAATGTTAGTGTATGTATGAACATGTGTGTGTATGTGTATATATACATTGATTGCAGGGCTTCAAAACTGCTTGCATAATTAAATCTTCATATCTGTCTGTGAATGTTTAGTACCTTTTCCTGTCTCTCTAGCTGTGTAACGTGTAGGCACATAAAGCTATAACATTTTAAATAATAAGAATAAAGTATCTAAGGCTGTGTACTACATATGTATTATATATCTGCCCCAGAATGGAGAGAAGTAACAACAGGAATCAGAAATGCTGGTTCTTAGACCCTCATGATTAGATTATTTTCCTGCATTGTTTGCATCCTTTTCTGTTGTTTCTAGCAGCAGAGGAATAAACAGTGAACTTAAATAAAGTAATATAACCAAAGACAATCATTATAAGGTAGCAGCAGCAAAACAAAAAATTGAAAACTTATATGTATGAAGATTTCTATAATAGAATAGAAAATAATTATCTAACATTAGAGATATACATACAATCTGTACAATATTTATGCAATATGTGTGTTATGTGCCTGTAGCTGTAGAATTATCTTTGCAACTTTTATAATCATCGAAGCCTGCCCTTGTTTCCTGTTTTGATTTTTTTGCTGTACAGATTTTGTACTTAATAAGGTGTATTGTCAGTACACTTACTCTCAGCTACTTGTCCTCTCAGCTACTGAATGGCTTGCTACCCAGAGATAGCCCCCAGGAGGGGCTCTCAGGGAGGTGTGCATCCATCACTGGACACCTGCTTAATTAAAACTTTGCTACTCATCAAGCTCCACTTAAATATGTGTGAAACTTTCAAAGATACGCAAATGTTTTAAAACCTTTGATTAAAAGTTAAACTGATGACTGATAACTTGCAAACAGCACCACTAACCATATGTAAAATACAGAGTTCCTCCATCACTGCTTAAAATAAACATTTGGAAAAGGTTTTGAAATATCAATCTGCTTCTTTGCTGTACAAATAAGGAATGTGAAATGAAATGTAACTCTGTTAAGTCTAAACACAAGAAAACAAATTTTGTCTTTGGTCTTAAATAGCTCAGCCCTGCTAAGACTTGCACGATTTCATCAAGCCATGCAGGTTACTGGAGCAAAATTTGGCTTCTAGAGCTGCATCTTCTGTCATATCCTGCTCAGTACTGTCCCGAGCATAGGATATGTCACTTAAGCACTTTGGCACTGAAATCTCTTGGGGCATTTTCCCCCATGACAGAAGTGGGGCATGTGGTGTTTGCCCAGTACTGATGGAAAGGGCCCACAGGGAGATCCATTGCTCCTGATTCCAGCTGTACTCAGGGTTCACAGGTTGGTAATACTCCCCAGAACAGCTCTCTGCCATATTCCTATGGTTTCACACTGCCTCTTTCTCTACATGAGGAATTTAAAGGGTAGAGGTATCTGATGAAATTTCTGCCTAGCAGACCACTTGGTGTTTAAGGCATGCCATGTAAAGATGACTTGACTTTCTAGCTAAATCAGTCAAATATCAAATAGATAAAATTAATCTAAAAAAAGAAGATATATATGAAAAAACGTCGTGCTGTCCAGCAGGAGAAAGGGAATATTCAACAGACATATTCTACATTTATTCTGCTACCAATTCAGGCAATCCGTGGTCCTACTCCTCTGAGTGGAGTTCTTGACCTTAAATTAATGTGAGACATAGTAGCCCCAATTTCCCTGTGTTGAAGGAAAGATCCTTCTGAAAGCTTATTCAGGTAGTTTTTATATACACAAATGCTAGCACCTTGTCACCTGTGAAGACACCATGTAATTAAATTCCTTCTGAAGCTGTACACTTACTGACACGTCTTTTGTAAGTGAAATGAAATCCTTTGTTTTTACATGTTTTGACAATGTGAAATGGGGACAAGTGAAGCAGAGTCTTGAAATCCCCTGTGCGGCTCTAATGGAGCCTCTTCTGGTTGCTTTGTACTAGTCTCAGGGGTAAAAACAGAGTTCATTTAAAAATAAGCATTTCCCTTATGTTAAGATGAGAATCTATTGATTTGTATTTGCATTCTCCAAGAAAAAATTACTGATCCCTTCAAATGGGAAAAAAACTTATCTGTGGCAATCCTGTGAGCTGTGTAAAAGAGGCCGCATGCTCAAAGCCAAAGGGAAGCCAGAGGAAAATGGCATACAGGAGGTCAAAGCAGTTCACATGGCTCATCGACAGCTGTTTGCACCATATGACAGATCTAAAGGCAACTTCAGAGCTGTCTGTACAATATGTGGAGCTTACCAGAGATAGAGAAGCGGCTGCTTTAATGTCATTTCCCATAAAAAAAAGTTGGTAAAGTTGGCACTGTGTTTTATGGATTGCAGTGCCAATGATAGCCTTAATTCATGATCTTGACTAACCTGATCTCTCTCTATGACAAGGTTACCTGCTTAGTGGATGAGGGAATGGCTGTAGACATTGTCTATCTAGACCTTAGTAAAGCCTGCAATACCATTTCCTCCGTCATTCTCCTGGAGAAACTGGCTTCTCCTAGCTTAGGCAGGTGCACTGTTTACTGGGTAAAAAATTAGTTGGATGACTGGACCCATAGAGTTGTGTTGAATGGAGTTACATCCACTGGTGGCTGTTTGTGAGTGATGTTCCTCAGGGCTCAGTGTTGAGGTCAGCCCTGTTTAATATCTTTGTCAACAATCTGGACAAGGGGATTAAGTGCACCCTCAGTCAGTTTGCAGACAATAACAAGTTGATTGGGAGTGTTGATCTGCTGGAGGGCAGGAAGGTTCTACAGAGGGATCTGGACAGGCTAGATCAGTGGGCTGAGGCCAATGGTATGAGGTTCAAAAAGGCCAAGTGCTAGGTCCTGAACTTTGGTCAAAACAACCCCATGCAGGCTTGGGGTACAGCGGCTGGAAAGCTGCCCATTGGAAAGGACTGGGAATGCTGGTTCACAGACAGCTAAATGTGAGCCAATAGTGTGCCCAAGTGGCCAAGAAGGCCAATGGCATCCTGACTTATATCAGCAGTAGCGTGGCCAGCAGGACCAGGGCAGTGATTGTCCCTCTGTATTCGGTACTGATGAGGCTGCACCTCGAGTCCTGTGTCCAGTTTTAGGTTCCTCATAACACAAAAGACTTTGAGGTGCTGGAGTAAGTCCAGAGAAGGACAACAAAGTTAGTGAAGGGTCTGGAGTACAAGTTTTATCAGGAGCAGCTGAGGAAGCTGGGGTTGTTTAGCCTGGAGAAAAGGAGACTCAGAGGGCACCTTATTTCTTTCTACAACTACTTGAAAGGAGGTTGTAGTAAGGTGAGGGTTCTCAAGTTGCACCAGGGAAAGTTTAGACTGGATATTAGGAAAAATTTCTCCATGGAGAGGGTGGTAAACATGGAGAGAGTGGTTGGAACAGGCTGTCCAGGGAAGTGACTGAGTGACCATCCCTGGAAGTATTTAAAAGCCATGTATACATGTAGCCATGTATACATGTAGCCATGTATACATGGCCCTTAGAGACGTGGTTAAGTGGTGGACTTGGTTGGCAGTGTTAGGTTAACAGTTGGACTCAATGATCTTAGAGGTCTTTCTCTATCTTTTCTATGATTTTAGGATTAATCTGGACAAAAAGAGGTAAGGAAGAATTGGAACTGGTTATTCACTCTACAGGCAGTTCTTTGAGCGCACAACTCCTGGCATCACTTTTGTGCTGCTCAGCACTAGATCTGTATCTTAGCCTGTTTTTTAAAATTTTTCTTATGTTGGAAACACAAGAATGAAAGAAAAATTGCACATGTTATTGCCCTAACTTTCATTTCTCTGAAGCTCACTTGGGTTCAGCTGGCTGGAGTCATGCAAGAAACAAGTGTGATTGCAACTTGTGGTTAGAGTAGGTGAAAAACCAAAACAAAATTATATCCATTAATCACTAAGTGAGGGTTCTAGATGTCATAATATAACAAAACTCTTAAAATATTTTCACTTGATGTGATTCTATACAATTGCTAGCTAGCTACTTTTCATAACTTTCTCATAGCAGACAGACTTACAGACTTGTAATTAATTCTGTGACTCCTGAAATACAGGTTAGTTAAAACTGTTCTTAACAAACAAAAGCAGAATGTTCCAGTCTTGCCTAAAGGTCATCCTGCACCAAGGTATAAAGCTGCTTTTCACTGCCTAAATTGAATCATTAATCCCTGATCCTGCAAATTTGGTTTTTTACATCATAACATTTAGTCATCTGAATAACATCATTGTTATATTCAAAACTACCCAGGTTTATCAGGTTTCTGAAACATGGTGTATTCTTAGTACCTAAGATCCTGACCTGCATAAACTCCCTTGTCTCATTCTCATGCTTTTATGCATGGTTTGTGAGGTAGATAGCTCATACAATTCTGAGATGAAATGCTCTGTATAAATAGTTAATTTATTTCAACGTGCATTACCACTACATCTCAAGACACATACCAGAGCCCATCTTGTGCTGTCCTGCTGGAAAGACAATCTGCCACAAGTCTGGACTTTAAGGGATCATTTTGAGAAGTGTTGGAATTGTTATATGCAGAAATAGATGTGTTGCAAACTTCAATCACTGTAGGAAACCTGCTAGAAAATGTGGCTGCTCAGTTAATGAATCTGGAGAGTCAGATGGGCATATTGAAAGAAGATTGGAATGCACAGAAACTGAATTTTCACCTGAGGAGCTCAGCATGACATTTTCCAGGGTTCATGAAACATTATTTGAATGTCTTACTCTTAACTTTTGCCCCCTTCTCTTCACTTGAAATATTTTCTTCATCTAGAGAGACAGGGTGCAATCATGGGAATATAGCACTAGTTCTTTCTTGACAATGCTTTTATAAGTAAGGATGGAAGTTTTAGGACCTTCCATCCCAGAATTAATTCCTCAGAGTCATTAATATTCCAATTTAGTAAAGAAACAGCTTTCAAAATTGCAGTGGGCTCCCATGTCTATGTTGACCACAACTGTCCTTCCTATGGAAACTCTCTTTTTTCCTCATAGGATGAGCATCAGAGAAGATGGGGATGAGACTTACCAGCTTCAGGCAAGCAGCTCCAGGCCCAGCAGACACAGACAATTTTCTTCTGTATCCTGAAGTCTTCTGCTGGTGAATAGCCTCTTTAGCTATAGAGCAGTTGAAACTCACCTTGGGGGGTTGTGCTGGTAGTCTATGACTTTATGAGATATAATGATTCTTATTCTGATACCACTCACATGGAGTTCCTCTAAAGAGAATTATGGAGCAGCATGTTCAGAAACAGAAAAATAACAGCTTACTGTAATTTCTGGCATTGCTTAGTAAATGATGTATAGCTGAGAGATATTTCTGACATATTAACTACATTTTAAAAGACAATTAGCTGAGTGGGACTTAAAAAAAGTATTTATTCAATATTCTTTATGGTGAAAATCAGGGCACTGGTGCAAATTAGTCTTTATCCATACAGATTCCTTTAAGGGCAATAAATACAAAGAGGATAGATTTTAAGTCAACAAGGTGAACACTCTACTGTGTATGCATCCAACAACTAAATGCAGCGAAAATGGATTCCGAATATATCTTTTAATAAATCAATACAACTGTAGTACAAATTATCTCTACTGTCTGAGACAAAATAATGCAGAAACATCATGTAACGTGTAGGTGAATATGATCTTAGAGGTCATTTATATATTTTTTGCTTATATCAGTAGAACCAAATTGAGACTGGATCCCACAAAACACTGAAATTATGAATATTCAGTTGGTGATACACAGAAGATTAAGTATGTTATATGAAGGAAGATAATCCTATGTACTGAAAAATGTAAAAGAAGGTGGGACTTTAAATGTATAAATGAAGATTCTTTTTGACCTTATTTCGGTAATTCTGCTAAGTGTGGGGTTGCATCAGGAAATGCTGCACAGGAACTGCAGTTGATATCCTTTTCAGTTTCTTCTAGAAGTTCTGGTATACTCAGTTTCCTTTTTTTTTCCCTGGATGTTCCAAGTTATATAGAAAAGATATCTCTGCTGTAAGCCATTTGAATGACTGGAGGACTCTGATGATAAAGACATAGAGTGCATATTCTGCTGCAGAGGTCTTTATACTGTGGAACTGATGGTTGATTGCAAAGCAGCCTGAAGATCTAATTACAATTGGCAACCAGGAGATGAGGGAAGACTGCAGACAATTTTCCTCTATTTTTATACACAGTCCTTGTGGCATTCACATTGCTTTCAATAAGTGTGCTTCTGGCAAAAACTGTCAATGATGGTAATCGTCTGGATGACTGGCTTCATAGAGGCTGTAAGGCTGACCTTTGCTATTGGAATCATCACCATCATCAGTGTGGGGATGCACTGTGCCCCAAAGCTGGAACAAGGGCTGTAACTAAGCAGTAATTGCTGATTGTTAATGACAATGCTATTGGTGATGCGTTTTTGTTTGTGTTAATTGAAAATACGTTATTCTGGGCTTAACTCTACGGTGGCGAATGATTAATGCTAAAATGGGGAGGAAATGTGTGGCAGAAGTAAGGAAACCAAACATTTTGTGTGTGCTATTCTGCTACATCTACCTCACATAATACATAATCAGAAGGTGTAACACCCTTCTGTTTGGAAGGAAGGGCATAAAATTCAAAATTTGATTTAAAATTAGTTAAAATCCCAGAGCTAAACAGTCCACTCTTAAGCCTATTGCATTATCCAGTGAGTACTATTACAGCTATGTAATTGTAAGTACATCTCACCAGATGCTGAATAGGACCAAAATACCAGTTTAGATATTTGCAGATGTTCTCTGTGAAGGCAGTGAGGTGTAACTGGAGTGAGAGCACAGGCTTGGGATATATAGGATTCTCTAGAAATTCTAGGGTTGGAATTCTCTGCCAAGGTTGTAACAATCTGTGATTGGGTACTTTATTTTCATAATGAGCATGAAGGATTATATCCTATCTCATGTTTCAATTTGTAGAAAAGTTAAAATTTACATAATGGACTTTATCCTCTGGATAGATAGGACTAAACATCACAAAAGTTAGTGTAAGGCTAGTACTTCTGTAAGTGTTTCTTTAGTCTTCTCATTCTTTCTAAAAATTTGAAAATACAAAGAAAAATGGCAAGACCAGGAAGCCAGAAGATGCCAGTGGACTTGATAAATGGGATGCAAACCCTTTCCCTGGAGCCTCTTCCCAGAAACAGACTAAACTGTTTTGGTGAGGAGCACCACTGTCACTCGTTGTACTCCTTTGGATAAATAAAGTGCTATCACTAATGCAGCGTCTTTCAAGATCAGTAAATTCACATTAAAATAATTCGGCCAAAATAGTTTCTCCTTTACCTCTACTGCCCTGTTCAGCTGGCACTAGATTTGAGTTTCTTTAAAATTTGAACCTGCAAGATGAATTTCAATTATATACAAATCAACTCTGGCAGCACCAAAGTATATTTTGGTCTCAATACAGGTAGGAGGATGATTGTTCTTCCTTTTATATTTAAGAGCCTTGTGGGCCTATCAAGATAGCTACTAAAAATGCCTCCAGTATTATGTGATCTTCTGAAGTGCAATTATTCCAGGCAAATCTTCGAACTGGGCTTGAAAATCATTCTATAGATTCTATAGAAACACTTTGGCACCATATTAAAAACAGCATCCAGCAGTCATCTGAAGAATTTTTAGGGTTCTCCTTCAAGAAGAACAAGGACCCGTTTGATGAAAACAATCAAGAGATCCAGGAATTGTTGAGGAAGAAGAGAACTGCTCATCAAGCACACCTTGCACTGCCTTCCTGTCACGTAAGAAAAGCAACCTTTTGTCTTGCATGCAGCAAGCTCCAATAAAAACTCAGTGACATCCGGAACAAGTGGTAGCTGAAAAAACTCAATTATGCGCAGATACAGGTGATCACAGAGGATTCTATGAGGCCCTGAAAACAGCATACGGGCCTACATACCAGGTCCAAAGCCCTCTGCTCAGCGCAGATGGTCAAACGCTTCTGACAGATAAAACCTCCATTCTGAATAGATGGTCTGAACACTTTCAGACTCTCTTCAGTACTAGCCATGTAGTTCAAGACTCAGCAATTCAGTCCATCACAAAACAACTGGTGAAGAATGAATTGGATATTGCCCCCACTTTGGGAGAAACCCTTAAGGCCATACAGCAGGTGAAAATCGGCAAGGCAGCTGGGGTAGATAGAATTCCACCTGAAATCTGGAAACATGGGGGCCTTGCACTCCATGCTAAATTTCACAAGTTTGTACTGCACTGTTGGGAACTAGGCAAACTACCATCAGACCTTCGTGATGCAGTCATCATCACTTTGTATAAGAAGAAAGGAGTTAAATCAGACTGTTCAAATTACTGGGGTATTACTCTGCTCTCCATTGCTGGCAAAATCCTGGCAAGAATATTTCTGAACAGATTAATACCCACTATAGCAGAAGGAATTCTACCTGAAAGCCAGTGTGGTTTCAGAGCCAATAGGAGCACCACAGACTTGGTATTTGTTCTCAGACAACTGCAAGAGAAGTGTAGGGAACAGAATAAAGGTCTCTATGTAACATTTTTTGATCTCACCAAGGCTTTCGATACTGTGAGCAGAAAAGGTCTATGGCAGATTTTGGAACGTTTAGGATGTCCCCCCAAGTTCCTTAAAATGATCATTTCACTTCATGAGGATCAGCGCGGCCAAGTCAGATATGGCAACACACTTTCTGAGCCCTTTCTAATAACCAGTGGTGTGAAACAAGGCTGCGTTCTTGCACCAACTCTATTCACAATCTTTTTCAGCATGATGCTCCAAAGGGCCCCGGCAGACCTCGATGATCAGGATGGTATCTACATTCGATATCGTACTGATGGAAGCCTATTCAACCTAAGGCGACTGAAGGCCCACACCAAGACCTTAAACCATCTTGTCCGGGAGCTGCTTTATGCTGATGACGCTGCCCTTGTTGCCCACACAGAAGCAGCTCTGCAGCGTTTAACATCCTGCTTTGCAGACGCTGCTGAGCTCTTTGGGCTGGAAGTCAGCTTAAAGAAGACAGAAGATCTCTATCAACCTGCACCTCAGGAAGTCTTCCATCATCCCCATATCACCATTGGCCAATCAGAGCTGAAATCAGTCCAGCAGTTTAATTACCTAGGCAGCCTCATCTCCTCGGATGGTAAGATTGACAGGGAGATAGACAACAGGTTAGCAAAGGCATATAATGTTTTCAGAAAACTCCATAAAAGAGTATGGCATAATAAACACTCGAAGAAAAGTACCAAGATCAGTGTTTACAGAGCCATAGTGCTGTCTACTCTTTTATATGGTTCCGAATCATGGGTCATCTACCGCCACCACCTGCGTCTCCTAGAACGCTTCCATCAACGCTGCCTCCGTACAATCCTAAACATCCACTGGTCAGATTATCTGACCAATATGTCTGTTCTAGACCAAGCAGCAGTCACAAGTATTGAGGCCATGTTACTGAGAACACAGTTGCGTTGGGCAGGACACGTCTCAAAAATGAAGGACCACCGCCTCCCTAAGATCCTGCTTTATGGTGAACTTGCCACCGGCTGCCGCAAGAGAGGAGCCCCGAAGAAAAGATACAAGGACTCCCTGAAACAACAGCTCAGCCTTGGTCATATTGATCAACATAACTGGTCTACTCTGGCCTCAAATTGGGAGGCCTGGAGACACACTATCTATAATGCTGCTGCTTCCTTTGAGAATGCACGCAGGATCACTCTCGAGGAGAAAAGACAATGCAGAATCGTGTCTTGCAGAATATACCACCCAAGGAGTCTTTCTGCTGTGCCTTTTGCAATAGGACATGTCTACCTTGTATTGGCCTTTTTAGCCACCAGTGTGCTTGTAACAAATGTGGATAGAGCCTTTCCCAAATCTTCGTTCGCAAAGCCTAGCCATGAAAATGAAGTGTAATTAAAGATGTGTGATCGTATATATCAATAAACAATTTCATGGTCAAGCCCGTGCAGGTATTCCTGAGACTACATTGTACAGGAGATCATCTTTACATGGAAGGTAAGAATAGGAATAGTGACAGCATACAAACGTAAAAGGCTATTACCCCTCACCTTGTACATAGTTTCATGTTAATGACTTATTGCCAAGTCACACACAACATGTTTTATTATGGAAACAGTGGCACATTGTGAGCCCTCTTCCCCAGCTCAAACTGTGTCCTCAGGACCAGAGCTTAACTTCACCATCTAAACTGATATAGCACTTTCCTCTTCTCTGTGGAAGTTGTTTTATTATAGCAACTAATAACTTACGGTGCTGAAACTTCTTCTTTTGCCAGCAGTTCCCAAAGTCCCTTCCAAATGCAACACAGGAGTAAGCAGAAGTCAGACAATACAATGCTGTGAACATCCTTAAAAGTTTTGGCTTGCACTTCCCACATTGCAGAGCAAAATTCAGCATTCATTCAGGGTTCTTACTACAGAAAATGTCAATTATTGCAGAACACTTTACTAACCTTTGAAATGATGGTAGGTAAATACTTTCTGTTGGGACCAGTACTTAAAATGTAATAAGATCCCATATAGACAACCCTGAAATTAGCTCAGTTGTTTAGAGCATTGTGCTAATAACACCAAGGTTGTGGGTTTGATCCCTCTACAGGCTATTCACTTAAGAATTGGACTCAATGATTGCTGTGGGTCCCTTCCAACTCAGAATATTCTGTGAAATCTGTGAAACATGCCATAAAGCTTGGGGGACTACTCTTAGTGACTGCAGTTTCTGTGAAATATTCCACATGCATCATATGTTAATGAGGCCTCAAAACTTATGAGGACAGGAGAAAAGCAAGGTACTGCACTAAGTTAGACCACTGATTAAATTAAGCCATGAAATTACTGCCTATTATGAAAAATGCATGCTCATTTTACTGTTATCTCCTTTCCTCTCTTCCTCTGTGTTTGTGTGTTACATCTGTATGTTGTCTGGTCATAAACCTGGCTTGTAAAATCTCAGTGGAGAAATCTTTTTATTACAGCATGTGTGCACAGCCCGATGTAGCGACGGTCCTTGTTCTTGACAGGCATGTCTTTGCTCCAGGATGATGTAGACTATCAACGTACCTCTCAGAATTGACCCTACAACACCATAGAACTCTCCTGCCCTTCTCATTCAATTGCTAAACTGCATTTGCTCTCAGAAGAGAGCCCACTCATCTCCCCACAGGACCTTCAAACCATTGATTGTACAGGATCAACCTGTAGTTTTGCCAGTTGCAGCCCCACCAGGCTAATAAGTGATACTTTAGAAGATGGCAAATACCTCCCACCATGCAGCTAAAGGATTATGTGGTGCTGTACATGGGAAATACTTCTTTTCTACGGGACACCAATGTTATTTCAGAGACACTGAAATAGTAATAAGGCTCCTTTTGTTTGTTTGGGGTTTTTTGTTTGTTTGTTTTTTTAAATGTGTTTGTATGAGCATATAGCAGAGATGTAAAATATACAGCCAGGTCCTTCCTACAGTGTTGCCCAAGGGGCTTTGGGAACAGAGGTGTTTTCCTCACATTTTGTTTTATGGTGAGGTTTTTATTCTTTGCAGTGTTTTTGAATATTCAGCCAACACTTCAGCACTCGCTACCTTCCTCTGGGTGTTTGGGAAGGCAGGCTCTTCACAAGCAGCTGTTTGTTGTGGTGCCGCCAAGGTCCTTTGCTGCATTTCCAGTGCTGGAATTCAGCATTGCCAATAATTTATGCATGTATATCTTCAAAAATGTCAAAAATAAACCCCTAAAAAACTGAACCTGCCCTCTGAAGGTTTAAATATTTCAAAGTAGCATTTCAATGACTTTCTGTTGTCCTAAATTCCTTCGTATTTTATAAAAGAACAGGTTTGCTCAATAGTTTTCAAGCATTTGAAAAATAGACAGTCAAATGAGTTTTGCTGGTAATAAAGAAAAGAATTGTTGGCAACAGAAAAAAAATATTTCCCACAAAGAATTTAGGTAAAATAGAATGTTTAAACCCAAAACCAGCAGTGGATCCCCAGCCAAATAATGTACTGCTCTGATGGAGGATCACAACTAAAAAAAAAAGTGCTACATTATTTCCCAACACAATTTGTGACTAAGTAGGAACAGCCTACCATTCATATGATTCAGCTCTATGTCTTTAGATAATATAAATCCACAGACTTATCTAATAACTACTTCTGAATGTGTCAACTTCTTTTTCTTCTGTATGGTATTTCGTTGCACCCTAGAAAATGCGCAAGTGATGTAAGAAAGGTGGTACAATGCTTTGGTTTCCCAGCTTGGCCAATTTCTGGATTGAAACTGTTTTTTCTTTTAATAAATGGTGTTCAGTTGGCTTTAAAAAAATTTTCCCTGAAATGTTTTACACTAGACTAGATTTCCTCTAAAAAGCCATATACAAATGCCTTATTAACAGCTGTGTTAATAGGGCAGCCAGTGTCACTCCAGTGTTGTGTTGTGATTCGTAGCATACACAGCATCCTCCCTTGCTTTTGGATATTTGCCTTCCCAGAGTGGATGGGGAAACCTTGGGCCCCACACAGCTGGTCAGAAATGAACAGGGAGTTGTGGGTCATGGTGGCCACTGGGCAGCCTGGGGATGACAACCAGCCTGCCAGAGGTGGGGCACAGTAGGAGGACTGTCCCTCATCATCATGAGGACCCGGTCTCATGGTGTGATAGACTGGAAAAAAGTTATTGCTGGCTCAAAATAACTGTGTCTGTGGGAGGGGGCAGATCAGGTTCTGCCAAGGTAGAATGGTGCTCTGCCCTCATATGCTGCCTCCTTGAGAGCCTCTAGTGCAGCTCTAAGTCAGCGGCACACCTGAAACCCCACACCACACCCCCTGGAGCCCCTAACTCAGATCCTGAATGGCTGGAAGGACAGAAACCCCACCTGGGCGTGGTGGCCTCAGGAGTCCAGAGCAAATAAAATCAACACCGTGAGGCCTCCACAGTGTCATGGCCCTGTTGTCCTTTGGATTTGTAGTAGCTGGTTCTATGCTGGATCTGAGACAGTATGTATAATACTCTTCTCTTGCTCTTTCTCTGTCTTTTTCTTTACTTCTTCTCCTAATTCCCCTTCCTTAATATTTGGGTAACTTAAACCAGGATGGATTGGACTTTGGTAAGTCAGTGCTTTGTGAAATGCTTTATGTTTATTGAATGTTTGCTTTAAACTTTTGCCAAGTTCTCTTATCTTCCAAAGCTTACCAGTGTGTGTTATTTTGATCTCCTGAAAAAGTCATAGCTTTTTTCCAGTGTGTAGCCTCAAGGTAAAAAAGAACCTAAGGCCCTTTTAATAAATCCGTTGGGTGGATTTTCGGGGCCTTACATATTTTAGGCATAAAACCCCTTGCATGAGCTCGTGGGGTGAGGCTGGGGTCTTACGCATGGTCCTCACCGAGCTATGTGCCATCATCTGGGAAGCCACACATAAAATATCTGCCTGATTTTCTTCAATAAGCACGAGTTAGAGGTTAATAACGTGGGGATGTTTGATTCCCTGCTGTTTTAAATAATTTCATGGGGAACCTAATACGATAGGACACCAGTTAGAAAGGTTATTATCCTCATCAAACTAGAGCACTTCTTTCTTATTATTTCCCACCAGTTTCTCAGCATTACACCTTCTCTCCCTACATATACTGCAAATGAGTCTTTGAAGGGACACTGTGTGGTGGGGTGGAGACAGAAAGCAGGATCTCCAGCTACTGTCCAGTCAGCGTTCCTAGGGATGTCAGTGTTCTCTCCTCACTTTGCCAGGGGACTGTGCTTCCTGGCAGAACTGGAGGATGCTCTCACCCTTGCTTTCCAAAAGGCTTGGTCAGCAACTCCTCAGCTTGAGATCAATTCTACATTGTCTAAAACATGGAAAGACAGTCCTACCACATCCCTTGGATAAGCAATATGCATATTTCCTCTTTTTCTTTGCTCTTAAAACCTCATAGAGTTGAGGGTTTTTTCAAGACTATATAGGTGATGTAGCACCCTTGTTCATATATGTTTTTTCTTTCCTTAAACTAAATTTCTGCCTAACTTGATTTCTCTTTGGCACACTATGGTTTTCTTAGTCCTTTTCCTTCTCTTCCCTCCCTTTTTTGTCCTTTTGGGTGCTCGGGCTCATTCTTCTGCCTTTCTTTGCTTTCTTTCTCTAGAAGAATGAGATTTTGTAGCCTGCTTAGCTTTGCAATACAGGTCTTGGGAATGTTTTGTGTGGTTGATAATGGGAGACTGTGTTTAAAATGGTGCTTGCAAGGATCTGCAGTGCCTTGACATAGCTATTTGGCCAAGGAAAAAATGATTTTTTTCCCAATAAAAACAGAGGCTGCAGTTCACATTTGATTACTGAAGAAATTTGCCTACATTTATATATATGCACATATATATAATATATATACATATATATTTTTATCTATCTACCTACCTATCTAGCTAGCTATCTATACCCACTGCACATTTTAATAAATTCCCTTAATTCACTTTTTAATGGCAAAAGGATAGCGGGGAAGACTATTAAAACAGAAAAATATTGAAAAAGTATTTTTCAAATCCAGTAAAAATAGTTTTACAATTTTTTTTAAATGAAAAGTGTTGGTTTTGAAAGCAGCAGAGGAAAAATTATTTTGATGTCTTGAAACAGAAATTGCCCTTTTCACTATAGTAACCATGTGTTAAGAATTTTAAGTTACCAATAATACTCAAGACAATACTGTGATTAACTGTAAAATAAAATAATTGTCTGAACTTGAGAAATCTGAAGAGACATTGAGCACCTGAGGTAAGCCCCTGATTATAGTATTCCATTTTATGAGATGCTGGTTACATGGACTAAAAAAAAAAACAGATGGAAAATTGTTTCAGTTTAGTAGAATCCTACTAACTGTATTTGAAGGGATGTATATTTCTGGACAATAATATACAGTCCCACTTTGAGCACTGGCTAAACATTCAGTTCATAAAAACCTATGGCTTAAATGCATTCTTACATATTTTGAAGATTTGCATAGATTTTCTAAGTCAAAACCAAATGTATTTTAGTTTTCTTTTAGCAACCAGCTGAAGTGCACATAATACATACTATTTATAAATATAATATTTACAAAAAAAATTCAAATGCTCTTGGAAGACATATTATTTTCAAGTCTATTTGTTCCTTTCTGTTGTGCATTTATGAAGCTGAATACATTGCAGTTGAATCACACAGGGTCTCCGTGATCTGAGTGTGAGCCTGAAATCTGGTTACAATTAAAAGGCTTCAAGTTATTATGAGCTTCTAGCTGGAGGGGGACAGGTAGGAGGGAGGCCAATATAAACAAAAATTCCCAAGTGATATTGGTGGTAGGAAAGTGAGTGAAGCTCCCCCAGAACATTCTGCCTAAAGGCACTTTTGTATGAGCATTATCCGGCAGCTCCCCCAGTGAAGTTTGAATTCACACTTGCCAGTAAAATACTGACACAGAGATTCAAGGTTTCACTTGTTCTCAAGCACGTTATTACCTATGAACCATATTTTAAAATGCATTCTGAGATTTGAGCTAATAATGTGAATGACATTCAGTGAGATTGCCAAATGCTGGTAATTTACTTTCATTTTCGCATTAATGTGGGCCCACCTGTGATGAATTGGAAACTAAATAAGCACATCAGTTTTAATTAGATATTTCAGTGGCTGGATCTAGTTAAACAGCAGCATTCATTCTTATCTATTAAACAGTCAGAGACTTCTGCATTCTTCACAGTAAGTTCTTTCTCTTTCCAACTCACCTTTTTTTCATTACTTTCCTCTCTTACTTACTGGAATATTTTAGTGTGGATGATCTAAACCACTGGCATCTTATGATGTCTGAGTTAATAATACAGTTATCAGAGAACTGGCTGATCCAGATGGTTTTCCAAATTATACAGAAATTAAAAAGGCTCTTAGTATTGTTTCATTCTGTGATGAAAACAAAACAAAACCCCAAGCAATCGGAATAAGTTCACAGTTTAGGCTTCACAAAATGGAAATGGCCTTCTATTGATAGTCATGGACTTCTACCACTGCACCTTTGGGATCCAGTTTCAGTTAACTGGTGACAATCTGGGTACCAGCTGGAACAATTTCCACTCCTGTGGGGGAAGGGAGCTGCAAGAGGGATGGAAATATTCAGTATTGTGGTGAAAGGAGTCAGGCCAGCAGTTTGGGAAAGGTTTTTTTCTCCTGGCCTGGGTGCTGACATCTAAACCTGCCTTGAGCCTCAGTTTCCCCACTGATGAGTCACCAGTAAGGCTGAAAGGCAGCTTTATTCTGCTGAATTCTCAGTGTTTCTGTTGAAGCTACCAACAAGCAGCTGTTGCTTCCCCTTCCAGTAGACATTTGTTTGCTGAAATGACAATGCTTCATTTTTCAGTCTGACGATTTTGTATCTGTTTGATGCTGAAGTGAATGCAGAGCTTTTTCTCTATCTCTGTTCTACCTTTCCTCCCTGAGTTTTGCAGTATGGCACCCATTTCCAAGGCAGTTTTCAATAGAAACTTAAGATTTAGGCTGCTACTATATTGAACAAGCCCATTTCAAAGCAGCTTTGCAAGACAGAAAGGGCACCAGATTGAATCTTAATCTATTTTTTATTCTTCTGTAACATCTTGATATATTGAATGCCAACTTAAAAAGAGAAGTCTATTCAATTTTCTTTCTCTTTGTGAATAACACTAATTTAGGTAACTATTTCTGGAGATATTTATTAATGATTAAAAGACATAGTAGATGTAGGTGTAACCTAGCTGGAATGAATTTTGAACTACAGCCTTCATTGTACCTCTAACTTCTTACTCACTATTCATTTAAGGGGTGAGACACTTGGAACACCCTTCAGGAGAGCAGCTGATATTGGTAAAGCTGATGTTTCCACTTAGAACTAGCTTTGGGTCTTTATTACCCCTGGCTCTATTTTTCTGATTGGTATTTCAAAAAAAGGGCAAACAAGTTCATAAATACAGAGGATACAGTGCTAGTGAAAAACAGCTTTATTTGGAGCCAGAAAACACGTGGAAACACCTTGAAAAATAGTTGCCTGAGTCCTGGTTTGTTGCACTGCAATTTCAGCCTACTAGCTAAGACATATTTTTTGGGTGCGTTTTATGAATAACTGCGTTATTCAGAAACAGCACAGGAAAGAGCAGGGAGAGCCTGAAGCTAAATTGACATCGAATGTAGATTTCAGGCAGTTTCATTTAAAAATATGTTTATTCTTATGCAAAAGTATTAGCATTAAAGCTCAAGATTAATGGTCTAGAATCGACCCTGCTCTCTGACCATTATCTCAACACATACCCCTCCTACAGTGGTCTAGAAGATGGCACATGAGATTCCAAGAAGATCCTCCCATGCTTTCCCTCCCCAAACCCCCTTTGAAAAGTGGAAGCAGTTCTCTAAATAGTCCTAACCTGCTGAAAATAAAATTGGGCTGACAGCTTCACAAACCCAAGTGTATTGCTTTATTCCAAGCATGTTCCAGAGCTTTAAACAGACAAACATATTTTGATAAAAATGTTTCATGTAGTAGGTTTAAAGAAACAGAAAATATACAATAAATGAACACAAATATATAGTGAGGAAAATATATTTTAGCACACCTGGTTTTGGACAGCATCCCTACTCCCAGATCAGCAGAGGTTTATAATAAAGCTTGGCTGAAACTGAATTTAAATTATAGGCAGCTGAAGGGGACTTCAGTTTCTCTCTCCAGGTGAAGTTGTGTGTTGCAGGTTTTTTTGGAGATCAGAGACAGATGTGAACGGGAAACTACCTTCAGTTTTTGAGTTTGTGTTGTCCACAGAGCAATACCAGCTCCTGAGTTCTCACACACGCCTGTATTGTCAGTCTTCCACATTTTTCGAGTGCGCTGCTGCAGTTCAGAAGCAGTTGCTTTGTAATGAGTTTGCACTCCTCAAAAGTTACAATGTAACTTTCCGGTTTTGGCCATTTTTAATTACTTTCAGCTGAACTAAATTGACAGATTTGCCTTTTCTGCCTCTCTGCTGTTTTTAAAGAGGGTAAATTTATTCTTTAGTCTCCTCATTTAAACAGATTTTCTATTACAGAAAGACATTATGAAGAACTTATCAGTAGACCTCCACAAAATAAATAATTTTCATTTGACTTTTCCAACTAAGTAAATGCTCCAATTTGTACTTTTGCAATGGTGTTTTAAGTAAAAGAGAAAATGAGGTAGACTTAACTTCTTTACCTTGCAGAAGAGTAACTGGGGAAGTACCTAATCTGCCTCTTCCCTCCACCATGTTTTAGACATCTCTACAGCCATGCCCTGAGTGCAAAGGTTAGGGAGATTTAATGCTACATTGATGTATCTTTTTCTGGCATAAGTAGTCATTGACTTGTGATAGCTCTTTTTATACTTAAAACATGAGTTTAAAAAACCACCTGTCCTAGGTCCTAGTCTTGCAAAGCACTGTACGTAGTGATACGTATCGATTGCTAGGTTGTCTGAATCATCCTGCAAGTCTGCTGTGAAATGGCACTTTTTAAAATTTGTGACCCTCCTTTAGTTTGGGGTAGTGCACAGAAATGGCAAGGAGAAAGAAAAGGTGGCCAGGAGCAGAAGCATAATAGGAGGGGTCTGAGCTGGCTGTGTGTGCTGGCATCTGGCCACTCAGAGGGCCTGACCTCACAACCACCCAGGAGAACTCAGTGAGACATCACAGCTCCCTCCCTTTTTCTGAAATTCAAGACTGGATGTGGTTATAATGCTTAGCTGCCTAAAATAAAGAATAGGTTTAGCTTAATAAACCTAGAAAGCACCTTGAATTCTGTGTATAGATACTTCATGGCAGTGATCGAGAATAAGGCATGAGCATGTGCAAGTGCTGTGTAAATAATAAGGCATCAAAGGGTATTTCATGATTCAGATGAAATGTTGTTCAGAAAGGCAGACATTTCTAGGATAGAGCTCGTTCAAAATGTGTGAGAGAGAGAAAAATGGGTTAAATTTTCTAGGCAGATATTGACTCATCAAATCATAACAAAACCTGCTAGAGCTGGTTAATGATGTGTCTGATACTTCAGCAAGTGACATAATGTTGAAATTTGGAATCAAAGCTGTCAGGAAATTGCTCCTTGCTCAATCACACGATATTCATGATGAAAACCTGTTGTAATCTCCCTCTCCTGAGCCATTATGCTAAAGGGGCAAGAGGGAGTACTGCCTGGTGACATTTCTTTCTGATCCTTCTTGAAGTGCTGCAGCTTTCAGAGAAGTTTCTAGGCATGGTTTCCTCTGATGACCGCTAATATGATACAGCAGTCCTTTAAAGGAGCAGAATGCATAGGGCAGCAGCTTTGGGGCTTATTTATGCAATCAGTAAATATGACTTTTTTTTCCTCCCAGCTAAATAGCTCAACATGCAAGTAGTAAACTGAAGGGCACAGTCCTTTCTACACTGTACTCCCATTTTGTTCCTCTTTTTAAGCTAGCAGCCATGCTCCCTGAAGTTGGGGTTCTCTCAGCTTGCTCCTTGGAGGTGGAGTGGGATAACGCAAGGAAAGAATCTATTCTGGGTTGTCTCTTCCAGAAGATAAAATTGCAAGTGCACTATTGTGTGACAGTGTCTGCTAGTCAGCTCTACCAATGAACTTCAGTAATAGGAGTGCTCTGGAAGAAAAGTCATACCTCTACCATGGTGCAAACAGTTAAGGAAGAAGTGTGCTAAAGTCTTTAAAGTTATTTGCATGATTGATTTGCTAAATTCTCTCTTCCTGTGATGTGAATAAAGGTAGGTGGAAGTTTTATCTTTGAGTCTGACTCCCTTTTCTTCGATCAGAGAAACTGCTTACCTTTTATTTTTCTTTTTTTGTTTTGTTCCAAGATTAACTTAATGGCTTAACACAGCAGGTAAATGCATGGTGCTCAGAGTGGAATCCACTCTCCCACCTTCCAGGGCTGAATTTGGGGTAGTGGTACATCTATGATGGAAAATTAAGGTGAATGAATTTGTCCCTGCCCTCAATGAGGCTAAATCAAGGATGTCTGCTCCACCGATGAGTCAGTTCCTGAGCTGCCGCTCCTGGCTGGGTTTGGGGTGGGAGTGCAGTGTCCCACAGGTAGCACAGCACCAAGGCCATGGGGCACCTGCATGTGTGAGCAGTCGAGCTGCCAAAGTCTGGGGTAATTATTAATTATCATAATTAAGCATAAGTCTGACAATGTTTGGGCTTTGGGAAGGTTTAGGTGGAGCTTAGGTGGAATGACTGCTTAAGCCTGGATCACAGTGAGATATTTGGGTTTTGGTCATGTGTATAGGATTAGATTTAAGCGCCCAAGGATCCTCAGGCTCTGCATTAAAGTGCCTAATGACTTTAAACACCTAGAAATTTGGATATATTGCTCCAGCTTGATCTCTGAGATACACATCAAAGGTCTATGACGGAAATACCACTTTAGATTAAAACAACATTCAGGTTTACAGAACACTTAAAATGCTCCCACGGTAAACCACTGTGGTTGTTTGTCTGAACTTGGAGGTAGGCATCCTCAGACCCCCGAGCAAGACAAAAAGACAACAAAGACTCAAAACAGGGGGCTGGGCTACATGATGGAGATGGCCAGAGTCCTCACCTTTCCATTCTCTGTGTGATCCTTGGTCCAGTTGTTAGCATGCTCGTAAGCAGTGCCATGCAGTCCCACAGTATCACCTGCTTATTGTGGGACTGGATCTCACCTTTCTACAACCAGTTCAGACCAAGCACTGCCTGCCCGAGGCGATCTCACTGGTGCCAGCAGTGTTTAAAGTGTCACATTCTCTTATTCCAGCTCTACATGTCTCTAACCCATACATTTATTGTGAATTAATCCTTTTTTTTCTGGAAGAAGAAAGCATTTATTTATAGTAGTTGCCAAATGGTACTTTGGGGATTCTCCTTTTTAAAAATCAGCTAACGAGGGAGCAAATTCTCTATCAAAACTGTGAAACAGCTTCATGGTTCTTCTACAAACATTTTGGTGCCACTACAATTCTTGCTTTACTGCCTTCTGCCTAAGCCAGACCATTTCTTTATTTATTAAGACTTGCACTGCAGGGAGGCTATGCAGTATCAGATTTCAGACTATATAATTTTGAGAGAGGATCTGTTTTCAGCCCAGCATTTGATGCTCCCCACCTGGAAAGGGGGCTGCTTTTGACCTTCCCATTCTGCAAAGTTTCCTGCTAGTGGCCTGAGGTGGTTTGTTCCTGCGGCTGCTGCCTCTTGTGAATTGCTCGCTGTGCTGACGTTTGGAAGTTCCACGTAAGTCACTGACTATGGGCTGCTGTTAACAGAGGCTTTTGCCCCTCTTTATCCCAAAAGATAAATTACCTGCCCAATCAACCACTTGCCCTGCTGCTATGCGATGTCTAGATCTCAAAGCTGGGAGAAGAGAAAGTGAGGCCAGGATAACTGTACAGTCGGAGTTGCCCCTTTCAAAGGTAAGCTGCCCTTACCCCGGATGAAAGGATAATGCCAAACTGTCCCCAGTGGCACTTGATTACCCATCCTTGCAGTGTAAGGATTTAGATGGAGGGATTTCAGTCCTTGCATAGCCTTCCTCACGATTTGTAGGACAGATGACTTGGCTGTGCCACCTCTGGCATCAATGGGAAGCCTGGCACCGGGGTTGGTTTTCCTTGATACACCCTGTTGCCATTTGCGGTGGTCCGGCAGCTGCTCTGGGACCAGCCCAGCCTTCTGGTTAGTAGTGATGTGGCAGACAGAGGTCACTGGTAAACCCTACAGCTGCCCCAGAGTCCTGGCCACAGTGGGAGGGTGAACTGTAGCTGCTGGTCCCTGGGGCACATCTCTACGGCTCTGGGGAACAGCATCCCCTCACAGCGCTGCCTGTGCCTCCAGGTGTACAGACAGAGTGTGAGGTTTTTTGGTAGGAAAGAGGCTGGTCTACCAGTGTGGTCCTCAACCCAGGCTGGAGGAAGCCAGAAATAGTGTATTGGTGAGAGACTGTATCTGTGAGAATAGATTGCAGTGCTACTTAATTCAATAAATGCCTCACTGAGATCCTTAGAACAGCTTCAGATCTATAAAGCCACTTCAGTGAGTTCATATCCTGAATAAATATTATGCAGTTAGCTTCTCCCTCGTGTATTAAAGCACAACAGCGTGATGCCATGTTGACAGGGAACATAACACAGGAGGGTTAAGCAGATTTCAAGCAAGACCAGAAAGAGCACCCCTTTTTTTTCAAGTTGGTTATCAGGTTATCTTCAAATTCTCATGTCTGTGGGTAAAAAGCCTCCTGTGAAGAAGATGTACATTATTTTTTGGCTATCTTAAATGTCAAAATGAATTTTACTTTGAAGTGTTTCATATAAAAAATAAATGCCTGTTCTCTCAGCAGAAGTATATCATATTTTAGTGCCCGTTCCTCTCAGGTTTTCAATTAGAACTTTGAATCACATTCCTGATTAGTAACAAGCAATCAATCATAATTAATTAGTTAAAATGTTCAACCGTTAAAATCATTACCATTAATTAAAATAATTATCTCTATTTTGGCTGCACTTCATTGCCATTTCAGGGAAATGTGTTGCTTAACTCTGCCTTTATCCCTCAGTATGAGACTGTGGTGACTAAAACATGCATGAGGGAAGGGGGCATGACTTTCAAAAAGCTGGGTTTCGTAGAATATTTTTAGTTAGCTTTGAATAGACATAAGCATATAAATTACTTATGTTTTTAGTAAAGGTATTTCTCCTTAGCTTAATAATATATCTAATACCTGTAGAGATACAGTGTCAGCAGAGTTCTTTTCTGAGGAGTTTGTTCTTTATAACTATATCCTTTGTAAGGCTCTCCACATATAAAATACAAGATTGATGGGTTTTATGTGGTATTATGTAGGATATGCTCATTCATGGGTAAAAACCACTTTTGTCAAGCTACATGCTGATGAAAATAAACTTCGGTCAGACACTGTAGAAAAGGAAAGGCTCTGCTTCTACTGAACAAATATGTTTGATTCAGAAATGAAAGGATAAGAATATATCTAAGAAAAAGTCAATCTCACAAGAGGGTCATAGGCACACTGGGCACAAAATCCCAAATTGTCATTACTGTAACTGTCCTCTTATTGGGTTAAATATCTCAAGGATTTCTGTGTTTCCAGAAATCCAGTAGCTGTTGTGTTTGGTACCAGTCAAGAGATAACAGAGAGGTAGGAATTTAATCTACATATGTGCATGTGTAGATTAAATTAAATGTATCTTAATGTACAAATCAAACTCAAGAATCATTACAGTGACCACTAACTGCTTTGTCAGTGCAGAAGTTCCCCAGTTTCATGAAAGACATTTGTATCCCCAAAGAAGTGAACTGATGCTGCCTCTCAAAGAGAAAGAACTAAACAAGTTTTGGAAACAAAGTATGAATTTGTCTAGGTCCCTAGGTCCCTACTGAACCTAAATTAAAAGGTTATCAATAAAGGGAATGCATGCTACTAGGAAAGACTTTTTTTTCTGACATATGCAACATAAGAAGTAAGATATGCAGGAAGATAAGATCCATTGAAAAGCAAGTATTTCAGAATTTGTAAAGGGAAAGACAAACCTTTCCAGTTAAAGTGTAGGCATATTAAATAAAAGGTACTTCCTGCTCCTCACCTCCTCCCCATTTCTTTACCTGTCTCATAAATGGTTATTTGAAAAGGAGTTGTCCATTTTAAATGTTATGAAAAATGGTCAAGTAAAGAGTTATTTCACTATAGCTGGATTTGAGCAATTCGTTTGTCACTCCAGGTATGGTGGGTCAGTAAACTGCAGCACTCCAGTATCTCTGGATGCTCCCTGCTTGCCAGAAATCACTGCAGCATCAGGGGTGATGCTGTGAGCCCTGGAGGAGCAGCGCAAGGTGCATGAGGACTTAGAGATCAGCAGAGGAGGAAGCATCTTCTTTACAAGTACTTGTGGTTGTAAACTGGTGACAAGGGTTTCTGCTATTGCACAGCATGCTTATACTTTGAGCAACCCAGGAGGGTTTCTTCTGTCTTAGGTACCACTGAATTTTTTTAGCATAATGTTAGTTCTGGAGGTCATCTAGTCCAATTACCCTGTAAACCCTGGTCAGAGTCGGTTGTTCAGGACTGTGTCCAGTTGAGTTTTGATTATCTCTAAGAATGGAGACTCCAGAGCCTCTCTGGGCAAACTGTGCCACTGTTTGACCACTCTGACAGTAAAAAAATTTTTCTTGTGTTTAAATAGAATTTATTGCATTTCGGTCTCCATTCATTTCTGTCACTGGAAATCTCTTAGAAGTGTCTGGCTATGTTGTCTTTACCCCCTCCCGTCAGATTATTATTCCTCCTCTTATTTCTCCATGTGTCAGTTGGCAAAGATTTCCTGTACTTTTAAAAATGGGCAGCACACACTTGGGTCACTTTGGTCTGAAATATGGCCTTAATTTCCTGGAACCATGATTTGGATAACTGTTCACTGTGAGACCCATCTCTGCCCGCATGGGACCTTCTGCTGTGTAGCTGTTTTTTTAATTGGTGTAATATCACCTTGCATGTTTAACGCTACTCTATGAGGATGATAGGTACAAATCTGCCCTTTGAAAAATCCTTTTTATATGGAAGGTGGATGATGTCTACCTAAGACACATGAATTGGAATAAGGACACTTGAGTTCTGCTCTCTGTCACAAATTTTTTGTATGACCTGAGATGTCTCATTAACAACTGACCAAAAGCCTGTTGGGAGTCTTTTCATTTGCCTTAATGGGCTTTGAATTAGGTGCTTAACTTTCTCAGACTTACTGACCAATTTATATAAAGGAGATGGTGTTATTTGCCTATATCATTGGGCTGTCACAAAGTGAAATACACTACTACAAAGGATTTTGGGATCACTGAGTAGAGAGTGCTATTCAAGTGCAAAGCATTATATAAACCTTTAGAAGCAGTAATAAAAGTGCTAGCTTTTCCTTGAAAAACTATGATTTCTTTTCACCTTTATGTTTCTAGAAAGGCTTGTCATTTCATGTTTCTCCAAGGAATACAGTATCCTCTGAAGCATGCAGGGTCCAGCTTAGCGTCATATCTCAGTGGCCTATTTCAGAGGACAGTGTGGAGGAAGAGACTGCTTTCACTGCATTTAAATGTTGTGAATTTAAGCTTGTAGGGTA
The DNA here is from genome assembly GCF_003984885.1 of Neopelma chrysocephalum. NCBI lineage: Eukaryota > Metazoa > Chordata > Aves > Passeriformes > Pipridae > Neopelma > Neopelma chrysocephalum. The sequence goes on from NW_020897689.1 coordinate 11,859,366, forward strand.
GCAGGGGTGTCTCAAAAATTGCTACGGGAACATGATGTAGTGTTTCAAAGGGAATAGAGAAAAATTTGATACTTATTCTGTGTTATTTTACAGGATAGATCAAATAAATAGCTTCTAAATATTTATAAAGTTTAGTGAGATACAAAACTTTCTCTTTCAGAAAATCAGAGAAAACAAATGGAATGGTTCAGATTGTACCTGCTAGATGTGATATAGAAAAAACATAAATGTTAACACATCATTGTAAAATAAAGTTGTAAATGCAGTAGATTTCACTACCATGCTTTTGTCTTTCTTTTTTTGTGTTTTCGCGTGTTTGTAATAGGATAACTTGGTTTAAAAAAATCATAAACATCTTTTGTGTATTTGTTTCTGTTTCTGTCTGGGACTGGACGACTATAAAAGGAAACAGGATATTTTCATACATATTCTCTCTGACTAAAACCAAGTGTACTTCCTTTGGGTACAAGTCTGACATAATTTTTAGACACTAACCAAATGTTATTCAATATTCTGGCAGTTACTCTTATTTATAGAACAGGTAAATTTGAAGTAAAGCTCTAAACCATGTCAAGTTCAGCCTCATGCTTTCCATTGGGTCTGACTTCCTGAAACAGTGATTCCAGGCTTCAGATGGGAAAAAAGGGATCAAGAAGATTGTGACATCTACTTGTGGTGAAGCAGCCATTTCCAATGCCAATTTCCAGTCCAGAGCATGATTTAAACTTCCACCAGAGTCCAGAACATCAGATCTTTGTTGTTCTAATTCTGTAAGAACTTGATAATTTGAACAAAAGTGGCAAAACTGAAAACTTCACTAGACACTGCTTCTGTACAAAGAAGGAAAAAAAAATAATTCAATGAAATAACTCTCTCTAAAGCTTCATGATTGTTAATATCCTTCTTAAGTTCATTGCTATCTTCCCCCATGTGCTGGCCTATGTGTTTCAGTATCTTAAATGCTAGCATTATAAATTTTATCATTGGTAAAAAATATTATGGGTTTAAATCCTGTTTGAAGGAGCTGATACGTTGGCAGTAATAAAGAAAGATACTTGAAGAATGCAAGAACTTGCTAATCAGATTGTTAATTGAATATACAAGCATCACATAATACAAAGGCAAACTGAGAAGGTGACAATGATAACCAGACTTCATCTGTTGAGTTGGAATTAACGACGAACAAAATTAAGATCCCTTTGTGGCTGATTCTTGTACAGCTGCAGCCAAGTATAAAAGACTCATCAAAGAAAGCGTATCATTAGTTGGTAATTCTGTACAACTTCAAAAGGAAATTCTTAACCCCTCATCAGTCTTTCTGTGACAAGCCCTTAAAAGCTGTGTTAAAACAAAACAAAAAAACATTATTTGCTTCAGCAACTCAAAGAAATGGTCTGCGGGAACAGAACATAAGCTGAAGCTTTTAAACACAGATCCATCCATAGGTAGAATAGTCAAGGCACAAATATATTGTGACATGCAAAATCTCCCCCAGTCAACCATGTCACCCAGTGTCAATAGCCTGTCTGCTTCACAGAAAAACTAACCCCAGATTTAAATAATTTTAATATTGTAACAAAAACTGACAAAAACCAGTGAAATCAGAAATAGGGCTGCCACTGTGTCCTTATTGTGCCATCATTTTGTCTGTAGCTCTCCCCACTGGGTGAAGCTGCCAAACCAAGGGTGAATTAATGATTATCTCTTTATAAAACTAGAAAATAACTTGTTTTCAGGGCAAGACTTCATAGATTATGAACAGTCCATTCTGTTGTCTCATTGCCACTGTAACATTTCATTTATCTCGGCGGGTCTGCTCTGATAAAGGATTGCAGGCCTGGACATTTAGTTTGTACTTTTAAAGTTTGATTTTATAAGATGATATGCAACTCAGAAAAGGTATTTTATTACACTGGCAAAAATGCTTATTAACGCTCTTACAACTTCTATCGTGTGGGCTTTTAAACAATCTAAAATGATTAAGTATGTGAGTGAAAGATTAGCTCCTAGGAAGCCTTATTTTTGGATAGTATCATGGGAATGATGTGTGATTATACAGACATATTAACAGACGTTTGTTAATGGAGTATCTATTATTTCTGTTTTAAGAGTCTGTATTTCAAGTTTTGTGTAGTTTAAGTTTTTGCTGCAATAGGGCATGTAACATCTTAGAAAAACACAGTAGTTGCAGAAAATTGAATGATAGGTAAATATCCCAAAGATGATATTTTGATCAGCAGTAAACTGCGTATTGAATAGTATACAGCAATTTTAAAATACTTTTTTCACTTTATTTTCCTCCTTTTCCACTGTTACAATTTGTCTTCCAAATATGTATTTTGCAGTAGGCACTACGTATATATTTGTGAATGAGTTTAAAAACTCAGAAACACTCTTGGTTAAAATCTCCAGCTGCAGCAGTTGGGAAGACCTTTGTAATGCTTTGTTAATGCTTATTCTGCAGCTAATTATGGCTTATGTCAATGTGTCTGCTGAACAGAGTGGGCAAGTGGACTTCATGTAGGCATGCCTGAAACTTTTGAAATAAGGTGTTTCTGGTTTTTCTTTGAGGACCAGCCTTGATACTGAAGTCCAAGGAGCTCTTGAGTTTCATGAAAGTTCTCTGAGCTGCCTGACTGTTTCCCAGTGTTCTTGCATTGGAGAGCTCTTGGGGACCTGAACATGGTGGTTTTGTCTGGAGGATCTTTTCTAACATCCGACTAGATCTGGTTCCTTGGCAAACACAAAGGAGAAGTGGCAATATTGAGAGACATGTGGAAAGTAATTCAAATGGAAGGAAAATAGGTGAGTGGGTGGGTGCATGTTGGTGCGAGGGGAACATTTTGTACTGCAATGTGTTCCTTCCTACTGGATTCACAGTCCGTGAACAAGTCTCCTATAATTAACACATTGCTATTATCAATAAATGCTATGAAGTGGGACTGGGGAGAATTGGCAAAGTCGCTGCTGCTCACAGAGAGGGCTCCCCAATCAAAATCGACTCTCAACCACGCTAAGGAGCCAGAAAAAAGACGCCAGGAGTTGGTATTGTGGGTGTGAGCTGTTACCTCCTGCAGCCCTGTCGTTTCTGCTGGCTTCTGTTCAACCCACTCTGGCATGTGCTGTCTCTTAGCAACTGCCAGCCGGATGGTTCCGGATGGCCCCTGGCAACATGCCAATCGGCCACCCAGCTTTGGTGCTAGTGGTGGTGGTTGGCACAGTGCCTGGCCTCCACAACTCTTGGAAATTACCTGTTGGAAATTTCCTCTGTTTTCCAGGGAGAGAGGTTTTGTTAGCTTGGACTAGTGAGTTTGATCTGTTCATGGCAGCAGACAGACTCTGGCCATGACTGGAAAGGTGTAGCTCTTAAAATGACATGACATCTTTCATAACTCAACTGGCTGCTCCTACCTGATGAAGAGTCTCACCCAAATCTTACAGCAGCTTAGTGCATCACACATCAATGCACATCAATGCATTGCATCCACATGTTGAACAAGAACATTTATAAATGTTACATATACTATAAAAAAAATTCAGAGAAGTATTTTGCTTTTAATTTTTGTTAATTGTTTGAGGCTTTTTGTTTAGTTTTGATTTTCAGGATTTTTTTGCTCTATCATATACTGGCACAATTGTCTCCCTTTACAGTTAGTCTATGAGTTACAGTGCTTTATGAGTTTTACTCTTTTTTTCTCCTCTTACTTTCTCCTCAAACCCTTAATTTTTAAAATGTTAAGTTCAGCTTCACAGCTCCCCATGAGAGCTACTGGGCTAAATCTCGAAGTGTTCTCAAATGGTAGGGCTGAGTCCTTGACTTTTTCTGGGCTTGATCTTCATTGTGCCATGCAGTATCAGCCATCAAAAATGAATGCAGTCATGCTTTTGTAAATGCATTCCTCTAATTAGACTTTTCTACCTAGTGTAGTTTTTTATAATTGCCATGATGGAGCAATTAAATATATTTTATTTTACTGTGCAATGTATTAGAGATTGAGTGCTTTTGGATGTAGCATTCTAAATGTCATTTTAGTAGCAAGATCAATGATAAAAACATTTTTTTTCCTAGAAAGTGCAAGTCCTTGGGGAAATAAATGTCTTTGCACCATGCTGTGACTCAATTCTGAAAACATCTAGAAAGTCTATGGCCTTTAAGGAGTGTCCCTAATCATCTGTTTTGGTCTACAATGTCTGTATTATTTCAAGTTCTTGAATGGGGAAAAATTATGATTAAGATCATTGCATTTGACTCTTCACGCTGCAGTTTTCCCTAAGTCATGCTTATTACCATACCATCTTCCTGAAAGCCCAGAAAAGAATATTTTCTGGCATCAGTCAATGAAACCTCATTTCTGCTCCCATTGGACCTCTTTACATTTTGATGTGGAAGCTGAAAAGGCTCCCAAAAGCTCTTAGGCTCTTTTCTGTCCATTGGTGGAAGCTAAATCACTTAACTCACTGTTAACAATTTTGAAAATAGATTAGTGATTTTCTTATCTCAATTCCTTGTGGAAGGTGGTGAGTATTTAACAGCACTTGCTATGGTAAGCAGAGTCAAGATAGGTGCAAGCTGGACACAGGAGACAGGGCTGAAGAATTCTATTCATGGCAGGGAAAGAGAAAAAAAAGAAGCTGGTAATTCATAAAGCCCTCAGTGAGTCACCAAGGTTTTCCTTTATGGGCAGGATAAAGAGAACAGCTGTTTTACTACATTCCATTTGCTTGAGTCAACAGGCCTATTCTAATAGTTTGTTGATTGTCTTACATTTTGTCAATATTGTGGTATGATTTCAGTGTTTGTTTTATCATTGCTCAGACTGACAATGTTTTATTTTGTGAGCTATGATGAGATAGCACGTAGGGTACAATGGTAAGAACGATTTATTTTAAATTCCATTTTTAGCAGATTGTTTTGCAGTAGCTACTGCCCTGCTCTAGCTATTTAATGATTTTTGCTTTATGCTTCTCTCTTGTGGACCCCAACCAAAACAATGTTTTTCTTGGCAGTCAGTGATTTAAGCCATTGTCCCTATTACACATATTTGGCTCTTCTTCTTAAGGGACTCTTGATAGAGTTTTCTCCTGTGCCTTACGGATTATACTTAAAGTATCCTCACATAGAAGTGATGATGTAGCTCTCTGGGCTGCCATTGTTGCCTCTCCTTTATGCCCTGGTCTTGAAGATGCTAGAAATGAGTGTTGACATCAAAGCACAGAGGAACACCATCACAATCAGATTCTGCACTGGAGGCTCAAGGTAGAGTAGTGTCCATCCCTGACATCCCCAATGGGCACAGTGTAGCACTGATTTTGTAGTTCTTGGCCAATTATGATCTCTTTTGCAACATACGTCAGCAACAAGTCCATTTACCTGCTATGGGGATATGAAGTGCTTAATGAATTCTTGAAGACCAGCTATGATGTGCCTGGCAGAAATATAACAGATTGCATTGTATAAACATGCAAAGGGGCATGTGATGCAACTTCCCCCTAAGTGAGTTTGGGTTTCATTGCTAGCAATGAAAATCCAAGCCATGGTATGGAGATCATATTTACAGGGCCCCCAAACAAATCATTAGTAAGATTCTGGATCTGAATTGTACTGTATCATATATTCAGCCCTAACTTACTTCATTCTAACGCCTCCCTGTAGACATACTCTATTGGAAACAGATGAAAAAGCTCCAAACATAAATGGCATGTCCCTAATAAATAAATGATTATGCTGGGAGCAGCAAGAATATTTTTCTGTTTTCTTTCAGCCAGTGTTTTGCAAGTGTTAGCAATTTTCACAACGGTTCAGAATTCCCATACCCATCTGTGGTGATTTCCCTCAGACACCCATAAACCCACTTTCTGAAATTTCTTATGTATTTTTAACTGTGCTGGTAGAAATATTCAATTCATTTGATGTGCATAAAGCTTCCTATGTTGTCAAATAATTTTTAAACTTCAGCAGAGAATGTAGTAGCATTGATAGTCATGTACCTTGCTCTGCTATTTCAAACTGCCCACTTTATTTATCTAAGACGTTCCAGTATTTTCTATCACTCTAGTCATTAGCAAATTTATGTTGCTCTCTTACCTTTTGCATGCCTGCCAGGACAGAATATGTAATAACAGTCTGTAATTAAATCTTCCTCAACTTACTTTATCACTGTACATCTTCTCTATACATTTTCTTCTTTCCACCGTCCATCAGATGATGGAGCTGACAGAAAGGAAAGATACTGCTTGAGCTGCACAAATACCTATATGCAAATTAGTCTGAATTAATCTGGACACCCCCTCCCTCCATTAAATTAACATTTAATGAAGCTCTCAAATTTTAGGATATTAAACCTCATTCAGCTGAGAGTTGAATACAGCTATTGATGTTCAGGTTCTGCAGTGATAGTAAGTTTGATTAGGAAATGAAAAGTTTTTAGCTTAAAGTAGCATAACAAAAAATTTGTGTGTTATGGTGAATCATTAGTAATATAGCAATCACAGTGGTGTCAAACTTTTCGCTTTAGCTGTGGTGAAAAATGTTCAGAGCAGGATCAACTTTTTGCATTTCTCTTTTTTCTTTTCTTTAAGCCAAAGAGAAAGCAGGTTTTTCCCTTCTACTCTTGGTCTCTCATTAAGCCTTAGTGGGGTCCTGAAGTGTTAGAGAACTAGTGTAAGTGAACTTTCTAAAGGAACAAAATATGTGACTGATAAAAGTAAAATATGTCTAAAATTTTGCAGCAATATGTCATTGGAGTCCAACTCCAGCTTCTGGTTGGTGTTCAAAATGAAAGTGAATGTCTTTGCTCACATAGTACCCAGAAGATTACAGGGAACGTGACAAGGAAATGTAGGAACTTTCCCCTAATTTCCAATACTTATACTTTCAGAGAATGGCATAAGAGAATGGTAAGAATTTTTGCCTCTAAATTTTGGGGAGATTTTTCATGATAGAAAGTGGAAGCAGCTGAATGAGAGTTTCTTTGCTAGTTAATATTGTATAAAAAAAATGTAATTTAGACTTCCACCTGTAGACTAACTTGCAGTATGCTGTGAACATATGACTGACTGCCTTTGTCTGCTGTTCCAGCCTTAGAAAATTCCTTTAGAACATCATAAAAAGATATCACTAAAAAGTCATCTCAAACAAAGTTCTTTTTTTTAAATTAATTTCCTTATCAGGTACAAATAAATACTAACAGCAGAAACCACCAATTAAAAAAAATATGCAATAGGGATTTTGGGGATTTGCATGAAAGCAAATTAATTAAAAAAGGCAACCTTACATTATAGATAAAGTATATGTCTCATTTTACTTGCAGTTGTCACAGCCTTTCCCTATTTCTCTCTTCCTCTGTTGAGGCCCTCTGGCTTTCTAATTTTACACATGATTTTGTAAGCTCCTCTGAAAACATCTTCCTCTTCCTAGGCTTTGGGGAACCATCTATTAAACCACAAGCTACTTTTTAGAAAATTCTATTTATTTTTCATTCTAGTGGAGTCAGCTGTGGGCTGAACTGTACAGTGTTTCATGTTTTGCAAATCTGTATGGGGGCTACAGAATCCTTCCAAAACCCCAAACTCTTCAAACAGGTAAGAGATGCCCTCAGCTGTCCTGGTTTTGGCTAACCACGAGAGATGAAGCAGAGGAAGTGGTTATCAGCTGGAGCCTGAGGCCACTGATCTGGTGACACACGGAATATGTGGCTAACTGAGTGGAGACTGAAGCAATCAACACAGAGGTGCTCTGGGTGAGTGGTTATCAGCATCTGCTCAAACATAAATCACAGACTCATAAGACTGTTTGGGTTGAAAGGGACCTTAAACATCATCTAGTTCAAACCACCCTGCCATGGGCAGGGACACCTTCCACTAGACCGGGTTGCTCAAATCCCATCCAACCTGGCCTTGAACACTTGGAGGGATGGGTCATCCACAACTTCTCTGGGCAACCTGTTCCAGTGCCTCACCACCCTCACAGTGAAGAATTTCTTACTAATGTCTAATCTAAACCCGCTGTCTTTCAGTTTAAGACCAATACTCCTTGTCCTATCACTACATGCCTTTCTCAAAATTCCCTCTCCAGCTTTCTTGTAGCCCCTTTAGGTACTGGAAGGTGCTCTAAGGTACTCCTAGAGCCATCTCCTCTCCAGGCTGAACAGCTCAGCTCTCTCAGTATGTCTTCATAGGACATACTTCTCTCTTCATAGGAGAAGTGTTCCAACACTGTGATCATCTTTGTGGCCTCCTGTGGACCCACTCAAACATGTTCATGTCTTTCCTATTCTGGGGACTCCAGGGCTAGATGCAATACTCCAGGTGGGGTCTCCCAAGAGCAGAGTAGAGGGGGAGAATCACCTCCCTCGACCTGCTGGTCACGCTGCTCTTCATGCAGCCCAGGGGAAAGCTGGTGAAGTTCTCCTGTGATACCATGCAGTTTCCTCCTCAATTTTTTCCCAGTCTTCCCTTTTCTTGTTTAATCCACACGTGGATGGTGTGGATGGGCAAGCACCCTACAGCTGGACAAAGTTTAGATCCAGCAGTGGCTTCCTGGCTCCACTTCTGCATTTACTTGTGGGAAGCTGTGGACAATTTTCATGAGTGTTTTGTGTTTCTGATCCTAGCATAGATGCTTTGGTCATTTCCAGTCATTCTGCAGTCACCAAAACAAAACATAAGAGATAAATCTTTGACCTCTGAAAAGATGCAAAGTTCCACTGTATTCAAGAAAATACTAATGATTTGTGATCTTGGCTGTTAAAGGAAATAAACAATTGTGTGACTTTTTAACCAATCTCAGAATGAACTCCATTAAAAATTATTTATAATTAATTTTTAAGTCTGCCAGTTTGAATCTGATAATTCATACTAACCATTTTTTTCCTGGTAAACTGGAGAGATAAAGTGAGGGAGGATGTCTTCAGGAAGTTTCCAGAAATGAAATTACAGATTTAACTATATGTTGTATTTATGATGTATTAGCAACTTTAAAGCAAACATGAAGGAAACTAATACCTGAAAGTGTTAGCCTGGTTGAAAGTGCAGAGATCTGAAAATCCCTTATTACACACTCAGTTAAGTGTATTTTTTGCCTTATAGTCTCATGTGGTTATTTCATCAGAGAGCACTAGTTTTCTCTACCTTATTTGTAGAGCTGAACCTACGTACTCTATAAATTTACAGTACATCTACTTGTACCCTGAATAAATTTTCTACACAGCTCGTTTGAGAAGTATAGATGAATCATTGAGAGTGACAAGTATAATACTGAAATAAACTTCCCATTTGAGCCAAGGGAAATTGTACTGCAGACCCAAAACCTCTAAAGCTGGAAGTGTAGTCTCAACATCCAGCAGCAAGTTACAGCTATGCTGAACAGATTCAAGCAGAGTGAGAGGTGGTATTAAAAGATGAGATGGTCCCTTATCTTTAACACACTGGTGCTAAGTCTCTGTCTCTACCTCACACACATTCCAGATATAGATGTTTCTGTGTTTAATGATTTCAGCAAATAAAATTAAACACATAGATACACAGTGCTTAGGGAGTAAATGGATGGTGGGCAACAGAAAGGCCTCTATCATGATTGTATCTGTTTATTCAGTAGCCCAGTTCCTGCAACCTATTAGGTAAATCCTTGTGCCCTACTGGGTGACAGCTTGATATTTCCATGGTGCAGCTATGTGCAGCATTTTGCAGGTGATGCCAATGGAACAGAATTGTCATACACATTGTGTGCCCCTCTATTTTTAATTTAGTTTAAATCTCTGTATGCATATGCAAGGGTAGATACATCCACTTTTTCCTTGAACATCCCTGCCTTGAACATTTTCCATGTATGTGGCAAATAAGACATTGAATCACTTTGTCACTGCACAGATTTGCAGCAATATCACACTTAGCAACCATGTTCTGTGATATCTGGTCCCATTCTGTGGTGTCTGTGGGCTTTGTTTTCCAGGTTCATTGCTGTAGAGTGGCATTTTAAGATGATTTTGAAAGTGATCACTGCCAAAGCGATCCTTTGGCATAGCAGAGAGGTGCAGGAGGAAAAAAGACTATTAAAAGGGTGACGATAAAGATTATAATGAGTCAACAGCATGATAAGAAAGTCATAGCCGGAAACTTAGGGAGGATGCTTAGGGCACTGGTGACTTTTTAAAACAGTCTTCCGCTTCAAAGGAAGGAATAGGAAATGTGGTTTTCAAGTGCAGTGGGATTAGTATTGCGTGTTTGTCTGTGATAGTAAAGTCTGCTCTAACTGACTGAGGTGTGTCCCAGTCCTGTTTTGTGATTGGGTGTTGATTTTCCTCCTTTTAAATGATTAAAGAATTATAAGTATGGTACTGCAGGTAAAAGAGATTAGAGCGGCAAATCTGACTGTCAACAACCTTTTTACAACTAGAAAAATAAAAGCAGAATTGCTAACACAATTAAGTACAAATAATGGCAAAATATAAGGAAATACGTAGGATTTAAAGCCAGCTTGCAGCTCCCAGTGCTGTGTTTGCCACACAGCACTAAATGGAAGTGCGAGTTTGAGGACCATTGAACAGAGTTCCTATCCCCAATGAATCACAATTACAGTAACACCTGGATTAATAAATTTGTGCTGATCCACTAGGGAAATTCACCTTGTTTAATAGCCCTCAAATTTCTAAATAAAGTTGTTTATCTGTGGCAGGATGAACTACTTTGTCCCAGGTTGGGCTGCAGAGCTTGTAGAAAGATTTCTTCAAGACCATTTGAAGGACTTTTCTAGTAAAACTATGAAGTACAGTGCTGCCCCTTCATAGGCTGGTCATGTTTCCATAGTTCTGCCTTTTCATTAACTGCAAATAACCTTGTTAGGTTTACAGCATGATTCAGACATAGAAAGTATGAGATTTTGGACCATGTTTCACCTCAGAAAATACTTGACATATAGAAACGTGAGAGTTACAAATGCTGCACTGTCCCAGGGGTTACCAAATATCTGATTTATGTCTCATATAAGGCAATGCCTGAGTCCAATCCTTAGAGATGTTTTGGTGATACAAATGTACTGTGCAATATTTGTCCATCTTTTGCTCTTTTGTGCTGGATGGGTCACTTTAGCATAGTTAAATACTCCCTGTTGCCAGACTCACATGTAAAACTGGCTAAATTTGCCTGATTTGTGCCACTTTTCTGAAGTTTCATAATCCTCTCTTGCTGTTTTTCAATCTTAAGACAGATACTGTTACATCTAGGTTTATTTCTTATGGAAATGCAATTTTAAATCCTTAGGAGACAGAAGCCTGGAGCAAGACTTTTACTGCTTCTACCAGTTTGGAGACTGGAACATAATTCCAGTAGGACATTAAGAAACAACAGACACAGCATGTGACATCCTGCATCTGTCATGATCTGTGTTGGAGGGAGGAGTGGTCGCAGGCGCAGAGACTGTACATCCAGGTGCATGAGGCAGTGCAGGAGGTGAGGAGCAATGCCCCCACCCTGTAATTTGGTGCCTGTTTTACCAGACTGCCACCATCTCAAAACTGTGCAAAGAATAAAACCATCTTTATACACTCAGATAAGGATATGCAAATGACATTACAAAAAAAATCCCAAAATGTAAAACCTCAGACTAGTTGTGTGAAAGAATTTCCTCTGAACTGCAGTTGAGACTGTCAACATAGGAAGTATGATGACCTACACAAGTGTTAGGAACCACCCTAAAGAGTTCACCAGCTCATTCCTGAAAGTTATAAATAAATAAAATGTATTTTTATGATTACTGCTGAAGTTCCATTTTCCCACCTTTTCTACCTCTTTCAGACATATCTGGTTCTGAATAGATTCAAATCTCTTGCATTTGAGTTTAAATGATACCCACCTAACATTATTTATGCAGTAAATTCTCTGCTTATTCTGCACAACTAAGACATGTCAAGAATGAACAGGCTCTGTGTCAGTGATAAATGGCACTCTACAGGATCTAGGAACATGTATCATTGGGGTTTGTTGATTATTCAAGTGACATACAGTAGTGAGAGTGATTAACGCTGTACTGCTCAAATTCATCAGTGAATAAAAGCATTACATTACTGTGGTTCACACTGAAACAAGCTACTAAATCAGACTATTCTAAGACAGCAAACATTCACTTTTCTTAAGTATTAAATAAACCTTGCATCTTTAGGTTAGAAGAAACTGGACAGATGAAGAAATCAAGGCCAGTGTTATCTCTGTAATTTTGAAAGGTTTTTAAAGAAAATCCCTACAACTGACTGAATTTTATGGCTGATTGTTAGCATCAAAGAAGTGACACCATACATATTTGAGAAAACATTATGCAAATTGTATTTGTTGAGGACGTTCTTTAATTAGCTTCTAAAAATTAGAAAGTTGATAGAAAAGGAGGGGAGAAATGTACAGAAAAATAATGCTTGTTGTTTTTCAATAATTTTTTTGTGGAAACACGAAACAAATGGAATCTTATCAAGCATTAGAGAAGATGTGTAGCATATGCATGAAGGGAATATCCTTATCTATTTTCTACTTTTATACTGGTGAAAAATCAACAGGAGCTTAGCTGGCCAAACTGGATTGATGGAGTTACTCTTGAATGACATCTCCAAAAGGGTCAATAGCAATTAAGCCATTTCATTCATTTGAAGGTTCATCACTTTTCTTTACTATAGTCAAAATATATATTTAGGCATACATCAAATTTATTAATTTTTAGCCAGTCTTATGACTGGGGCTTGAATGCTTGAAGTTGGCAAGAGTGGGAGATACAGCTGCATTACGAAGGTACACATGTGTGTTCCTGTACCCACAAAAGCTTTTATGTAGATAATAGTGATGTGATCCATGCTGGCTGGACATCTCATTCACCATTTAATAGCCCAAATTCTGGTTCCTTCAGCAGTCAGCTGAAAGGGTTGACAAAGAAATGTTTTTTCTTGCAGCTGGTTGTGTGCACTGGAAAACTGTACTGACGCTCAGAGAGAGAAATAGTCATGGGGGTTTGGATGGATTTATGGCCCACCACCATCTGAACAGCCTGAAATGAAAAAATGGTCTTGCTCTGTGTTTTAGAAAGGCAGGAAATCTACTTTCCAAACATAAAACTTTTGTGCATAGATTGCGTTGGGAGAGCTCAGGAGAGTGACTGTCACTTTCCTGATGTTTTAAAAAAGGCATCTGAGACCATATTAGAAATTTCTGAAGTATATATGTTTTCCTCTCCCTAGGAAATAGAAGAATCTGACATATTTTACAACACGCACGTATGTGCTGCTAATGAAAAACTTCAGAACTAATAAAATCCTTCAGAACCATCTTTTCTGTGGCATGTTGACATCTACTGAATGCGAGACAATGATGCTATGAAAGTTTCATTGCCACACATTTGGGCTGACCTACATATAATCTTTGTGCCTCTCTTGCAGACAAATGAACATCCTGACAAATACACCGCATCAGCTATCAGTTGCTAGAAAGTGTGAGCAATGGCAGAAAACTGGTAACTGACTTGCAACGGGTGAAAAAGAAATCCCTTTCCAAAACTTAGTGGATATATGTTATCTTTTTCTATCTCAGTACAACAAACTATTTAAAAATGCATAACTTAGATTTACAAACTTACCTCAGCCCTATCTTTGCCAAGTAGCTAGGAAAGTAAGGGATGTCTTTATCTTCATTTGAAAAGTGAGGGGAAATACAACAGTCTCCAAGCTGTTCAACAGCTGAGACACATGCTGCAGAGTGAATAAATCTTTCTAACAAGAGGAATGGATAAGCATAGGACAGATTACATATGGAAAACATGGTAGCTCCAATTCCGGAGGCTTTTAAGACACACATCTCTTGGAAGTAGTTTTCCATGGAGCTGATCTTGCTTTTATGTGTGCAATGGGGTATGGGACTCAGAGACCTGAGTTTTGGCATCTCTGCTCGGACCGAGATGGCTTGAGATTTGCTGAACACAGCCTGGGATTGCTGGCTGCAACACAGCACCTGTGCAGGACTTACGAATTCAGGTCCAGCACCGGGAACACTTCCCAAGCCCATGCGCCTGTCTCCCCACACACTCTGAAACACCACAGGGATATACTTGAAGTGTAAACATGGTTTATCAGGCACAGGGGAGGCCTGAACACAGGTTTCCCACTTCCCAGGTGATTAGTCTAATCACCAGAATAGACAAATAGCTGCCTTCGCTATGATTTATGTAGTTATTCACACAAAGCAGCTCAATTAAGGGTTACTACTCCATTATAACCAAGAAGCTAGGACACTAACTCAGCCAGATGAGTTTCCTAAGCGTTGGGTGATTTGTACAGAACAGAAATTCTGCCGTGAAGCTGAGTAAGCCCTCAACCCCCCCAAAGAAAATAAGATTTTTGGGCCTTATTCAGACTTTCTCGTATCTTTTCAGGCTTGCAATTTGTTTTGCTTTGTCTTTAGGATCACCCCAGTTTGATTTATAAATACCCCTGCCCTTGGGCTTATTTCTTTTTTCTGTTGCTTTCTCTGGTAGACTGCAGATATACCATTTAGATCACTATTGGCAGGGTAAGATATGGTAGTTCTCTTTTCCAAGGTCTGAATCTCATCCCTATCCAGTGCTGGCATGTTTCTCTGACTTGCAAAAACACCTCTCTGCTTCTGTCGCTCTTCCTGAGTTGGACATTATACAAATTTCATCAGGCTCCTAGTTTAGCCCAAATGATGTTTGTCTGGTCCTGTCACCAATAACCCGACCTAAACCATCAGATAATTTTTTCCACCTATGCCTGTTAAAAGAGCTTGGGATCTGGCTTTGGCTCTGTTACCACAGAAAATTTCTATTCCATTCAAAGGCAGCTGGATGAGCCCATTAGTTTGCAAATCAAGGAAGGACTTTAAAAACTGGTATTTCTTCCTAAATGCCTTGGAGACATTTGGAAAATATCTGTGGTGATTATTTTTGTGCTAGGATAGCTGAGATGTGAATTGGATTATGAGCAGTCCGGTTAGTATTTAAAATTGTGGTCCAAATGCTAAAGATGCAGCTCTAGTCTGCTATTAATTAATCTACAAAAGAGTTATAAGAAGTTATTCCTAGAAACAACCTGTGCAAATGCATATGACACTGTGGGCTCTCTCATCCTCACAAACACAAGGAAAGGAATTAAGCCCTAGGAAATAAGGAAATAGCTACTAAATGGTCACCCGTTGTCTCACCGCAGACTGTGCCTGCCACAGGCAGCTGAACAAGGCTGAGGCATGGCCAGCTCTCTGCTGAGGCTGACAGGTAACCTAAGACCCACCAGAAAGGGTTTTTCCTCCTTTAGCTGCTCCATGATGTATGGAGGAGCAAATTACTTTCTGTTGCTGAGCCTAAAAGTTTTCAAAGCACTTTTTCTTTTTTTTTTTTTTTCTTTTTTTCCTCCCTTCATGACAGACTGAAGATCTCATTGGTGCTGTAATGAAAGGCAGACTGCGTTCCCTGTCATGTCAAGAACGCTGCATTGGGAAAGTCGACATGATTTCATGGCTAATGATTCACTCGCTAATATCAATGTGGGCTGCAGTGAGGATAACCAAGTTGAGCTGTCTTAGATCAAATGATTCAATTAGGCCAGCTGTCCCTATTTGTCATGGCTCAACTCGCTTTCAAATTACCTTTCCAAAGTGTGTACGTGCCTTAGCATAGAACTTAACAGCTCAACTGTTTTACAAAAGAGGATATTTAGCCATGGTGATAAGGGAGAAGAAAGATGTCCCTTTTCATCTGCACCAAATGCTTTTCCTTAGCAGTTACAGTATGTATTTACCTGGCTAAACTTTTAAATTTCACTGTTGGGTGTGAACCACTTGACTGTACTGATGACAGTGCTCTTTTAAATTTCTAGATTATCCTTTGGCAGGTCAAAGAAAATAGAAAAGAAAATGTAATTGTGTGTATGTGCGTGCACAGGGACAAATGACAGAAAAAGGAGTAAATGGTTCATAGAAACCAAAAATAAAGGCGTGGTCCCTCAGATGTATCCTTCAGACTTAAAGCGAGCTGGAGTTGCTAGTAGCCAGATAGTTCATACAATGTCTAGAGAAGAGCTTATCTGCAATGTGTTGGTTATCCTGGTTAAGCTACTTATTCCTCGATACTTTCCCCCCAGGAGAACCACCCCGTCGACCCTTGGCAGCAGCCCTCAATGCCGCAGCGGCGAGTGCTCTGCAGAGACAAACCGGAGCTGGCTGCTGGCTTGTGCAGACCCGGGGCTGAATAGGCATGGAAATTCAATTACCCTTGGTGGTGGTCCCTGCAGTGCCGGGTGGGGAAGCTTCTGATGCTGAGGCTGAAGCAAAAAGGAGGCAGCAGTGTGGTATTACAGAGGTGTTAAATTGGGGGAAGAACAACCTGGATGAACATGAAACAGAGTAAAGTTATTACAAACATACAATCACAGCTGTTAATGAAGTCTCACATATTTCCTGTAGTTGGATTTGGCTGATAATTTGGACCTTCTCATTTAAAATATTTTAATAAGATTCCAGTGGTGCCTGAAAAATACTCCCCTGCTGTCTGTATGGCTTATTTTACTCTCTATATGTTTATTTTGCCTAAGTCCTCTCTGGCAATCATACCAAGTTGGAAAATAGCAGTAGAATTCACTAGAAAAATAAGGTAATTTATCCCAGCCCTGGACTGAATATCTTATAATTTTGTCATCATGCTGTCAAAAAAAATACACTGTTGATTTTGAGAAATGCTATATTAGGGAAGTATTTTCCAGTTATCTAAGAAGAAAGTTAAAACTGGAAGAGTTACAACTGAAAATTTGTCATTTGTTTTTATATTATACACATCTTTCACACAAAATAGAAACATCAATTGAAAAAGTATGATTGAAATACTAAAAATCAGAAAATTTTGATGAGCTCTCTTTAGGATCTGTTCATCTTCTGATAGAATATGTTGAATAGTGATATGTGAAGTTCTTTGAGCTGATTGATGGGAGACATTTGGCATGCAATGGATATGTTAATTGAATAGTAATATAGAGAGATGCAATAAATCCTCATTTCAACAGTATAGCCCAGAACAGCTTTCTGGACCCTTTATTCAGAGTCATGATTAGGGTTATGGACCACTGAGATCAGTGCCCTGATGCACAGAGTTAGGAGATTGGGAAACCTCCAGCAATGGTGTTTGAAGATCGTTCAAAAAATGAAGATATATGGATCCTGAACTTTCTTAAACTAAGTTTTCTTTTTTGTTTCTTTTTTTTTAGAAAAGTGGGGACATCTTACAGCTTGAAACCAACATGACTCAGCAGCATTATGAGAGATGGAGCACTGCTCTCCTTCCTGCCCTAGCATAGACATGCTGTTACTTTTTATTCAAGCTCTAATACCTCTCCCTTGCAGCCTTGCAAATTTTCTCTTCTTCTTACCTTTTTTTTTTTTTTTTTACTGTGGGAATGGAGCTCACAGGTTGTCCTCAGGAATTAAGACTGTTTCTGACTTTTAGAATTACAATCTTAAAGCAATCAGCAAGATTTTACAAGGAGAGCATGGAAGACTAAATCCACTTATCCTGGGTTGTCGTTTTCGTACAGTGGTAGCATTTATGTGGATGGTTTAATTCTCCCATTGTCAAATCTGCAATACTTTTCTCCAATGCTAATGGAAAGATCAATACTATGTATTTGCCTCCTCTTCATTTTAAGGAAAACTGAAGAAACCACCTTTGGCTAAGGAGTTACAGAAACACAGAGGAACTTTTCTGCTCCCACTGTCTCAGTGCTGAGCAGAAAAGACAGACGTTCCTCAGACGAAGTCCGTTGCTTGCATGAGATGCACCCTGAGGGAATTCTCCTGCACACTCAGCACTGGCTTGGAAAGTACATGGCACACTAAGGGTCTAAAATGCCTAAATTGGCCTTCTGCCTCCTGCTTGTGTGAGACATATCCATGTGTGGGAGTAAAAGTTATAAGCCCATATATATTGCCTGGCTCATAGATAACCAGTATTAAAGAGAGTCCAAGATGCAACCATGCTATATTAGTTGGATGTGATATCAACTCTCAAGAAATAGAAGATAGTTTTCCTTCTGTCTAAATTAATAAACACAGGTAAACAGATTTACCAGCCTTATTCCTGGTATTTGTATTTGTTAATTAATTCAGTTAATCAAAACCACAAGGCACCTTACATCTTGCAGTCTCCATCTTTGACTGTAAAAGACATAGTTATGGATAGGAAGACTATGGCACTGAAGAAAAAGGAAAGATTTGGTGTGGGTTTTAATGTAAAAGATTTTCAATGGTCAGAAAAACCTGAATGATTACAGTCAGGAAACGTGGTTGGATCAAGCTGATGCATTAGGGTTTTCATTTATTTCTGTCTGCTGTGTTTTCTTTCTGCTTCGTGATATACAAATCTTGGCAAGGAGGTAGAATCTAAGAAAAGTGACATTTTCCTTCCAAAGATTTTAAAATGCAAAGAGACTGCTAAATAGATTTCTGACTATATTGAAAAATTCCCTTGAGCTTGGCCTTGAAAAATACCTTTCAGTACCCATATTTCAGCCTCCCTCCATTTTCTCTTCCATTTGGCCATAGCTCAGAGGGGGACATTTCCAGTCTACAGTCTCTGCTCACTTGGAATAATGTTTGTTTGCATGAGTAAACCAGCTAAAGTGGCTATCACTGAAGTCACAGCTAGAAGATGAAACCAGTTGGGACTATTCCCGTGTGAAGTGAGTCAGGTTGCTGAATCAGGCCCATGTGTAAATCTTTCTGCATCCCAAAAGGTTTTTTCCCATCTCATTAGAAAAAAAAAGTTCTTCCAGAGCAACAAAAGCCTGGGAATGCAAAGTATGGGGGGAGATGACACAATGTCCTTTTAGTTTTTACCTCATTTTATTCTTTCCTGCAGTGTGACTAAATGGGAAACTCTCCAGGGAATTGTATAATTCTAGGCTTTTATCAGTTTGTTATTTTCATTCTGTTCTTGTCCAAATATCTGGTACATGTAGTTTTTGGGTGGTTTTTAAATCTAACCATCCCCCTTGTGTCTAGCTTTTTCTTAAAGACAACAAAAAATTGCAAGGTGTTAATGGTGTTCATTGTGCAGTATGTATCTTAGCTATCTCCTTCTACAACAATGCAGAGCTGGAGAGTGTAAAAACAGAAGAAATATGAAAACTGTAAAGACATTTAATGTGTAAAAAGGACCAACTAATGTGTGTCAGCTGAGTCAGATGCCCAAGGCTAAATCTCTTGATATGAGATGGTGATTCAGCTGTCAAGGTGCTTGAGTAGACTTGTGGTGATCATAATGATTGGCTGTGAATTTTTTTTTATGGTTTTTTTTGGGTTCATGTTTGTTTTTTGTGTTTTTTGTTTTGGGGTTTTTGTTTGTTTGGTTGGTTTTTTGTTTGTTTGTTTTTTCTTAGAAAGACAGTAAATTGAAAAGGTCAAAGTGATTCAAATGAACTAACAGCCCATTTTGGTGAAAATATAGCTGGGCTTGTTAACTCAATTCACATCTTTTGTGTCAGTTTTCTAACATACCGTACATCTGGAAAAATGCAGTGATTTGTAAAAGACATAATGTGCCTTTTCCCCCAAAGGTTTTGCTTACAGTATGTAATAAAATATGATACAGTTTTTCATGGAGATGGGATCTGATAATTTGTTTAGATATAATATGAAAGTATCAGTCTGTAAAATGAACAGCACAAAAAGTAAGCAAATGCTCAAGATATGTCAGCTAACAAAATGGCAAGTTCCAAACCCCTTATTAAAGTGAAAATCAAAGGCTTCTGCAACAATATTTTTCCCCTTAAAATGAGTCACTTCAGATAGTGTCTAATATTTTGATGTTTATTGCCATTAGTGAGGCTGTGTTTTACTGTGGCAGAAACCTTCCTACTCCAGGCAAAACTTACCTCCAGTCAGTTTAAAATCCAGGTAATGAACAGGTTTTCAGGTATCTCAAAGTATCAACACTTCGTAAGAACATACGTGCTGAGTCAGCCCAAAGCTCCCCATCCAGTTAGACGTGACGCTGCTGCCTAATACTTGAATGGAGAAAAGAATATAAAACTGACTTAATCTGGATGAGTGGTTAAGTCATATTTGACTCTTGATTTTAGCCTGTATAGACTTTCCTTCATATTTCTTTGTTCCACTTCATATTGGCAGCCCCGTAGTGTGTGGTGTTAGCCTTTGTTTGTGGAATACTTAGCATGCATGTCAGAATTTTGTGATTCAACCCCCACTCTTCCCTTTTAGCTTGTGCAGGTGCTCTCAGTTCTTAAAAGCAACTGTTTGTTGCAGTGTGCTTTTGCAAACTGTCAGGAAGCAAATGACATTTGTGAAAAGCAGGTTTTTCTTTTCTGCTCACAAATTGGATGCAAATGTGTTTAAGTGGTCAGAGCTTTGATTCATGCTGTATCTGTGTCAAGACATTACATAGCAAATGCATGCAAAAATATACCAGCAAAGTCACTTGTAATTGAGGTTAATCTGTCTTTAAACCAAACAAATGAGAAGTTTTATTCTTTTTAAATAATCCTCATTAGAACAAGCAGGTTTACCTTACAGTGAGCTTCTCTGCTTTACAGTAACACTGGGCCATTTCAGAGTCCTCTAAGTCTTTCCCCCTACACAAATGCTGTTTCTGAATGGAGACACCTGTGTTAGAGGGCATTCATTTAGCTCAGCTTTGGGTTCCTTGTACAAGACAGAAATTAGGTGCTAGTTTCTTTGGGTTCCCTATATGTTTAGCAAAGAGAGAAAGGATCCTCAATAGGGTGGTTCAGAGTAGAAGTAAATTAGCTTAGGCAAACTTACACAAAAAAGTTACTTATAGTGAGACAGTGTGAATACCTTCTCTGTGTGCCCTCTGTAGCCCTAAGCCTTATTACTGGATGCCAAAAAGTCCTGTGAAAAAGCAAAGACACAAAGACAACTCTCTCCCCTTGTCAAACTAGGCTTGTATCCATGATAATTATGAATGCAGCTTTCATAATCTATCTCCTGGATGGCTGGACAAGGACGGAAAACCAGCATGAGTAAAAGGAAGGAATCAGTTCTGGTGAAGAGTAAGGAAAGCCCAGGAGATTTCTCTAGATGCAGGACTCCTTGGAGGAGTCTCCCACTGCAGAAAAGGCCACCAAACACCAATAAGCTTCTTGTACCTGAATGGGGAGAAGTTGATCTTGGTGTGGATGTAATGATTAACAAAGAAAGTATCTTAAACTGGCACCTCAAATTGGACATTGTTCAGTTTTATACAATCAAATTGGTACAAGCAGTGTAAATGAGTCACATGAGTGTGAAGTCACTGGGCATGTGTGACTTGGCTTATGGCACTGAAAAACACCTAGAGAAGCAGCAAGGGAATTGAGTATCAACTTACTATATCAATAAGTTTTCATATAGCTAGAGTATACTGTTTATACAGTATATTGCCTAAAAAGAAAGTTTGGGTTGGAGAGAAATAAAAAAAGAGCAGATTTTCCTTGTGAAAAGGGTAAGTAGGCTACATGTTGAAGGTATAAACTGTTCCCTGACTGTTGCATTTTAACTTCATCTTTCAAATATTTGAAAGCTCAAGGGAGCCCAAGAAGCAAGTGCTGTGACTGCAAGGGGTTAACAGGCAATTTATGTAAAGTCTTAGTATTCTACAAAATGAAATGTGCATGTGAAATGGAAAAAAAAAAAAAGGAAAAGATTATATTTGTCAGCTGTGCTACCATATGTTGCTCTGGCGGAAGCACAGCAAAATGGTGACAATTTCTATTTTATTGAATGAGGATCTGTGTTGATTTCCATTATTTGAGAGTGTCTCTGGACAAACAGAGGTATCTTCATTATCACATAAAACTGTGCTCACCAGTAACCTGGAATATCCATGGCTACAGGGTGACCTGGGACTGCAGTCTCCTTGAAAATAAAATATCAGAGAAACAGTTCAATCCATCTGCATATTTTAATGGATTTAGCCCTTGGAGGGCATGAGGGAATAGTCTTGTGAAAAGATAAGTGGCAGATACAGGAAATATAGACAAATTTGAAGCTCTTTAAAATCTGAGGAGAACTTATCTCATCAGCATGATTAAAACAAGTGTATGTAAAGGCTTTGGTGGTTGCAGACTACTCTCAACCATCTGGTCATACTGGGATGCAGGGCTTCATGGTTTGGGCACAGAGCTGCACAAATATAGCTAAATTTCTCTCGGACATAGGCTGTTGCATTTGCTTAGCTCCACTGTGTCATACAGGCTTACTTGTTGGGGTTTTACAGGGTGAGGGATATCTGTGCCATTCCCTTTTCCACTGTATATAGATGTACTAGAAGATGCTGCTTTTGTTATTCTAGGATCACAGCTTTCTCTCAAGCTTTTTCTCAGCTTGCCAGGACCTCAACATGTGAGTTACAGCAAGCTGGGTGCTAAGTGTCACTGAACATCCAGGGTTATCCTTGACTCCATGTGCAATGTGGGAGCACAGTGTCTCTCTGGGCCATATGTCCAATGCAAAGCATAAGAAAACAATTCCATGGGGCACCGCAAATTATTCTCATTTGCTTTCAGGGTAACAAAAGTTAAGCTTTTGTCTTCTATCCTGCTTAATATTACTCAACATCCCTTGAATGTCTCTCCTTCCAGTGACCAGAAAGCTTTCCTGTCCATGTGAACCCTGCCTCTGAAGTGGCACCATCATTTTTGGAAAATGACACCGCAGGGCATTAACAATACATCTGTTTTGCCTCAGCAAACATGACAGGCTAGTTTTAACTTGCTGAATGCCTGGCCTGAGAAGGTAGAGAGGTGCCTTTGCTGGCACCATGTGCACCAGCAGGAACAGCTAGGTTGTGCCTGTGCAGTGCTGTGCCCAGCTCCTTAATCCCTGCCAGACACAGCTAGGCAATATCCAGGCAGGGCTGGTTTCTGGAGGGCCAGTTCTGGTCTGCCAGAGCAGGCACCCAGCCCTAAGGATCCCATCCCTGCATTGGGGCTCCTGCAGGAACAGGGTAGATGTGTCCTCCCCGGTGGTAGAGTGCAGCATCCTTGGAGAGAAATGTGCTTTGTTTTACACAGGTAAGGTAAGCACCACCCAGTTCTTGGTCAAGCAGAAAAGTACTGTGATAATAAATAAAGGTAGAGGCTTCTTACCTCTGATCTCACATAAAGGTATGAAACTGTTCAAATCACCTTTTTGAAGGTGATTTTCCTACATGACCAAACAGAAAAGGGATTCAATTGGACAAACTGAGCATTCACTACCACAATGGATGGGCTGGTAGGAAAATTATTTGCCAGATAGTAACAGCTATTTGCTATAACAGATACGTTAATAAACCGTTTGGTAGAAGTATTTTTCTGCTTCAAATTCAGCCCTTTGCAATTCTTAAAGGGGAAATAAGTGCATTGATTTGCTCCCCTCTCCCCTCCCATTTTGCAACAGGCAGATTTTGGGCTACAGAATCACTTGCACTTCCCTTGAGGTCACTGTAGGCACCAAATCAATACATCTGCATGATACCAAGGCGAGTTCTGCAGCTGCTGAAGAACCACACTTGGGACAAAGCAGAAACTAAAAACTTGATTTCTCACAGTCATATTACTTGTTGTCTCCAAGGTCACTCTGCCTTATACTGCCATGGCATTTTGTTAGTGGCTGAAATGTCTATTTTTAACGACTCCTAAGAAGCCTCATGAGACAGTGACTGTGATTTGCTTTCAGCATGCTTGGCCCAAGAGGTGACACACTCATGCTGATTGCTATTGTGGTAAACAAAGGGCTCGTGTCTCAACTTTGCAACTCACCTTTGGCCATGGTTTTATGTGCCGAATTGTCTGTACTGTACAGTGGAATTCCTTGTACTGAGCAATCATGGAACAAATGTCCATAGCTTAAATTTTTTTTTCATAAATCTGATTATTTATTTCTAGAGACTCTATATAACACCTTTATAATGTGATCATCCTTCATTGCAAATAATAAATCAATTTTCCATTTCAACAGAATGAACACCTTGCTACTTGTCCTTTAAATTGCCTTTCTTAGGACACATCTGATTTCTGCTGTTTCTTCTTAATATTGTGGACTTGGAGGAGAATAAATGAGGACAAAACACCTACTGTTAAAATGAATTATATTTTTCAGTGTTTCTGTCCTAGTTTCTTTTCCAATCTTGGTATTTGGTTTTTGAGTGCTTTTGTACATCAAAATAAAGTTCTAAGCAAGAAATCCACATTATGCTCAAATTTTGGAAAAAGTAACTACCTGTCCTGAAATCATTAAATTTAGGAGTTGGCAATATTAGTAACTATTTTTTAGATGACAATTTCCAGGGTCTCTTAAAAAGCCGACAAGAAGGCTTTGCTTTTAATCACACTCTTTGATCTTTAAGTGAAACCTAAATAAATAGCTTATCTTTTACAGAACTAACTGAGCTGATCTGTAAACCAAATATCCTCTTAAGCTAAGTATGCTAACTAGAATATTTTTAGTGTCTAGATTGGCATTAGGGATGTTGATATACGACTGAGGCCATCCTACAAAATGGTCTTTCCAGCACTGTGCATGCACTACTACTGATTGCAAGTCTGTGTCATAACTGCTGACTGTGGAGCAGAATAAATTAATCATTTATTTAAGATATGTGTTTTACTGCAGTTTGACTGCCTTTGCATACATCTCTCCTTGTAAATGCAAACATATTAAAATTTAAACTTGAAACCATGACAACATATCTTTAGACATAATTTCCAATAATCCGTTTAAATAACTTAAAATGAGTAAAAACCAGCACATCTCTAAAGTAAATCAGATTGCTAAACCAGGAGAAATCATTAGTTCAGTGTCTGAAAAGAAAGTGGAAAAAAATATCTACTTTGGAAAGCTGTAACCTTTTTTGGAGACTGTACTAATTTGACTTCAATGTGGTCAGGTTTTTCGAAATTCTTGAATAACTGAATGGAAACCGAAAAGCTACTTAGGAGATGAAAACATAATAAACGTAATTTTAGGAAATGTTATGATTTACCCCTTTTTTTTTGGATTTAAACATAGATTTCAGGGTCTAAGAATAGTAAGTTCTCTTGTCTGAAGGATTTCTAACTGCAGATCATCAACCTATCCTAAAATAGTAATTTCAAAATGCACAGTCAATATTGATATTTTTATCCAGCATATTTGAAATAATTTTCTTTAACTACTATAAATTTGCAATGTTAATTTTCTGCATTGTTAATTGAATTTTGATATCCACCCAAAAGCACAAATGTGAGTAGAGACATAATCTAGTAAATAGGAAAGGTAGTTTCACAATAAAATAAAAATAAATATATGTACATTAAACCATATAATTGCTTTCACCCTGAATAGTATATTGTTCAGAAAATCAATTCCAAATTTTTTGTAAAAGCTACTTTCAAACATATTTATTTGCAACTAATTTTCCAAATGGTGAATCAATATCTTCAATCAAAAGAGAAATTCAAAGAGGCGGTCCCTATTACAGTTCCCTGGTTGTGTTTAGAGTGAGATTCCTGACTGTCACCATGTTTGTTTTGTAATCAAGAATCTATGGGACTAGTGTTCATGCACTTGAGAGAAGATTTTGTTGCTCTCATGTCCATCACTAGCTGGTGATCTGAAGGTCTGTACACTGGTCTGCAACCCTTCCTAGGATCCATTTGGAAGCCAGTCTGAAAGCACATTGTGGCATTTGCTTCAGATATTTTGGGGGAGTTGGTTGGAAGTGTTCCAGAAAAATCCCCCTGGGTTAGAAGAATTTTATTAACACAGCAAAGTAGAATTCTGAATGTCAGAACTAAAGCTGGATATTTGGATTATTCAAGTACAGACAAGTAATCAAGTATAGATCAATACGAGAAGAATTATGAAACACACAGATTTTAAACTGCTAGAACTAAGTGTTAGTAAATGTGAAGTTATGTATATTGCAAAGAATCAAAAGAATTATAATTTGCATATCCAAACTCAAATTGTAACAGATGAATGAAAATTTCTTTTTAATGTATATTGATATACTACTATGGCAAAAGAAAATGGTGGCACCTATAAACAATTGTAGGAGGAAACAAAGGGTGACATTGTAAACTCACATACAAATATATGCTGCTTGATGCACCTTACCACAAAGGTAGTGGATAACTTTATTATAAAAAAGATCTAAGAGACAAATGCAAGGTCTTGGGCTAAATGAGGAAAATCATTGGTTGTATGTCAAGCTTCTCTCTGACAAGAGAATGGATGACTGGATTTGTTCAGAGACGGTGAATGGAAGCAAAAATAATAGATATCTGTAAGTCATGAATGGTTAAGGGAAGGAGAACATTCTCATTTTCATTCACATTTACCTTTCTTTTTAATAGCCGAAGAGATATTTAACAAATCTGAAAAGTGATGCCTTTAAATGTGGCATAAGGGGCTTCTCCTCTGCACCACTCACACCTAAGTGTAGGATATTACAAAAGTGCAGGATATTAATAGGTGTACAAATCTGGGATTTTAGATGATTCATGTTTATAGATATGAACATAGTTATATTAAGCATGCAAGCACTTTTTTGAAGATAAAATTCTTGTACTTTAAGACATAAACTAGCTCTCGAACCAAATCTAATGGAGTTTGAAAACAATTTTTCCTTAAAATAATATATTCCTAACTTGCTCTGCTCCATTTTTTGGAACTCTTTTGAAATCCTTTTTTCTGAAAACTTTGTCAGGTAAGGTATCAGATGTGTCTAATCCAGACCTGGGTCCTATTTCAATCATCTATCAGAATCACATCTAGAAAGAGGATTCACCTGTGGGAAATTAGTCCAGATATGTCATTGCAAAGGCTATCTAAGCCTAGTGAACCACTAATTGATTCCTATTCAAGAAATCTGTAATTATATTTTGTGCCTTGGATATGGCATTTTCCGAGCTTAATAATTCATGTCAAATTAAACAATGTGTTTTCTGGATAGCTTTTGAGTGTCACATATTCATATAGCTAGTTTATGACTTTTTTTTTAAATTATTTTGTACGATAGTCAGAACTCTGTGAAGATCTTCCAGTCTTGAACAAAAGAAAACAAATATTAAATGATCCTACTGACTGCTTTGCTTGTGTAGACAAGGCACAGATTTAGTACAGTTTTCTTTCTTCAGTGTGAATGCTACTCTAGCTGGGGACCAAGAGACCTGAGGAGGCATCCGTATGGCATCTCTATGGAAACTGAGGATGGCAGATTCAATGCATCATTGTATCTGATAGTCCAAGTCTTGTAACATTTATTTTGTACCAGGAATCCAGCCTAAGAGGTTGGTTGATTGCTGTGAGTCACTGAGTTGAAATGACAATCTTCTACAAGGGACAACATAATAATTGAAATATGGGCCTGGAAGGTGCCTGAAGAGACCAGCTGGTACAACTGGTTGCTCTGAGGAAGGATCCAGCGCAGCTTGGCAAACCCATCTATATTGCCTGCACATTCAGAGACAAGACAGCCTTACCTGGGTACTGGTTCCTGGGCATTGTAGTGGTGCCAAAAGGATTGAGAGGATAGATTAGAAGAGAAGCTTGCAGGAGACCCTCTAAAGCCTGTGAAGCTACCGAAAGACTACCCTCAAGAAGATGTTGGTATCTAGAGAAAGATACTGCTTTCTCTGGCCTTTTAGATCACTAGTTTAGTTAAGGATAAGTAGGTATTTTCACTGAAGTTATTTTAGGAAGATTTTCCTTGCATGTATGAAATGTCTTTCCTTCTGTTATAACATGTGTATATAGTTCAACACTTGTTTGTGTAATTCCCTGTACATATTTAGCCTGTAGTGTTTTATGTTAGACTTCAGAATAAACTTGTTTTGTCATTTTCCGCTCACCTTCTGTCTGCTATTTATAACTATATGCAACAGTAATTAAGGAGGGAACAAAACAACCTAATGCTATCGCCCTTGAAACAGTACTCTGTAATGTAAGGAGGAATAAGAGAAATTGTTCAGATTTTGGACAAAATTAAAAATTTTCCTACAGATTTTTTTTCCTAATTTTTTCCTCTACATTGAATTTTTTTCATTCCTTTTAAAAGATGTATGGTATAAAACTATAAAACTTGATGTGCTGAGTAGGAATTGCTTCAAAGGAGCTACTGTTCCTTTCTTGAGCCAAGTACCATTTGACAGTTTTTAAATAAAATGTACAAATAATTTATGGGAAAATTCACCAGTATTTCATAACGAGAAAATTATTGCATTTTTCAGACAATGCCATAGTGACAGGAGAAAACCTTGGCTGAGAATTTCCTGCATCTGACCTCCTCATAATGGACCACGTCAAAATCCCAAGAAGGATATATACATCTCTCTTGCAGCAAAGCAATCAGATGCCACCGTGTACTGTTCGTTTTTTGGTTTTTCTTTTGGTAATGCCCCCATTCACAAGGTAATCAGGATATGATGGACTTCCTACTGCATAAAAATCTACAGTTATGGATAATGGTAGAAACAATTCAAATGCCTTTCGAAGCTACTCTAGTCTGTTCAGGTTCTTTACATCACACAGTGCCACAGTACCTGAGTTTTCCCCTAGAGCATTAAATATTATGAGTAGAATCTGTCACATGCAGTTTGTTCTCCAAGTATAAATGCAAGGTTAGGTCAAAATCTTCTTCAACTTTCATAGTTAGACATGCTCCATAAATATGAGCTAATATACATATGTCATTTTTTGGATTGTTCCTGAACTTCTTGTTTTCCATCAGTCTCCTCTCTTAGATATTTTTTTTTCAGTTTGGTACATATTACAATACTGAATGGCAAAAGTCCAGCATTCAAAAAGTTGTTTTGAATCACAACATTAAATCAAATATGTGAATGCTTTGGACAATCAGAACTTATAAAAACATAACAAATACAAAATTATTTTTTTCTGTGTTAAAGCATTGCAAACATCTTCTTATTTAGTTTTTAAAGAAATTAAACTTATACATTTTTGGAGTAAGGAACGTTTTTGTAGAGATGTGTATGTAGTATTCTGGGTTACAACACAGATGAAAATCAAGGAATTAAGACTTCAGACAACAAATGTTAGGACTTAATCCACCCCTGTAAGAATGTGACCTTCAAGACTGGTACAAGTCTGAAAATAAGTCTTCCACTTAGGCAGATACCAGGAGGGCATGGGAAATTGCTCAGTTTAGTGACTTTTCCTCACTGTGAACTATTTATGGCTTGGATTTGGAAATCACAATGTTTTTGAATATCAGGGTCTACTCCATATCAGCTGTCATTATTGGCTAATGATAATATTTGATAATCATGTTGGAATCTTATAGATTTTAACAATCTTTAACTGTTGGCTTTGTTATGGCAACATAGCTGCTACTCCAGCCAATTGATGTGTGAATGTGCCCATAACTTCTCACTTTATCATTCACTCAAGTTCAGACTCTATCTCCTAGTACTAACAGAGCAAGCATTTTGATGGCACACTGAAATCTCTGCAACTGTGATACATTATATTCTTAGAGCCTCGCAGATTGCTAACTGCCTCATCAGATTCTTTAAGAATAGCTTTTGAACACTGATTTGTAGACAGTTATACCACTTCCCTTCATCTTATATCTTTCAACAGATATCTTGTGCCAGTATGAGTTCGTACATTCTATGTCCTGTTTTCTTTTTGCGATTGTGTTATGAGGAAAACTTAGGTTTTGCTTTTAGTACTAGGAGGTCAATCTTAATTTTGCATGTGCTTAGAATGATGATAATTGTATTTAGCTGCAGTATCTATTTTGAAATTTACTTTGACTGGTTATTTCCATTTTCACAAAGCCAATCTGTTATAGAATTTTGCTTTGATCAACAGACCCAACAAAGACCTCTGTTTTGGTATCAACATCATCCGAGCTTTGCCTTGTTGTGGTGCACTCATGAATATGTTTCCTTTTTATGTGTCTTTGCAACTTGTGCTGAGATTGACACACTTTGGCAAAATTTTATTGGAGATATGAGACAGCCCCCCCTTACTCTGCATGCTTTTGTGTCTTGTTATGATTGCCTCCATATGGTGAACAAAGAACTTGAAACTCAGCCCAGTAATGTATAGTACTGGCTACCTAAATGTGTTCAGCCTAGTTAGATCAAAACTTATGGAGACTCAGTGATACCGTAGCATTGAAGGTTATTTTAGTCAAACTTGGAGGTAGGATGCAAGAGAGAGCTGCTGAGATCTCAGGCAATGGTTTGACAGCTCAGTCATCAGGTTCTTTTGCATTTACTGCCATTAAATGATATCTCTTCAGTACCCTCAGAGAACGTGATTGGTCCTGGAGGGTCAAATAAGTGGGGGAATTCCAGATATCCAAGGAGTTAAGTGGGCAGACGAGGGAATGGTGTGGTAAAGCAGTAAGAGACTTTCAGTTGGGTGTTCTTGCTTAGTTTTGATTCCATTTGCACAGACAGTAAGCCTGCCATGATTGGTTGTTATTTGTGCTTCTGACTGGTGTGCATTGGGGGCTGAGCATAAGGCAGAGTTTGTGGCATCTTCTCTTACATTCTGTGAATGTTGAGCCTTTTTCTATTGATACAACTTAACTTCTATGCTGAAATAAGATCACTGCAGTTCCAAAACCAGAATTAAATATTCTGTCCAAACCTCAATTTTGGTGAAAACTTCACAGAACTATATGACTAATTATTTTTGATGGAAGAGATGAACACAAATTACAAGGGTTTCGGATTGCAAATGTTACAGCAGTTTGCTTGGGCCAGAGGGCACAGTCACAAAATTAACAGGAAAATAGCTGTAAAAGAAAGTGAAGTTTCTTAATTAGATTTTATTATACAACATGAGTTATAAGTTATAACATAAGCTAAAGGATGTGTCTGACCTATTGTGTGGGATGGGATACCAAGACAAATGAAAAACCTTTGACATTTTCTGAAAAGGTAAAAGCTGTAGGAGTGAATAATCCTGTTATAGGCAGCCTGTGTAATGATGAACAACAGGTACCCACTTCTGATGAGGGAAAATGAATTTATTTAAATTTTTGACAGTATCTACTTACTGAGTTAAATTAGATATTAATTTGAAAACTTTTTCTTTAACAGATGCCAGTAGCTTATGCAGTATTCATTTTGCTAATACATGGCAAAACTGAGCTGCTCTGTTTTTTGTGTTGTAGCTGTATGACCCTTTTCTTCCTATGCTACCTATTCTGTTGAGAAAATAAATTCGTGAGGGCAGGATTCTTGGTTTTGTACTGATTTGTGAAACATTTTGCATGGTTTCTCTGCATAAGTAATGTATTACAGCTATAAAAATGGGTAGAGACTTTTGTGACTTTTTGTTCCTTGTAGAGTCCTTCAGATCCTCCATGCAGGTTCATACTTCAAGCTCAACAAAAGTTCTGCACCAAAAGAGAAGCTGCATCCTCTTGAACAAAACTCAACTGAACGTTTCTATAAGACCAAATCTCACTAAAGCCCATCTGTTCATTAGTGTTCAACATATTAAAAAAAAAAAATTAAAAATTTATCTAATGTAATGGCCTATTCCTATAGATTGATACATTTCAAAGAAATAAAAGAGACACTGAGATGTCTTTTTTTTTCCTCAGTGTTAGTAGTCTGGAAAATTTATTTCTGTGTATGAGAGCTCTTTTCTTTATCAGTGGATTCCTCTTCAGGGATAACTTTTGATAACGTCTTATGAGAGGAGAAATGTTATGTTATCTTATCAAATATTAGACAATCCAAACCCTGGTAATGCAGGGTTTTTCCCAATCTTTTTTATGTTAACCTTGGTATAGGATACAGAAATGGTTGGATATCTTGAGATCTATCTCTACCCTTTTCCACGGGATCTTTGAGTTTCATGATTCTTTATTTCAAATATTTGTTTTATTATCCTAAATTTAAATGTAAAAATCATCCTTTTATAGTAGTTGGAAAGATGTTCTTCCCTTGGTAATGTGCAGGCATTGCAGAAGTCTCAAGGGACTGCAGGTGGCTTTGGTGCCTTTTCCTACTGTCATACTCTAAACCAAGAGGATCTATGTAAAAATTTCATTTAAATACAATACAAGTGGTAATTATTGTCAATTAAACACAGTTATTAAAACATGCTGTCTAAATGTTTTATACTTACTTTATAAATCACGTAACTATGCCAAACTCTCTCTGTCTCAGAAATGGATACTGGTATTCATGAAATGTATGATGCATATTTAGTTAAATATACGCTAATAACATATTATATCATCTTAAAACAACCAAGGAAGTGGTTTTGTTAGAAAGAAACAGCAGATTGTACCTTATATCCCCATGTGTGTGGCATTAAATCTGCCCTCTGTGTTTTGTGCTTCTCACATGCATAAGTGAAATGGATTTCTTTGCATCTGACCAACACATAAACCGCAGGGAGATGTTTTTAATAGGATTCATTGTGATTAGGAGCTGTGGAATAGCCCCATAGTCATAGCAAAGTTAGAATGCCACAACTATTTGATAGGAGACATTTCAATCTGTCATCATCTTGTGTGCCCTGACCCCGATAATACACCCCATTCAACCTGAGGCACAAACAGAAATGGTGAGGTAAAGTTGCATTTTTTTTTCTGTTAGCACAGCACCAGTCACAGTTTTTATGGGTTCTTGAGAGAAGAAAAAGCATTTTTATTTCCTGTGTTGTTCATCCCTTATCCAACCATTTGAAAAGATATTTTGTTTCCTGAAACACAATAAACAAGTGGAAGGGGGAGAAAAATCCTTCCTTAGGTAACCTCAGAACAGAAGAACTTTGTGCATTATGCAGCTCAGGCCATGCCAAAATGCAATTTGGAGGGTGTCCAGCACTTCATTGGAAAGTAATGGTTTTCACTGAACTGAGTTATGACCAGCTGTTTACAGACAGTCTGTGACATACTGATAGAGCAGAACACCGTATGTTGCTTTCCAAATCAAATGATACAAGAAGTGTGACAGAGTGGAGAAACATCTGTCATTAGCAATTTTCAGCACGCTTCACTAATTCTGGACAAAATACGAGTAATGAACTTACCGCAGGAAACTTCAAATACTACCACTGCTGAAACAAGGATATAAACAGCTAGTGCTCCTAATGGCGTCTAATTTAATTCATTTGCAGTAAGAAACAAACAAAGTGGGTTATTTGTTTTTGATCATGGGGTAGTAAATAGTAATGCTGATAACAAACATTCATTTTAATCAAAGAAAAAGAGATCGTGGAACTCAACTTGCCTGATGTTCAGACAGAACGTAATTATCAAGTGGTTTTTCTCCCTTTAGTCTTTTTGAATGTCAGTGATATGGGTGTTTTTGTTGTTGTTGTTGTTGTTGTTGTCTGCTTGTTTTTGTTTTTAAGCAAGGTTTTTTCAGAACAGGCCATGGAGAAGTTGTTACAACACTAAGGGTATTGTCCTTCTTTGCCTTGGTACTCTCCCTCGCATCTCCCCCCATCATATCCTCCTCCTGAATCTTCAGAGAGCAAAACTGCAAGTTTTCTGCACAGTATTACTCACCAGTGGGCACGAAGACATGAAAGGAGTCCAGTTCTGGCTTCTACTCCATTTTCCTGCATTGTGGCACTGATATTGGTATTTAAAATCACATGATTTCAGATGTACTTTTTTAAAGCTGCACTTCAATGTGTATGTAGCCCCCATATATTACACATTTTAGCGTTTTCTGCTTGATTTCTCTGTTTTCATCATATCTGGAGCCCAGTCACTGTAATTTTGTGACGATTTTCACTATGTCTTTGAAATCAAATCTGCCATTTGCATTCAGGGGCTTTAGTTTTCCCTTACCACTGATAACACAGCAAATTCCTGACACTGTTCAGTTTAAATGGCAACTCTCAGGGGAAAAGAGGGGAAAATGAAAGGACAGGTTGTTCCTCTTTATATGAACTTTCAACTAATGTTCACACAAAGCTATAATATGAAATGCAGAGGATAGATTTAGTCCAATCCATTGGTGTCCCACCTATGGGACTTCCCTTGGAATGGATCCCAGACCAAGAGAGTGAAAGCCATTCCAAACTGATGACTGTAAAATGAGTGTAGGAGGTCTTTGAGTAGCTGCGTAATTGCAAAATTATTCATGATAAAAAAGCACTAAACTAGAATTCACAGTATCTTGTAGAATTTCCTGAGGTGTCACAGGAAAAATGTGTAACTTTCTAACACCTTGGATAAATCAAACCGGTCCAAGTACAATATGTTGAAGAGAAAGAGCAAATGTACAGAAATATTTTTTATATATTGGGAGTTTATGATAGAAATATTTTTCTTCCACTTTAATGGAGAAAAGGAAAACTATTAAACATAAACCATTTCAAGAACTGCAAATGTGAGGTTCCTCTAATTCTTGTAGACATCTACACAGGAGAGCAAAGTAAAGGGGAAATATAGGTACCACTGACACCCGTCATTACATTTGTGATCTAGATAATAAAGGAAGCAGACCCAAGCAATTCGCTAACACTAACGCTATTCTTTACATAAACAGTAAATGTTTAGATTTTCCTGTTCACTGACTAACAGCACACATATCATAAACACTAAGCTGTTATAGTACGTTTCGTGTGTTTATTCACTTTAACAGTTGTTAGTGTGAAGACAGGAAAAGAAAAGTGGGTGTAATGAGACCATGTGCAGTATGCTGTGAAAACAGAGGCCCTTATTTGGCATAATGGGTTGCACCATAAGGGCCATAAAATTGTGCATGTGTTAGTATCATTTTAATTATTACGGGTGCCACATGTTAAGCAGAATAGCGGAACTACTAAAACAGCTTCAAAATCCTTACTGCTGATCGCTGCATTTAATTACAAATAGGAACATTTGGAGATAGGTCACCATAAAACCCTTCTGTTGTCAAATGAGCTCAAATCTGATTTTTGTAATTATGTTTTTATACCACAGATCCTGTTGAATAACTATAGGGAATAAAATTTTAATAAGTACTGATTAAATGCAGGTACATCTTGCTTCCTAAGAATATTTATGTATGTTCTTTGCCACTTACATCAAGGTACCATCATTGCTTCTGTTTTGGTCAGTGGTGATCATTCAACCTGAATGCAAATAAGCTGAATAACTTTATGTGCCATGAAATATTGTTTTTTTTCAGTGAAGCATAAAAGCATTGGATTTCAATTATTCATTCTGTTTGCTAGAGCTGTGTACAGTACTCTAATTCTCTAGTACCAAGGCACTTTCGTTATTACACTACATGTCACATTCAGTAGAATAAGATAATTAACCTTCCTAAGGAAGAGTTTTGGTGTAAGAAATGACAACTATTAAAATAAAAATCATAAATATATAAAATTTGTTGTTTAACGGGAAAAAAATCACTAGGATATTAAAAGGTGGCAAAAATTGTAATTTTGGATTTAGGTAAGTAAACTCTCCTTTTATGTAAAGACTGACTATAATGTTCTCTAAACAGAAATTTACCTTGGGAGGAATGAAAAAATAAAAAGGAAGTAGCAATTAAATAAATATATAAAATTTGACAGAGTTTGTAGGCTGGATTTTGAGTTATACTAAGGACAGAAACATTGCATTTGGCTGTATTGTTCAAGCAAGATTCAAGTCAGAATATATGTGTCCATAAATATTTCTGAGCATTTATTTGTTCATGCTCCCTGTTTCTTTTCTAGAGATACACGTAATCCTAAACCAGGCCTGATCTAGTAGTTTTCCAATCTGAAATCTTGTCATCAAATAGAATGTTAAAAACATCTAGAGATTTGTCATCAACATTGTGCTGTCTAAGGGAGGAAATCTGTTTTATGAGATTGCCATTGGACTCATGGGCTAACACCCAGCTCAGAACACACTCCAGAGCTGCTGCACATACAATGGCTTCAAGAGACTGTCAACTGGAAATAAATAAATATACAGTGCCTCCTGGAAACAGACTGATGTAATTTGTAAAATGATCAGTGAGAGAACTACTTTGCTAGTTCTGATGCAGACTGACTGCTCTGCATCATTTATAGCTGCACAGTAAAAAACTCAACTCACGTAGCAGTCCAAGAATCTGTGTCCTGGCTCAAAAGAAAAAAAGAAAAAATCTTGTTGACTTTCGTAGCCTTTTCAAATATGTCATTGAATGAGTGCTAAATAAAGACCTCAAAACTTACTGAGTGACAAGAGAGCAGTCCAGAGGTTTTAGGAATGAAAGTAGGCAAGCAACACTAGAAAATAATGATCTCCTCTGTACTAGAACATTAGCAGATTATGTTCCAATGGGAACCAGTAGAAATATTTGTACCCAACAGGGTAAAACCACAGATATTAATGAAAGTCTGCCTCCATTCTGATCCCAGACCACTTGTGCACCACTACAACTCCATTGTAGCTTGTACTATTTGTAGTCCTCCCTGTGAGGGCAGAATGCACTCCTTGTTGCGCTCTGGCTCAGTGCTGGAATAACGCACTATCTGTATGCTTAACGAAATTGTCTCTCACTGATGTGAAACCCTCATCTGACTATGTCAGTCTCTGTCTAAAACAGGCGGTAAAAATAAAATGCTTGGCATCAGTCCTTCCATTGTAACTCTGGTTGTGATCCTATTTCACAGTAAGGTCTGCTTGATTCTGTTGGATAGAATCATGCCCTTGAAGGGGAAAAGTAATAAGAAGGGAGTGTGAAGAATACTTAGCTGATTAACTGTCTTGTAAAGAAGGAGAAAAAATAAAACAAGGGTTTTATCTGTGGGGTTTACTCCAGTCTAATTCCATTAATTGGTCCTTCTCTGTAATTGCAAGAATACAAATCTCTTAGTACAAAGAGAATGAAGAAGGGGGATAACAATATAAAAAGCAGATGCTAAAGGATGGTAAGACATTATCTTACACAATAGCACTGCTGAGCTCATAGGAACCCATTAAACAGTAATTTGAGCTCTCTTTTGGGAGTTGTCTGGAACATAATGGACCATACTCATGGATTTGGGTAGGAAATGCTCTATCAAGAAAGGAGAATTCCTATACACCATGTATATCAGTCCTCGCTCCTATGGTACTTTTATTCGGCTGCCTATTGGTGACTTACTTTGGAAATTTGATGGTATACTGGTGATCTCTCTGGGTTTTTTTATCTGTTTGGCACAATCTCCCCATCTACAAAGTGAAAAAAAATCAAGAAATTAGACACAGGTTACTTCTGGAAAAAATCAGTGTGCCACTTCAGTTTTAACAATTTAATATTAAATGGAGAGGCTCTTAACATTAAAAATTAGGATTATTACCCAGATTGTTACCACATCTCAGAAACCCTGTCACCCTTTCCTATTGAAAGATCATGGCACTCCTCTCAGTCACAGTGCAAATGAGACTTTGTCAGGTATCATGCATCTTGAGAGTTACAGCAAAACTTACATTAATGCCAACTCATACAGGTGGACTTGAACTCACATCCTTGATTTTGGGACTAAGCCAGGTCCACTTTGTGACTTTGATTCATTCCCCCATATAATGTGGTTTCATGTGTACTTGAATTTTTGTTACTCTTAGGAATATTTCCTATTACAGTACTAAATAATCCTTCATGTACACATTCTCCATCTTTCTGAGTCAAACCATGGCCTATGAAAAACTATCACTCTACTCCCAGAAAATGTTACTTCCTAGTGTGCAAAAGTTTTGCCTGTGTAATTTGATGAGCAATCTTTTTGTTCCCCTCAAATCCTTCTCTTTTCCAGGCTGAACAGTCCCAATCTCTTAGCCTTTCCTCACAGGAGAGGTGCTCCATCCTTCTAATCATCATGGTGTCCCTCCTTCTAATCATCATGGTGTCCCTCCTCTGGACTTCATCCAACAGGTCAATGACCTTCCTGTGACAAGGATCCCAGAGCTGGATGCAGTACTCCAGGTGGGGTCTCACCAGAACAGAGTAGAGAGACAGAATCACTTCCCTTGACCTGCTGGCCTTGCTGCTTTTGATGTAGCCCAGGGCACGCTTGGCTTTCTGTGCTGCAAGTGCACATTGCTGAGTCATGTCCAGCGTCTCATCCACCAGCACCCCCAAGTCCTTGTTAGCTGGGCTGCTCTCAATCAGTTCATCCCCCAGGGTGACTGGGGATCTCCCTGACCCACATGCAGCACCTTGCACTTCGTCTTGTTAAACCTTGTGAGATTCCCATGGATCCACTTCTCAAGCTTGTCCAGGTCCCTTTGGATGGCATCCCATACTTCAGGTGTGTCCACTGCACCACTCAGCTTGGTGTCATCTGCAAATTTGCTGATGGTGCACTTAATTCCTTTGTCTATGTCATTAACGAACATAAATAATGATGGTCCTAAAAGAACCTGAAAGTCAACAAGAGATCAAAATTCCATTCCCTGGAATTGTTCAGAGGGATAGAGAGATGCTGTGCTCTCTCAGAATCCTTACTATTTAGTTTAAGAAAAGATACCAAAAGAAGAGAGGAGGCATTAATTACTAGTGCAATGACAATAAACAGAATAATCTCACTGCTTTACATATTCACAAACTATGAGTAGATTGTTTAAACCTTTTATTAATGACATATACAGAATTTTTAAAATCCATTTCAACCCATAGCCCTCTATGCTCCCATCATATAATTGTCATCCCAGAAAATGTCAGTGATGTTTCTCTGGCTATTTTTTCTATTTATTCCTTTACTTATGCATACAGTTGAAACGACAGACAAATTGTTGGAATAGGTAAGTTATGAGATGGCATCAGTGCTGAAGCAACTGAAAATGGGATAACCCAAGAGGATAATTCATGTACTGAAACAAGAGCAGATGTCAAAAGAGACAGCTTGTCTGGTTTGTTTGGATGATGATTCCCTAGCATGTATTGACTGAGCAAGATTGTCAGACAGCCTGTTTGTGAAGTTCAGTGTTGCCTGTCTTAATCGTTCTTTACAGGGAGGTGACATTTTGTTGCAGGCAATTATAGAGTGAAATTTTTGTGAATTGTTTAAAGTAGACCAAAACTGTCCTACCAAGCGGCATTCTTTGCAAATATCCAAAGTCCAGTGGAAACAACTGCCATTTTGACTTCTTGAAATTAAATTGGGTGGGCTGTCCCATCTGTGCACTGTGTCCAGAGATGATGTGTTAACTTCCTTTGCTATCCAAACTAGGAAGATTCAAGTGGCAACAGTGACAAGGAGGAGGAGATCCATTTTAGACAGAAAGTTGGGTAAATCAAGTAATTTAGAAAGTAATATATATCTGCTACATCTAGGGAAACGGACTTGCTCATGATGCAGCTTGTGTTATGATTCAGTTTGAGAGGAAAAGGAAATGGTAAATCTGAAGAATTTGGGGCATTTAGTAGTGTGTGCAAAACAAAATTCTACCTGTTTGACCTTGTTAGGCAATTACATTTTCAACTTTCTGCTGTCCTGTGTAAGTAAACTCAAAAAGAAAAATTAAACATTCATCTGGAAAACTGATATTAACTTGTTAAAAGGATTGAAGTTCCCCCTCAGGTTTTGTGAATCTCAATGATATTAAGGATCAAGGGTCTTAGGATCAAGGATTAGCTCCTTTGTAGCAAACTAAGGAACAAAAAATGCTTCCTCCCAGAAGAATAAGAGAAGAAGGATTGTAAAATCCTTTCTTCACAGACAGAAATTTAGGTTTCAAGCTAACCTGACATAGTGATGTATGCTCATGCTCCTTCCATAATCTATTTCCTTTAAATTTAGCTACCCAACTCTTCAAATGACTTTTTCAGTAAGTCTCTCACTGAAATACTTACATTGCCTCATATTTTTTCACCTCTTGATACTGTGGTCACTCCTGCTTGATCTACACAGTATTCTGACCCCTATTTGCCTTTCCCTTTCTCCCAGTTTCCTGAAGGCCATGAAGTTTCTTTCTTTTCCTTTGAAATCTTTTACAAGACTACAATTCTTCAAGTCCAAATTGTTGGATTCCTCTCTCCTCCTATTTCTGGTTTACTATTACTAGTGTGCTTTCTATTTCATTTCTCCGTCCATGCACTCCTCCCATTATCCTTTGTGTGAGGTTTTATGTGCCCTTGAAACAACCTTCTTCATCCACTGTGCCAACCATCAAGACTCTCTTCTTTCAAATCCATCCTTAGCTCACATTGATGCTTTTCACCTGCCAGTGACCATTTCTCTGTATCATGGACCAGTAGACCCTTATCTCACCAAGGAAATAACAAAACCAGAAAAAAACATAAATTAAGACACAAGATTTACAAATGTTATTACCTGTTATCATTAAATACTAACTCTCCTGCACAGCATGATATGCCCCTCATATTTTCATTTTCCCTGTTTAAAAGGATGCAGGTCAGTAGGCACTGCCTTTGTTTTTCTTCTTTTGTTTTCATCTCTAAAAATGATCAATTGGTGTTGATATCAAGGTTTACACTAGCACCATATCAAGGCCTTGAGCGGAAAGATCCTGAGGTCAGGAACTTTGTTGTGCTACATCCTTACTAAGTGAGATATATATTTCATTCAATACACAAATAATAGTAGCAGACTGAATGAAAAGACCTTCAGAGGTTAAACTTAACATTAGTAGGAAATCTGTGAAAACACAGGTGTTTTAACTACTGGTGTTTTTGTGCCAGCCATGACATATGGAGCAGACACCAAGGAGATGGAACTGAAGACTATTGTTAGAATGCATCAGTATCATCTTGCATGTTGAATACTGCAACATAATTTACTAATCCAATTTATATCAGAATATACATGCTTATGTTTAAATATATGATGAAATAGGTGCATATTTTTAAAAGATGACATATTTTTATTTACACTTAATTTTGCACTTCCCAGAATTTTTCTGTCTTTTCATATTGCCTTATGGTGTGTTGCTTGACTCCTGTTCTCTGTAAGTGTGAAAAGTCAGGAGGAGAGTTCACAGCAGGTTGATGGCCTGGAGATTAAAAGTCTGTCTAAGGACATTTCAAAGTTGTAAAGGTACTATTCTCACATGTACTTATTTCT
The DNA here is from genome assembly GCF_003984885.1 of Neopelma chrysocephalum. Lineage (NCBI taxonomy): Eukaryota > Metazoa > Chordata > Aves > Passeriformes > Pipridae > Neopelma > Neopelma chrysocephalum. The sequence continues at coordinate 11,900,358 of NW_020897689.1, forward strand.
TGGTGGGTGTGAACAACAGCTACTCACCAAGCTGGTGTAGTGTGAAATAGTTTCCTGTGAAATGATGTGCAGACATATGCAGAAAGCCACATGTACAGCACATGCACAGACTCATCCCTGACTTATGATTAGTGAGATTCTTGCTGATAACTGAGTTAGGAATGACCAGTGGGACACCCAATGTTTTAATTACCCAGCAACTATGTGGATTTTCCACATGTACCAGACTAAAATCATGATCCTGTCCTGATGCTTTGAGATTAACACACTGGAAATGACCTTGACTTCTCAGCAGTAGTTCTCTATGACTAGGCCAACTGCAGACTGAGATTTTGTTGTGTACATGGATATTCTCTATACATTCCTTTGTTTGTCAATGCCTGGGATAAATTTTTACCATGCCCCATAAGAGTAAGTTTTACTGTACTAAATACTAAAAGTCATTCTTAGTCAGCCTAAATATGTCAACTAAATTAAACAAAAGAAAGTTAAGTCTTTCAAGCAATTTTCAAAACCTGGGCAATAATTTGATATCTTGCTGTTACAGGGATAAATATATAATATAGTAGAAATGCTGCTAATAATAATAATTTGGTTTTATTTCTTTTAAGACAGTGAATAGGACACCAGAGTAAGTGGATCCAAGGCTTTTGACAGAGTCTGCTCGATCACAGATGCCCAGTGTGACTGTGACCAGAATGAGGGGCCTTTTCAACATTTACAAAAGTGAGCTCTTCCTGCCCTAGTGCTGTACGCCAGCACAGCCACACCTTTCTGGTGGGCCAAAAATTAGTGTGATACATGCCAGAAATGACAATAAGAAATGAAAAGGCCATATGGAGTCATTGCTGCCTGCCAGTCATTGCAGTAGGTGGCAACTGGGACAGGAGACGTATTGGAAAGGGCTTCATGCATTAGGGTACTGCAAGAGTAATGCAAAACCTGGATATGATTCCTGGCAAAATTTGAATTATTTCCCCCTTCATGTTACTTTGCTCAGTTGTACCATATTTATTATGCTAATTACCTCATATGAGGGATACTAAGTTTTGCGCTGGAAACAGAACTTGGTTTTTCCACAACTGTTATGATGAAAATTTTCTTGCAATAACATTTGGTGGGTATTTACTAACCTATGCATATACTTCAGTTACCTGAAAGTCAGACACTGAATCACAAATAATTGTGTATACTTCCTCTGAAGTCATTGAAGAGAGCTAGATGACTCCAGGAGGGGAATCCTTCTATCCTTACAGAAGCGTATTGGGTAAGTCATACTTTGGTGGTGCTCAGGTCATTCTAAAGTACTTGTCCTAGAGACCAGATGAAACATGCCCTGGAAAAGCTGGATTCTCTCCAATTACTGGAGTGACTGATTAGACATGGCTAATGCTCAGATGAGATTAATCCAATTCCTGGTAAATACTTTCTAATCAGGAACTTACGGGGATGTCTCAGTATTGTGAGGTCTTTTCAGATAATTCCTGGTTATTATGCATAAAGAATAAATTCAGAAATGCAGTATAGGAACTAAAGAAATTTAAATGGAAGAACGTATTGCGTATTAATTTGTATATTGAACTCAAATACTCATAGACACATTCTACAGCTTTGTTACTTTCATAAGAATACCTTGTCTTACGGTGAATGTACAAACAATCTTTGATTTTGATTTCTAGTATACATCTGTGATGCTGCTTTGCAGTGCAGTTGCCAGATTTCTTTATTTTTTGGGCTATCATCTTAATTAATCTTTTCTTATTTAAGGAATAATTTTTGTTAAAATTTTCTGCATATTCCCTCTCCCTATCTTTCTCTGTCTTCTCATGTCTGATCCACTTCCTTTCATAAGCAGAAAATTAAAATAAAAGTTTCACAACTGTTGTCTTGAATACTAAAGGGTTTAACCATAACTTCTGTGTCAGCATGCTGAATACACATGCTTCTAAATACTAACACATATGTGATGAAGATCAAAGCTCAGGGCTTTACTTGTTTGCTCAAGTACCCAGTGAGGCCATTCTTCAAGATTTTATGCAGGAAGATCTCTGTGCATAAAGCAAATCAGAAGTAATTTCACTCTATATGATTTTACCCTACATGAGTACTGCGCTGTTCCACACTTGCTTGCCAGATGTCCCACCTCAAGCTCCAACCTCACACCTTGTCCCGTGCAGATCAATCTCTGCAGAACAAGCTAAGAGTCTCTACATTTTAGGAGATCACTCTGAGAGCAAAGAACTGTTCAATTTGAATAAGGCTGCCAGCCTGTGATCCTAAAAAGAAACTGTTCTTGTTTGTTCAGCTGTAACCTAGATTAAGCCAAGGAAGATACAAAGCAAGAGAGAAGACTGAAGTTCTTACATGACATTCAACAACCTCTGGGTGAATAGCCCTATCCATGCTGGTCATTAGCACTTTATGAGAAAAAAGAACCAGATTGCAAACAAGGCAAGCATGTCTCAGAATAAAGCTTAGGCTGGAAATGTTTCTGGGAGGAATATTTGGTTATCATGTAGCTCAAGTAAAACAACTGCCTGTAACTTAAATGGCTATTTTCCATTTTAATGGTATATTAAGGTGCCAAGTTTTGTTAAAGGTTTATTGGCAGCCATGCAGTCTTTTATGAGTCCGTCTATTTTTCAGGTTTTTTTCTGGTGAGAAGAATTTCTGTAAAGAAAAATAGAAAGAAAAGGAAAAGGTAAAACCATCCCATTTGGTGAAATTATCATTAAACATGATTGCCATTATCTGAGATCAGGAACCATTCTCATGCAAAAATTAATCCCAGAGGTGTTCATCACGACTCATGTTTTCACCATGGTCTCACTATGGAGCTGCATGTCCAGAGATCTTTGATAGATCTCCCTCTCTGGAAAAGAGAGGTTTTGTATTATTTTCTTCCTTCATATTCAGTCCTCTGTTTATTTCAAGCATTAGCAGTGAGTAATTTGGCTTTATCTTCCTCCTAACTAGAACAAACTTTGTGGACACGACCAGACAAGCAGACTGCTGCATTATAAACACCGTTTTCATTTGTTTCACAGTGACTCAAGGAAGGGGTGATTTTCCTGATTTTTTTAAAGAAACTCAATTGTAAGTGTGGGGGCAGGGCTTTCCCTTTTCCAGCAACTTGCAAGATAGCTCTGTAGACTTATAAAAAGTCATAGAACATTTTAGGAACGAAATTAATTCAAAAGGCCACCTATCTAGTCCAAACCCCTGTTCAACATAAGACTTTTTGCATCAGGTACCTTATCTGGACAAGACTGAGTATCTCCAAGGACAGAGATTCCACAATTTCTCTGGGTAACTTGTTCTGGTGTTTGACCTCCTACACAGGGAACCATTGTTTCCTGGTATCTCATTTCAGTTTTCCTCATTACAACTTGTGCCTGTTGCCCATGTGCTGCTTCTGTGCACTGCTAAGATCTGCTTTCCAGACTGCATGTGTCTGGACGTCTCTGTTTAAGGGGTGCTGTGCTGGCTCATCCTCAGCTGTTTATACACTTGTCTCATCTCACAAAATGCATGATGAATTTTCCCATTTGGAGAAGGAGGAGAACATGTTGATTTCCCTTCTACTATTTCTCACTTTCATAGCATGCTACAAGAAAAGAGTAATGCAGAGGAAACACAAAATCCTTATACATATATATATATATTCGTATCACAGAACCTTCAGTAAATCTGTTGTTTGAATTCTTTATTGTTGAAAACTTTTATACCAAGGAACCCTTTATTTTTCTGTCCAATGTTAGTGGGAATTTAAGACACAGTTTCAGATGAATTCAATAAGATGTTGTATTCCTATATGTGAAAATTGTACAGTCACCAGACAAGGAATAGCCTTGCATGCTTTGGATTGGTTGAAACAGAGAGCAAGAAGTATGTTTCTTCTACAAATCACTGTTAGGCTTTGAATAAATAATTAAGAGATAATTTTTCTTAGTATCTTTTTCTGATACTTTCTACATTGTGAGTAAAAGCTATTCTTAGAAGTAGTCTACTCAATTGAAAGGTCGCGTTGAATATCTCAGACTGCGAGCACATCTGCAGAAACTTATTCTGTACCTGGTTCCTAAAAAATGAAATAAAAAGAGAGGAGATGGAGAAAAGAGGAGAGAGAATGAAATGTAGTAGCAATTATCTACTTTCTGAAAATCACATTTAAATTATGGGTGCAAGATTCTACTCAAGCAAACCCAGCATTGTTTTAATTTTAATTATTTTACAATTTATATTTTTCTAATAGATTTCTAATTGATCAATTTCTACATATACATTTGTGTCTTATTGTATGTAAACAGTTGCACTAACAAAAAATTTGGTTCTACTATCTGTAGAGAAGAGAAAATTAGGTCCTGAAGAGAGTCAGCTCATCATTGTGGAATTAAATTAAATCTATTGATTAAACTTTCATTCTGTGGTTGGGCTTTTTCGGAGGCATGAAATAGTCTCATTTAGTTACATTACAGAAGTAAGGGGAAGAATATTTAAGGGAAAGGGAATTGCCTGTTCTATTTAAAACAATTACAATATGCATTTTACAGAATAATAATAATAATAATTTAAAAAACAGTCAGGCAATTATAAACTAGGAGGAATATTTTCTGTGATGTTTTGGTGATAAGAATTTAAAAAGCAACATTTGACTGACTCCTCTGGTTTCTACCTGAGGTCTTGTGCCAATCCTACCTTGCTGACACCGCGGTCATTTGAAGGACATGAAGATTTGATGTTCATAGGTCTTTCATGGTTCACACGCAATACAGTGTGCTGAGTCTGTGGAAGTCACTGCAAACAGACTCCTCTTAGCATCTCTTTTTCTTCTCTCCCCACAACCCTTCCTCCCTCTCTAATACTGTTACTGCATCTCCTGCCCTTCCTTATTTTCACAGGGAAAGCTGAGGATTTAAAATGTGTGCCAAATATTTATTGTCCAACTGAGAACTGGAAGAAAAGCACATGCTTTTACCTGAATAACTCTTTCTAACAATACCTCTAGTTCTTAAAGTCAAAAGGTAATACTTCTGTGGACAGTTCATATCAATAATTCAGGTAACAAGTAAAATATGTTGCTAGTAAAATGTGCAATTCTGTGTTATCTGCTGGCTAATGCCATGCAGTATAGAAAGATGTTTTCCTTACAACTTTGCTGCTGTGGCAGCAAATAACTTTGTTGTGTGGTCCTGGATGTGGAACAGAGAATGCTAGCTGACCTAACCTGTTTCATATGGCTAAACTTCCACCAGTGATTAGAACAGAACAAATATACCCAAGACCAATTTTGACAAATGGAAAATTTGGACCCAGGTCCTTCAGAAGTGCAAAAATACTTTTCACCAACAACAGCAATTAGGACCTTTCTTCCATCATTTTATTGCTTAGCCATGTGTTGGTCTGTGTCAACACAGATTGATAAAGTCATAGAATTTTATGGGACAATGTGAAAACTCATTTGCGAATTTTATTGCAGTCCATCATTGCCTGCATTCACAGCCCAGAGGTCTTCCATTGTTGTGAATAACAATTGGGAACAATTTCTGGCTATGGTCAATGTAGGGGTTGCAGTCTTCCACTGACAGGTGTTCTTTCTTAATTGCTTCCATTAGTTTCCCTTTACTGCAGGGCTTCACCACCTGATGAATGCAGTGTTTCAACAAATACCAGACCAGACCTATCAGCTACAGTGTGTGACATGATAATCAATGTATGCTCATTGAGCCCAACCTTAGTAAAACACTCTAGTCAAACTCGCAGTGCTTATTTCCCAATAAAATAGTTATTATTCCAAATGCAATATTTTAAATAGAAAAATTTATTGGTGTGGAATTTCAGGCAAATGCAAGCACTTGCCAACATTTGCATTAGAAATACTGTGGCCAGCAGGACCAGGGCAGTGATTGTTCCCCTGTACTCAGCACTCCCCCTGTACTCTGCAGTGCTGAGTACACCACATTTGAGGCCCCACCTCAAATCCTGTGTTCAGTTTGGGGCCCCTCACTACAAGAAAAAAAGACATTGAGGCAGTGGAGCATGTCCAGAGAAGGGCAATGGAGTTGGTGAAGGGTCTAGAGAACAAGTCCTGTGAGGAGCAGCTGAGGGAGCTGGGGTTGTTCAGCCTGGAGTAAAGGAGGCTCAGTGGGACCTTATTGCTCCCTACAACTACCTGAAAGGAGATTGCAGTGAGATGTGGATTGGTCTCTTGTCCCAAGTAACAAGAGATTGGACAAGAAGAAATGGCCTCAAGTTGTACCAGAGAAGGATTAGATTGGTTATTAAGGAAAATTTCTTCACTGAATGGACATTCAGGCATTGGAATAAGCTGCCTATGGAAGTGGTGGAGTCACTATCCCTGTAGGTGTTTACATGGTTTAGTGGTGGACTTGGCATTGTCAGGATAATGGTTGGACTCAATGAACTTAAAGGTCTTTTCCAACTAAAATGATTCTATGATTCTACGATTTGTAAATATGCTGACAAGAGAAGGCACGATTCCCATGGGAAGTAATAAAACTTCTGATCTGGTAATCTCACTGCACCATAAAGCTTGATTTCATTCTAGGTCAAGAACCTTGTTGTGCGTCATATCTTTGTCTACTGTGAGTAAGAACCATACGTATTTTATAAAAAAGGAGAGTTCTTCAAAAAGAATAGCTGAACATGAGCCAGCAGTGTGCCCAGGTGGCCAAGAAGGCCAATGGTATCCTGGCCTGGATCAGGAACAGTGTGGCCAGCAGGACCAGGGAAGTGATTCTTCCCCTGTACTCAGCACTGGTGAGGCCACACCTGGAGTACTGTGTCCAGTTCTGGGGCCCTCAGTTCAGAAAGGACACTGAGGTGCTGGAGCAGGTCCAGAGAAGGGCAATGAGGCTGGTGAAGGGACTTGAGCACAAGTCCTTTGAGGAGAGGCTGAGGAAGCTGGGGTTATTTAGCCTGGAGAAGAGGAGGCTCAGGAGAGACCTCATCACACTCTACAACTCTCTGAAAGGAAGTTGTAGCCAGGTGGGGGTTGGTCTCTTCTCCCTTACTATCAGCAAGACAAGAGGGCACGGCCTTAAGCTGTGCCAGGGGAGGTTTAGGTTGGATATTAGGAAGAAATTCTTTACAGAGAGAGTAATCAGACATTGGAATGGGCTGCCCAGGGAGGTGGTGGATTCACCATCCCTGGAGGTTTTTAAGATGAGACTGGATGTGGCACTTAGTGCCATGGTCTAGTAACCACAGCAGTGTTGGATCAAGGATTGGACTTGATTATCTTGGACATCTTTTCCAACTCGGTTGATTCTATGATTCTACGATTTTGACTCCTCTTTCTTTTCATACTCGCTGAAGTATTAGTGCAGATATCAGTGCAAAATGAATTTTTGCTTGTATCTTGCATTCTGGATTATCTGAATTTTATGGCACTGCATGGAGGTAAATTAGGAACAGAATATGCCTTTCAGCCCTTTTTCTGTTTGTAGTGATACTCAAATCAGAAAGAATATAATTTTTCTTTTCAGATCTAAGATTACATTTGCAGAAATTATATTTATAAATAGCAACAAATGCCCAGTGCCTTCTTACTTTGGAACTAAAGAAATTCAGTTGAGAATTCTTGAAGATAAAAAGCCCAGAGAACCACTGTATATCTTTTAGCATCTTTCTGCAGAACAGAAGTGTCATTTGACCAAAATCACAATTACATAACTCCATAGCTGCAAGAAATTTCTTCAGAAGTACCTTTCTGCTATGGTATTACTTTAAAAATACTTTTAATGCCAATTTTCCATTAAAAGTAAAGAGCTGTTTTTGAGTGATTCCATTGTACCTTCAAAGACAAATATTGTCTCCAAAAGCAAAGATTTTTTTTTAAATAAATTGTTCTTCATCATTGTTTTTTTTCATTCATTCTCTCCCTGTCTCTCTTTTTCTCCATGGTAACACAGAAGTTGATAATAATGTATGATACTTGCCAGCAGAAGGATTCAGTAGGGAGAAGCATAAAGTACAAGAAATGTAGAAACCTGTGCCCAGAGCTGCACATTAGCTTTCAAACTTCTGCAGACTTTAACCTTTTTTCTGCTCTATTCACATTTGGCTCATTCTCCAAAACGGATGGGTCTCATTGGTTTTATCTGTCATTTACTTTACCCTTCTTCCCTTCCCCTTATTGCTTCCTCAAAGAGCAACACAATTCCTCAGGCTTTCCTGTTGAATGTTTCTGTGCTAACTGTGAGAGGAGAGAATCACACAGCTGCTGCTACCCTGATCTCAAAAGCAAACATCAGTACAGCCAATACTAATGGAGGCTTGCAAGTGGAAATGGAATGAATTAGCAGCAAAACCATGAAAACAGCAGCCAATCTCCATTTTGCAAGCGTTTTTTTTAGGATAAACCAAAATTTCTCTGGATGAAGTTCCTATAGGCCACGTATTGCTTTTCTGGCAAACTCTCAGATGACCTTCCATTGGCATACTTGTGGTTCCTCTATCTAGACCGTACTTTCTCAGTGGGAGAATTCTTTGCACCAGAAAAAAACGGAAATTAGCTTTTTCAGTTAATGTCATTTTGTCTCTTTGCTTTAGACACCAAATAACTGAATGAAAGACCTTTCAGAACTTTCATTTGCTTCAGTTAGAGTATATAGAAGTGATCCAAAATCCCCCCCGGCTGACACCCTTCCCTGCTACCTGATGTAAACAGGATGTCTCATTCATCCTGCTATTACTATATCTGTACGTTTCTGACATGTTCCTTGTACCTCAGCATCTCACCACTGTGTTGACAAAATGAAAGGCCAAATTAGTCTGGAAGATTCATAAAACGCAATTCATGACTATATTCTCACTACAGCAGCGAATTCAAATATACCTATTTTTCTATTGGTATTGAAGAAAAAATGCAAATAGCAGTATGATTATATGAATTTGCAACATTTTTTACACACACACTCACATGCATATACACTTACATACACTCTCTCCTCTGTTTTTTGGGCATACATCCAACAGAACAATATGTGTCACTGAAGTTTAGAGCCATTTGCTTAATCCCACCTTCTGGCAGTCTCACCCATGAATCACAGACACAGTTACTGATGGGATAGATAGATCGTCCAGAGTGCAAACCCCTGCTTCAAACTTGCTCTCCTTTAAACTAGCTGGCAGAGACAAGGATTTTCTGGCAGAAAATGCTGGGTGTTGAAATATTCATAATTAGAAAATGGGGCATTTGTACACATTTTGGAGGACAACTTTGTTAAAACGTTGCACTGCAACATTTTCCAGTCCAGTGTATTTCTATTTTTGATACCAAAACCAGCTTTTCAAAAACAAATCTTCATTTCAGCTAGTGAAATCAATTATTCATGGACTTTTATTGCATAGTGAAGTCGTCTGGCTGTTTGGGCCCAGTGCTTGTGAGCTCGTCTGCCTCTGTTCATATTTCACTTTTTGCTCATTGACTTCCACAGATCTGTGTTCCTTAGAAGGAAAACATTTTGAGAACAAAGAGCTGTTTACTGCAAAGAGTTAAAAAAGCAAACAAAGCCAACCTAGGAGTTTGCACACCACACTGCCCTTCCCAGTTCAAAAGAAAGGGGGATTTGCCACATGAAAGATGCCTTTGGGGGAGCTGCTGGCTTGCATGGGTGTAGACTGGGTAAATATAAAGCGTTTTGGGGCAGCATACAGAGGAGCAAACGTGTTGGTTTGAAGTCAATAGACTACCTGTTTGGACAGGGTAGGTGACACCTCCTCCCACCACTGGCAGTCTTACTGGCATGGCTACGAATTTGTCCCTTTTATGCCAGAAGCCATGATCTCATATTTGTTCGGTATTGGAAGCAGTCAAAGTCAAAAACACTCCTACAGTTTTGAGGACGCGAGAATATTATTCTACTGCTATGCTACAGCTAGTTATGCTGTGCTGCTCTCACTTACTACCTCCTGTGCCGCCACCTGCCAGACCCAGCCCGCCTCATCCGAGCGCCGTCTGGCATTGCTGGAGCGTGAGGGGCATGGCCTCCCCGTGAAGGTGGAGTATGTTGGCACCGCAGGCCAACAACCCTTCACTCTTCAATATGGCTGGCGCCCAGGGTCAGCGCAGGAGAAGTTGTTTTTTTTTCTGGTCCAAGAAGCTCAAACAAAAGCCAATTATTGCACATACGACAAATTTAACAGTGCTCCCTGAAAGCAGCACTGTGATTGTATGGAAGATACGTTGGCAGATACACACCGTTGGATTGGGCAATGTCACGTTCACCAGGCAGGTTAAGAGTTTAGACACTGAGCCTGTCTTAAGATACAGTATAAATTCAATGTGTTTTTATTGTAACCATGGAACTGATCCACGAGGTTTGCATTTGCCTCCTTACTTTCAGTTTTGACAGTTAGTAACAAATGGTCCAACAGGTCTGAGGGGGGTTTTGTCCTTTTCTAGGGCAAACACACTGCTCCCCCTCCATGGTCAGGGTAAAACTGCAGAGAGGAGGCGTGGCAGGGCTTGGGCACGGGCTGCTGGGGGAGAGCAGTGCAGGCGGCAGCATGGCAGCTTGTGGCGTTATGGTATGTAGCCCATACAACCGCAGAGAGGCAGATTGGCTGGCCCAAGTGGAGCCTCTTCTGCTGAGGTGCGCTACCACCGGCTCACTCGAGTGGGGACCCGTAGGCTGGACCCACTCCTACACTCGTCCCCGTCACTTGCCACCATGGCCACAGTCCAGATGGACACTGTGTTACGCAGGCTGGAGATGAGGCTTTGTTCCTGCTGTCAGTACTGTGGAGCCCATTTTTCTGAGGAAGCAGCTTTCAGACATTTGGGGTTATGCCAGTTTCTGATAATCCAGAAAATCCTGAATTTAAGCATGTTCCTTAAAATTAAGGTACCCTGCACCTTTCTGTCCCAGGTTTCAAATGCTTCCTAGGAGTAAGGGCACCTTATTTGGCAGAGGATTTTTTAGGTTCATGTGTGGCTTTTGTTTTAAAATATATTAATTTATTATAATGTAAAATCATCTGCCTGGAGGATGTGGGATGTTGTTGGACTACAACCAAGTATTGGCTTGTAGCCTTCTATACCAGGGTGCTAAGAAATAAATCCTAAATAGAAATGGATGAACGGTTTATGTTCATCACCTCACCCCTCTTTTCTAAGGGCTTTCCTAAAAACAGGTGATGTTTTCTAGATTTGTTCACCATATGAAATGTTGTATGGTGATCCTACAAACAGTGAAAGTTGTTTACTTAATTGCAAATTATTAGAAATGCCTTTTCCCTCTTTGGGGGCTTCATGGTCTTCTAATTATGTTGCATTATTCCTCCTCTTTGATTAGATCAGTGAAAAACTCATACACAAAAAAGAGATCAATTAGTTTCTTAATTATGATACTTGTATACATATGTAGCTTAATAGTAGTACTTTTATGTATAAAGGAATGACCACAGGATATGGGTAAGGAAAACATGCTAAAAAACTATTGTAAAATGACGAATTATGTAAGCAGTACATTTTTTGCCTTCCAAATGATTTTGAAGTGCATTTTCTACACCTTGCAGTCATTCCTGTACATTTTACTTTTCATTTTAATGACCCATTGATATTGATTTCCTGAGGTCTTGCAAAAAAAGTAGTTAAAAAGTTCCCCAAAGGTGAGGACTTAAAGATACATAGATTTTTTTTCCTTCCATTGGTATTTTAGCAGGACAATGAACTGTTCTGAAGTAAGATTATGATATTGACTGTGACAGCTATGACCTCTCATATGCTCATTTACAAACTATTTTAGCATGTTTGCTGAATTCTGATGATTTTTTTTGGTTCAGCTGCTATCAAGTGAAAGGTAGGTTTGTATAACATCATTACATTACTGATGATCAATTTGCATGCATCTCCTGATCAAGGAGGTACCATTGTGCTACCCCATTTACAAACACAAAAACTAGATGAGCACTGGTTTTTAACATCACAGAGTTTACAGTCCTAGAGCACTTCTGCAATTGCTGGTATTTAAAGAAGCTTGCTGCATCCACCGCCGCTTCATTGACCATAAACGAGCTTCCCATGGGAACGCCAGTGTTCTCATATTCTACCAGTCATAAAGTTGGGAGAAAAAGACAGAGGATGAGGCATAATGTGCAAGCAAGATTGATGGACAAACTAGCCCAAGCCAGTGTTTGATGTATTTGACACTGATTGTTTCTCTTGCAAACTGAAACTGGACTAGAATGGTGCAAAGGAATAGTTAAAAGCTTTAGTTCTGACATCAGTTGAATTGTAGAATGATCATATTTATGGTTACAGGAGCATCTTGTTTTTAATTGGAAGTTATCAGATGGAATTCACACTTTGAGCTTTGGAAGGATAATCACAGACCACAGACTACTGCATTGAAAGTGCTGATATTGTCTGAAAAATTCAGTGATTTTGACAATGAGCATCATTACTCTTTAATTAACAGCACTCGTTTAGCTTGGGGAAAAGCTTGTCTAAATCCAGAAATCTGCCATGCTATGCTCCTGTATTTTCATCCTTACAATTAGTTTCTAACACAGTGTCAGTAGAAAAATGCCAGTTGACAAGGACTAAGCACAGGGAGAGGAGTCCCTTTTTTATATAGTAAAACATTTTTATTTTTTTTCATTTCCTCACTTACCCATGATTTGTCTCTTTCCATCATCTGTTTTGTCCCTTCAGAAAGCCAGGCTGTGGCCTGTCTGTGGCAGGCACCCATTTTTCGTTATCTGTACAGGTAGGTACTATAATAAACAAATAAATAATAAAAGATCTTTGTAGCTCCTTTTAGTGTTCTGTCTACAGATCATTTGCATCGATCTAGAAACCCATGAAGAAACTACTACGGAGTTTATGCACACTGAGTTGAAAATTTCCCCCACCAAACCCCCTGTTGTGGATTGTCTGGCAAAAAAACACAAACAATTCCAAAAAATAAAAAGAAGGACTATCATCTTCTGATAACACTGACAGTAGCAACATAGTTACCTGCATGTCTGATTGCCCCAGAAGGGATTTATAACTTTATGTTTGACTACCTCAAAGATCTTAAAATTAAGATTGGTAATCAAAAATATTTTGATTGCCAGCTTTATCTTGAGACGTTACAAAAAGGCACTAAGTTCATATAATTAACTAACTAAATAAGTAAAACAGACAATTATATAAGAAACCTTAGCTAAAACAGACTTCAGAAGGATTTGACAGATTATAGGCTGCTAACACTCTCATAATCACTATTAAAATCTGTAATCTCATTAACATCAAAGAACTGGAACCAAACCGAACAAAACTGAAAAATTATTAAAAAAAGATAATGTTTTTTTTTACTATAGCCTCCAGTACTGTTGTGAAATATAAGAGGGAATAAAGGACAGCAAGAACATTTCAGAAGAGGTTGATGAAATGAAAGCTGTGATGAATTATCTCCAGCCTTCCTTTCCAGCACTTACAATTGAAGATCTTACATCTACTCCAAACTAATGTTTTTTAAGAGTGTTCTGTCATGTGGGACAGGGGTGTATCCAAATGTTGCATAAGAGTAATAAAACCAGAGGAGACCAAATGGCAGAGCTCATAGTTTTCTCCATTGTTAAAAATCCTGCGTATCTGTTGAATGATTTTTTTTACCTCAAATGACTATTTTAGTACATTCTTGTTGTTAACATCAGAATTGCCTCATAGGTTAGAAGCACAAAATCAGTATTTTTGTACTTTTGCTTTTATGTGGGTTAGAAGGAGCTGGTGAGCTTAGCTAGATTATATACCTAAGTTATTGTTGTTTTTGCAGACAGAATTGTGAGATTTTTAATAAATATAACGCCATTAGGTGGTTTTGTGCTCTTTTGTCACCCATCACATTTTTAGAAGATTTTGAAGCTTCAATATGCATGTAGTTTAAAAAAAAACTCAAACAAACCAAAAAAGGGGAGAACTTTCTATTTGATACAAGCAGTTAGTATCTGTCAGCAAGTGTGTTTCTAAGTAGGGAAAAAACTCCAACAACTGACCTGTTCACAGCAACTAACTAATTTTCAAAGAATGCAGCTATTTCTTAGATTGCAAATCTGATTATTTAACATTCTATTGTAAAATTAAATAAAAACCTTATGTGAGATGTTATTGAAGAAAACAGAGTCCAGGTCTCTGATGCTCCAACATTTGCTAAAGATGGCATCTGGTTGTGAAAAAGAATATGAGAACTCTACAACAGAGAAAAAATAACTCATTTCAGATAGATGGCATGCTTCAGATTAAGACTGAGGCAGTGTCAGAGAGGTCATAGAGAAGAAATACACATTTTATATTCACAGCAGAAATGACACAGTGAGGTGATTACAAACAAGACAGGAACATTTTCATACATTTAATTATGACTGCTATTGCATAGATGTTAACTTTCTAGTTGCTCATCTGTTTACACTTTAAAAAATCAAGCTCATGTAAAGGTTAAGCAGAGAGAGGGATAGGAAGTTTTCATGGGACAACCCAACTGTGACCTTTGATCAGTCATTCCAGAGGATCTTCATATTCTAGAGTACAAATGGTGGAAAAGCTGCAAAAGCAATACAGTCAGATAGTAGGTTAACAGGACGTTATGGGGTGTGTTAGCAAACCCTGCTTTTAGATTTAGAAGAAGGACAGACACCTGACTACTGTAGAGAAAAGGAGAGTAGTAAGCAACCCAGTGTTCTGTCTTAAAAACAGTGCTGTTTTCATCTGAGTTAGCTATCAGAATTGCAGTTGCTACCAAAGTTGCCTTTTTTGACAGTTTTTCAATAATCTTCTCTTTACAACTATCTGCAGAATACATGGCTTTGTGTATAGGGATGTAATTTAGGGCAACAAAAATGGGACTCTTGGTCTGCTGAGACACGCAGAGGCTCATCCTTTAACAGGTGCAAAAGGGAAAAACTAGATTCCAAACACCAGGAGACTTGGTCAAATGAACACACGGTGGTAAGCTCTTCTAACCCCAATACCATATGATGATAACTGAGGATTCATGTGGCTTTGCTCCAAATCAGGGAGGTGATAATTGCTCTCACTCACATGTAGTCTCTCTTATATTGCGACCCACAGGAAGACCAATACTATCCTTCCTTCCCTGAGTCTGTCTGGACCATGTATCAATGGTTCTGGATCAGCTATAACATCTGAAATTATGGGCACTGTCTTTTCTCTCAGGCAATGGAAGGCTTATGTTCATTAACACAGTACTGCTCTATTCAGTCCCTGTAGCAGGGTACTATTATACTACAGCTGTATCCTCCAGTAACACACTGGGCAATATCAACAGTGACTCTTTGAAAACAATTAAGAAACATTTTGGAGCAGAGGCCACTGCCCACGATCATGGTAAAGTAGCTGGTCTATCTTGGGTTCTGTTTCCGTTAGTCTGATGGAAAGAGAGAAAGAGAGAGAGAGAGAAAGAGAGAGAGAGAAAGAGAGAGAGAAAGAAAGAGAGAGAGGAAAGCAAGAAAGACAAAGAAAGGAAGAAAGAAAAAGAAAGAAAGAAAGAAAGAAAAAAAAGAAAGTAAAAGAAAACAATTAATGAACAAAATGGGTCCCATATTTGGATGTATTAAATGCAAAGCATGTATTTTTTTAAAAATGGAACTGGGGCACTATTCAGGCAGTGCACTGCCATTTTGACATGCCATGTGGACTCCAGTGTAAAAAAAGAGAAAAAAATAATAATGCATATGTGTGGTAATAATCTGCACATGACTGGTTGCTGTAATGTGCACTGCTGTACTGCCAGCAGGGAAGTGAGTGATTGCCTCTCGCCTACACAATGGGCACTGGCTTTGCCTCGCATGATTTTTCAGCAGGAGAACAAATAACAGGGGAGGAAATAAGGAACGAAAACCGCTACCTGACTCCACCATCTCCCAGCCCTTGAGACTTGATTAAGTAGTCAATCAGAAGTTTTTTGCTTTTTAAAAATTTTAGGTTGTTTGCTGTGACCACGGAACTTGCTGAGCAAGAGATGAAAAAAAACTACCTGCCTTTTGCTTTGACCTCTGTGTCTTTTAGCCTAGGTAGTGAGACGTGTTCTACAGTAGCTGTGCTCATCAGGAAAGTTTTTATTTGTTTTGCTAGTCTGGTGGCTCATCCGGAGCAGTTTGATATTCAAATGAATCTGTCAGAAACAAGAGTGTAGTGCTTCAGTTCTTGCTCAGGCCTGATGACATTGATTTGTGAGCATACTGCTTGACTACGGGATGTGTGACAGATAAATTTTATCAAAATTAAGGCACAATTAAACATTTCATCTTCCTAATTACTGGCTGTAGATTCAGCCTGATGACCATGTGCTGTAAGAAATCAGCGACCATTACACATTTTAATGGAGCACAGCTGTCTTACAGCTTGGTAATATTTGCACAGTGCCACAGAACTGTAATTTATGATAAAAAGAAAAAATGTGTATTGGCTCTTTTTTGCCAAAATAGATTAAGGATTCATATACTTTAATGAGATTTGGACCTAGCCTTGGATTATCGTTATAAATGATTTATGTGCATGTTGGTGGACTCCTGTAGTTTTGAGTTGATTTGTGTTTTGGTCGACCAATATGTAATTCAGTATTTCCTTGTGTGCCAGTATTTTCATTCTTTCCTCTCTCTCCATTTCAGTTCTATTTGTCCACCATAACTTAGCAAGAAGGGCAAGTGGGAAGGTTAAGAAAGAATTGAGGCATATTTTCTGGGAGACCTCCTCACAGCAAAATTCACTCCTGAAACCTCTCCCCTGCTCCCCTGCTCTGCACCCCGAGCACAGAGAGAACAGGGGGGAGGGAGGTGAGGGGAGGTGGGTGTCACCAGCCTGGATCAGGATCACTCCTGCAGCCTGTAAAGCAGGACATGGGGGAACAGATGCTACCTGAACCCCTGCTCAGTCAGAGACCTGCCTGAACATTGCTGTATCTCAAGGCAAAATATCAAATACCTTCCTCCTGCTTGTTTAAAACATGACCTACAAAAGGGTGTTTCTCACCCACTTGATATTTTTCCTGTTTCCATCAGTTTTTTCCAGAAAACGTGCTGCTTCTCTAAAGGGAAAGAAAACCCAACAATGTATGCACCCAAGTTACAATTTTTGGAACCGCCTTTCTTCTCCATTCTTTTCTTCACTAGGTTTTTTTCACAGATTATTTAGAGAGTGTGCAGAGCAGGGGAAATAATGAAGATTAAATTAGGTGTTTAATATATATACATATATTCATACCTATAAATATACACACACACAATGGCTGTGTTTGTATTTGTGCATGTTTTATTTTTACATTAATCTTAGTGAATGAAATTTGTATTTAGTTTAACTGCCTAGGTTTGCAAGGAGTCACACTGAAGTCCAGAGTTTGACCCCATATGTTGCAAAGCCCTGAGATCCATATGCATAGATAAAAAGAGAAACTAAATTCTAATTTTCATAATAAAAAAAAATCCTGTCCGAGCTTGATTTACTTCAGTGTTCATATGCTGGAATGTTTCATACTGTACCAGGTTGCATATGCTTGCACACTAATTCTCAATTGCCGTATGCAGTTTGTGACAACCATCTGCTAAGACCTCCCTTAGAGTTCTTTCTCCCACTCAGCCCAGCTGAAATAAAAATATGGACAGAAAGAACTTCTGCAGGGAGATAAAAAAGTTAATAGGGGACGTGGAGTTAGACTGCGCATCTGATTCGAATTCAATTGCTCCTACAACTTATGCCCTACTCATAAAACATTCCTGAGGTGTAAAACGTTAAATATAATGGAAAACTGTAAAATAAAGCCATACTTCCCTTGACAGACTTGATTGTGCTGGAAAGGTAATACTAAAATATGTCTGCACAGTGCACGTGTTAGCTAGCTCTCACTAACAATTCTAAAACAGCAGCTTAGATTAACTGTGTATCGCACCTTATCACATTAAAGTACCCTAAAGCAGGAGTGGGATGAGTGGTGAGAAAAAGAGGGTGCGAGAGAGAAGGAGCTGAAAAATGTGCTCTCAGTTTCACTGACAGAGAAGTAATTCCTTTTAAGCCAGTCTCATCAGAAACCCTGAGTGCTGGGTGTTGGCTGCTCCCGTTCAAGCCAGAGGGGAAAGCCAGAGATCAGAGCATCTGAAAATCAGGTGAAGGAAATAAACAGATGAACAATGATAGCAAAATAGAGGAGGGAGCTGTGGGCCAAGAAAGTGAAGATAGACTATTGGGTTCCAGTACTTGATCGTCTCCAGCTTTACATTTCACTTTACCATGTAGTAATGGGTTACATTCCCCACCACAAGTATTATTGAATACAGATGAAAAACAGGAAAGAGTTCAAAAGTCCAAGTAGACTGTCCCCAAACAGGGCTGCTTATGCCACAGCCATGGAGTACAGGTGGCAGTGACAGCAAGTGTTTAGCTAATTTCTTCTTTAAAACCTTCTAATACAATAAAGTTGATCCAATCAGATTTTTTCCAGGATCAAATCTGTTTCCATTTCTATAGTTTAAAGCCAGATGCTTCTTTCTGGAGTGCCAGTTGTCATGGAAAAAGGTGGTGACAGATTCCCCTAGTGCTGCTCCTCTCCATACTTTCTGATGTCCTGGTAGTGTAAAGCAGAGGTAAAGATGACTCCAGGTGTCTTCTGGGCAAGAAATTTGTATCTGCACACTAATATGATGTTCATCTAGTTCATAATAGCATGGTAGTTCTGCCCGATGTTTGGTTCCTGAGAGGAGACTAGTGCCCTGATAGCAGAATGAAGAATTTTGAGGTGGCAAACATGGATCTTGGTCTGCATCTCTGTGCTGACTTTACTTCAGCAAGTTTTCAGTACAAGTATGAGCAAAAAATCAATCCCAATGATGAAGCCTAACTGCTCAGAATTAAAAAGGGTAGAGGGGAAAAGGGAAAAGAGGAATAATTTTTGATATGATGAAAAAAAAGTATCTGGAACTCATGTTTTGTTAGATTTTTAAAAGTGACACATCAGGATATTTGGCAAACACAGTATTCCTAGGTCAGATTGTCTTATGTGATAACCTTGGGCTTCAAAGGCTCAGTAAGTCATAAGGGATTTTCACCCCAGAAATTGTAACACTGAACATGTGTAAACCTTGAAGCTGAAATTGGTTTGAACTATTTTAAGAGCTTTTAAAAGGCTGGCATATTAAGTTATATATCAATCTGTCCCCCATTGGTTATTATCTTAACAGCTACTCTAAGTGTAGCCTATCAGTTTTAAATATAGAAACAGCAGTAAATAGTGCATTATGATATCCCAGATGGAACACTTAAAATAAATTGAAATATCCATATATTTGAGAGTTTTCTACAGCACCACTATTATGTCATCATTTTCTGTAGGTAGTGTAACAATCTCTTATCCCTACAGCATTAAAAAGTTTGAAGGCATGGATGAGTGGAGAACTGATGGCAACAAAATTCTCAGCAAGACCTTTTGGCTGCAGAAAATGCTTAAGGATTTGATGCAAGAGTAGAAGCAAGGCAGGAGTGTACCAGGCTCTGGGTTCTCTTCTGGGTTCTCTCTACTCATGCCAGCTGTTGGAAATCTCTTCGGGGCCATAGCATTGTGAACCACCTATTGCTGACTTGCAGCATGCAGTGTCTTGAGGTATGTCTGCTCTAGAAGGGAAATAACTACATTACATGGAATTAGGGAGAAGGGCAGCTCTAGTCACCCATATTTCTGATGGAGAAAATATCCTGAATTCAACTGAAGCTTGCACAGCCTTCCCGTCACAGAGCATAACTGATATGCTTTGTAAAGCTGAAAGGGAAGTGAAATGACTACAGTTTTTTTCTTCTGCTTAAACTTAGCTGCACTGGGGTATAGTAGCTTGTTTTTGAGGGACTGGGGCTTGATGTGTGGTGGTATAAGTCACAGCTGAGCTGAGAGACTGAACTGCCGAGCCCTGCATGTGATACCTGTCCTAATTAGCACATGGGTTAGTATTGCACCAATAACCACCCACAAGTCTCTGCAAATCTACTTTTTTTCCCCACTTGCATTGCTTAGGATGTTGATGCTCATCTCATTGCACAGACAGGAAATTCAGCTGCTGGCTTAACTGGGCTCCAGAGGCCCAGTAGTGCAGTAACTTTAGAAACACAGAAGGCAAATTATCATGTCTCTTTGCACATGTGTGCTTGCTCACTGATTCACTGAATAGGTCAACTTAACTTTTCCATAAAAATATAAAAATACATCCCAACTTACATCCTAGGGCAAAGTGAGGAAGACAGGACAAATGCCAGAAGGTAAACCATGATGGTGCTAAGTTGTGCAAGGAGCCTTGTCTGTCACTGCTGGTCTTTCTGGAAGTTTTTTTTCACTTTAGAGCTATAGGAGGCTCTTGGAAGATGCTTGGGAAAGATATTTAGCAGGCCCAGGAAATATTGCTTTTATTGCATGAAAATACAAATTACTTGCTATCTACTTCCTACACTGGGACATTGTGGTTCCTTTTCAAGTTAGATACAGGCAGCATATTTAACATGCAAGCTGTAGCGCTATACAAGTGATAAGTATTTGCTACACTTGTTCCTGCCTTTAAACTCCAGACTCTTGGGCTCCAGGAGGTGCTACAGTTGGAGGATGACAAAAGACCAGTTGCTGATACTCCTTTTGCTTAATCAATTTGGTGTTATCCTATTGCCCAGCAGCTATCTCAGGTGTTATTAAATACACCGTGGGTAAAACTGCAGGTATTTTCTTCCAAACTGATGAGGCTAATAGACTACAGTCTGTACACCTGTAGTTTTTCTGATCTCAGTTGGCTCTATGTTAAAACTTCTGAAATTAACTAAAATAGTCATTAGACTCTAAAGGGCTCTGATCCTGTGACCAGACAAGCCTCTGTGTCCTGTTAGCCTTGTATGTAAAGCTTTCTTCTCAGTGGTTAATTCCATAACACACTCCATCACAACCCATACCAATCAAGATATCCAGAGACATGATACTTGTGTTTATCAGGCACAACACAAGGCAAATGGGTCAGCTCACATCTCTGCTGAAAATGAAGTGCCATGGAGATGGCTTATGCAGAATCTTTCGTAGCACTGCTGGTTAGCACCAGGTACCTGTTCTGCTACTGCATCTCAACAGAGCCCAGGGATCTTCAGCTCACTGGTGAAATCTTTTTAACCATGAGTGCACTTGCCCACGTTCCACTTTTATTCTAGAGAACATGATACTTATAAATAAGAGGTTATGTGTAAGCTATCAAGACAAAAGTAATGCTATGAAAAATAACTATCAAAAATGAAAATTGCTGTTTCCAATAAAATTTACACTTATTGCCACCAGCGTGAACTGCTGAAAACAATTACCTACACATTGCTCCGTATGTGAGGGAAGAAGCACATTACAGGATGCCAACATCCACATGACTCGGTATCTGTAGCAAGAGTCTCTATAGGAGCAACTCAGTGACTTAAGGCTGAAAAACCTCTGACATATTAGTTCCTCTCACTGGTAGGTGTTACTGTGACAATATATCAATCTTTTTAAAGTAATGCATTACCATTAACAGATCCATGGGCTGCTTTTATACTCCCATCATCATATCTGTGGCCTTCAAAGTTACAGCTGATGGACCTTCTGTCAAGACCCAGATATTTAATCAATGTGACAGCATCCTACATTTTTTGAACCCCAAAGGCCTTGGAAAAGTTTAATGCAGCTTCCAGGTAAAGTTCAATCCACATGGCTGAGTCCCCTGAAGTATTTTCTGCAGAGAACTCCCCTCCTCCACATTTTAACATACCCAATGTCCTTTACATTTGAAGAAAATGAAAGGCTAAGTTAGAAGGCCAGATATTATTGTAATAGAAATGTGTGCTTTACAGAGCTCTGCCTCCCACTAAGACGTTGGGTGCAAGACCTGTAGTTAAACCCTTACACTTGGAAGAACCAGTTAGGACTTTTGACAACAATAACAAGTTTCTCCCTATCACAATAACCTACTGCTACATTCATGTGTGTGAGAATTTGTAGATTAGAATACAAGGAGGAATATATTTTAAGGAAAGGAAAACATGTGCTAATATTTGATGGGTGCAGAACAGTTTTATTAATAAAGAAGCATCCTGTTGTTGATGTCAGTTGCAATGTCCATGCACTGACACAATTCCATCAGAGATCTCAAGTTATTCAACACCTCTATAACTGTAATCAACAAATTATGCTAGGGAAGTAGGATTACTTGAGAAAGCCACTGTGGACCTGTAAGCCTCTCCGTTTCCCCCAGCTCTAGCTCCTGACCTCACAATCTTGCTTCACCAGGATAAAATTATTTCCTGTCTCTCTTTGTATGTACACATTCACACAAGATCAGAATCTGGCCCACAATTCTTTTGTTCACAGCACTTGCCAATGAGTACCAACTATATGCAACATAAATAAATCCTAGTCACATTCTTATATGAGTTTCCTTTAGAAAGGAATGTTCCAGAATTCTAATGGCTGCATTTTCTTTGTCTCTTGGAGTTTTGCCTTTTACATGCAACATTATTAGACACACTCATTGCCTGACTTAAACAAATAATACTGTCCATAATTATAGCATAAATCAGTTCACTTATGGTCGAGCTAAAATGCTATGTATCAGATATGTCAATGTGATCTGTATAATAACAAAAATTTAAACAATGAAAAATAACTGTCAAACATGAAAATCCATTCATGCTAGTCATTAGATTTTAACTATGCTCTAGGGTTGTTAATGTGGAGATGGGGAAGGCACTTCGGCTGACCATGCCTAATGCTGCAAGCATGCAGCAGAATCAAATTCTTTATTTTCTCAGTACTCAATAAAGAAAACAGAGGGATTGCCTATTAAATTATAACACCTTTGATGAACAGATTTCTTAGTTCCTAGTCCCTCACTATTGCTTCTATCCAGAAATTTGTACCACAGGTACTACATTGCATAAATAAGCTGACCTGTCAGGTTTTTGGCAATTTATGGGGCCGGTCAGCCTGTACATTTGTGCAGTTTTTTGTTGCAATGAGATGTAATGGCTTTTCAGCGCACCATAAGCACAGTTGTGACCACAGGCTCACTAGTGTCATTTTGTGTGCAGTAATGAAGCCTGACGAGTGGTCTCCTGCTTGCAGATAGCCGGCTGTTGTCCTAAAAATGCAAACCATTGCCTCAGGCCATGGAATCAGGAACAGGCAAAGGACAGTGGCACAGGCACGGCTCCCCACTGCTCACCCTCCCTTTAGCACACTGTACTTGGATGCAGTAGAATAGTCTTTACCCTTGTACATAAGGACACAATGAGAGAAAGTGATAAAAGCAATTGTATGAGGCCATGTTGGAAATCAGGTTTTGTGAAGTTGAGCCGAGGTTTAGGAGAAAAAAAAATCCATTGCCAATACATTTTCCTCTATGTACAGGTAGTCCTTTGAGCAAAAGTGCTGATCTTCATCACTGTTTCCCTTCCACTTCTTTTCTAAATATTTGTGC
Organism: Neopelma chrysocephalum; assembly: GCF_003984885.1. Taxonomy (NCBI): domain Eukaryota; kingdom Metazoa; phylum Chordata; class Aves; order Passeriformes; family Pipridae; genus Neopelma; species Neopelma chrysocephalum. Next base: position 11,923,839 of record NW_020897689.1, read on the forward strand.
AGATATGTGGATGCGTGCTTATTCGTATTTATTTATATTTTGAGAATATGTACTTACTCCTACACTAGCACACACATAAACATGTATACATATATACAGAGAGACAGAGCTAGCAGGCACAGCAAATCACGGGAACAAGCCTCGCTGCTTTTTTTCACAGCTCATCAATATTCCACCACCCAGGAAGGCCAGGCATGCATGGGGGTTCACACTTCCCACAGCACAGCCAGCCCCATCCCACATCCCCCTCCTCAATTCCTCACCCGAGGGTCGCCAAGAGAGCCACTCTGAGCTGGGTAGCACACTGCTGGGAGATTGCTTGCTTTCTGGGGGAAAAATAAGTCTATCCTGAGTCAAATAGCAATTAGGCCTCATCCTGGAATTGTGTGATTTGTGATTTAATTAAGCCCCTTTCCATACACCAGCCATCATGGAGCAGCCTGGGCCTCGCGACGGGGGACTATCTAAATCCTGAAACCTAGAGGGTGGTTTGTTCTTCAGGAGGATGGGAGCTGCTTTTGTGGTTTCCACATGCACACCCAAGTGTTTTGTAAACAATTACAAGCAAAGGAGATGGGAGCAGAAGTTACAAATCTGTTTCAGTTATAACCTCATTGCCATATCCCTTCTCACTGTTTTATAGCTCTTTGGGAGTCATCCTTCCCTGTAAAACTTGTCACATGGTGGAAAGTGTCTTTGTAAAATGCTGTGTTAGAGGAGAACGTGGAGCCCAAGACTCTCACCCTTATCTTAGCTAAAACCTTTCCAACCTTAATCATCAAAATATTTGTCATCTCAGAGAGTGCAAAAAGCTGCAATTTACATGGTGTTTCTTGTGCAGGGGTGGGGATGGGTGGTGCATGAGGCCGAGAAGGAGGGAGGCAAGATGGGGGTGCTTACAGGTACTGTTCCTCAGCTGTTCATCATTTTTGCCTTTGAGGTGAGACCCTGGTCCTCAAATATAAAACCTAGAGTACCTGTTTTTACATTACTTCACTTCTGAAATAAGAGGGAATATTTGGTGAAGTATTAGGTGTACTGCAAACTAGCATGCTTGGTGCAAACAAGCAGTTCATCATGTTATGCATCACATAAAATGACAAAAGCAAAAGCAGCAGTTTCTACTGTCACAGGCAGTCAGTAACATGGATTATAAGCAACACATTACATTCGTCTTTATTTCTTAAATGTGTAGCTTAATACTGATATTTTTTAAATGTTAAATATAAATCAGAAAACATACAGAATGTACAGCAATGCCTTGGGAGCCTTTGCTTTCCTTTTTTTTTAAATTTCTTTAATTTCTGAAATTTTATGATAGAAACTCTGTAAAGTTAAGGTAACATTAACCCAGCCTTTGGGTATATATAATACAAAATGCTTGAACTTCTGGGACAGCAGCTATTTCTATGGATACAGTATGTTGAGCAGACATGGAACAAAGAAAACCAAAACAGTTGCTTCTCTGCTGTCAAGGAAACAAGCTGCTCTTTCTGCTTAAATATCTCTTACCAAAACTAGGAGGGAAAAATCCTCTAAAACTCAAGTTTACACTTAAAAAGCAGGAATCTGTCTTACAGGCTCAGGAATAAATGTATTTTCAGATATTTTAGTAAGGGATATTATTATGTTTGCTGTAGGTTAATCAATATATCTCTCTGAAAGCCCCTAAGGTTAAGGTTATTCTTAAAGGTAAATAGTAAACCATTTTTTGAGAACAGTAGGAGTCCAGAAGGAAAGTGAGAAAACATTCTGCAATGTTCTGGTTTTTGTGTTACATGCAGATACTTACTTAGATTAAATTCTGTTATTTGCACTCCTGTAATTCAAATTCCTTTTAAATTTTTTTCTTCTATTCAATCCATTAGGAGCTTTGTGGTTTAAAATAATGAAAAATAACCTCATATTTGTTCACAACTCAAAAATTTTAACTTCTTACTTCTTTCAGAAGTATTAAGAGGTGTACTGAATAGAATTGCTTCAGCTGATACACAGGCTAAATGAAGATGCACATATATGTTCTATATGGCACTTCCAATATACAAATGACATGGGAGACTGCAGATATTCGGAAACATGGTTAAGGTTACATGAAAGAAAGGGGTTACAGGAAAAAATGAAATTACTCAAGGCATTTTTAAAATCTTGGAGTTACCTCCTGGTGAGTGACATTCTGGTTCTGGTTGGAATAAGCTTCATCTTGAGCTCCTGCACTTCAGTGAAGGACATTGCAAGACTCTCAGAGAAGCACAACTCCAGAAAATAGGTCTTTTCTAAAACAGAAAAATATCTAACACATACCAGTGAAGCTTACAGTGTTTCTGGACATACAAGTAGATCCAAAATGCCCAGCTAGCTTTGAAACACAATTATAAACACAAATCCTTGTCTATTCACAGCATCATTTCTAATTTGAACCAGGGAGCACAAACGAGGTTGAAGGCAAATGGTGTATTTAGTTAAAGTTGTCTTTGTTTATGGGCTATGTAGATTTTCTCTAGCAGGTTTTGCAACACCACTGGTGTGTTTAGACATATGATGCCTGGATACAAGTACCCTGCATGCACATGTCCTTAGTAATTGGAAAGGTATACATATTCAGTACTTTGCCCACCTGGGATCAGTAATGTTCCTGAGGCCTAGAAGCTGTAAAGGAACCTGGATATGCAAAACAATCCTGTGTCTGGAGATAATATCTGCCTTGGTAGTCACTTACAGTGAAATTCTGCATATATGGCCCATTGCATACAAATGGTTAAGGTTGATTTTGAAGAACCCTGCCATTAAAATCCCTGCTCTTTATAAAAAGTGACCAGAAGTTAGCTCTTTGCCTAGCTATTCTTGCTTGCTGTATTAGCTTTGTTAGTCTTGTAGGCTGGAAATAGTTTTTAGAGTGTTTTTCTTGAGAAAAGGTTGGGAAACATTTTAAAAACACAGCCCTTAAGGAAAAAAACTGATAAATTTAAAAGGCATACTCTGAAATGTCATTAAAGATGCTACGCACAACACAACCCCACTAAAATAAAAATTACTACTAAAGACCTAGTACTCATCCATAATTAACTTTTCAGTGTCTTCTTCACAAGTGCATGAATTATAAAATTCTGTATCTTCTTATCTTTGAATTTCCTGGCTTTTCTTACTTTGTTTAGACACTATTGTAGCAGAGAAGAGGAGTGGGTTTGGGGGGAGGGAAAGGTTTGTACACTTCTGAATATTTGAGCTGTGTTTAATCATTCTCATGTGTGAAATCTCTTATTAAAAAAAATCAGTTTATCTGATACTTACTGCTATTTAGTACAGCACAGCTTGGTAGCACTAGGTACGTCTTGTTGAAAGTATGTCCATAAATATGTCCCTTGCAGCACAGAACAGCTTGTTAACTTGGCAATCCTCAGCAATTTGCTTTGAAAAGTTTGCCTCAGTTTTGATAGTCCAAATGTAGGGCAAAAACTCAGAGTAACTTTTTTAGCTAATTTTACCAATTGACACTTTCCTCGTAGTTTTAACTGCCTGTTTACTAGAATGAGAACTACGGTGCTTCTTTCTCCTTATTAAATAATCCTTTTTTTAAACATTTTATTTATACTTAATGGACTGGGACTATTGATTTTCTGTTTCTCTAACGTACAATCTAAAAAAAACCTGAGTCCATTATCTTGAAGAAATATTATTCTATTATCTCAACCACACATAAACCTGATGCCAATATTATATAGGGGATGGTATTACTATGAATTTGCAATGCTTTCAGTTGAAAGAGAATTACAAAAGCAGAAAAATGCTCTGTGTCCCTATGTCACAGACAGAATAAAAGGGGTACAGAGAGGACAAGTAAATTGTCTAGTGCCCAAAGGATACAAAGAATCAGCAGCCTTGAGAAAAAAACAGATTTGTGCATGCCTGGTGCTGTAAAAAATTTCTGCACTCCTTTTTTTTGTTTTAGTAACACTTTCAGCTAGCTTTGTTGGATATCTTCTTTAATGGGAGAATGGAAGTAGGACGCCTACACTACTTCTATACCAAATACATTAGGTTGGCTTGTGGGAGAAACCCTGAAGTGAAAACTCGTGAGTCTGTGTTCTAATTTAACCACATGAGGACTGTGATTGGAGATACTTCAAAGTGGGTTACAATGGTTAACTAAGTGAAAGATAATATCCCTTTGCCATTACTGTCTAGTAGGTCTCATTACTCCTCTGGGCATGCTCCTTAGAATAAATTAAAAGGATCCACTGAGAACCATTTTGCTTTAGGGTTTTTTTTCTAATGATTGCCAAGAGCCATTTGCTAGAATAGTACAGAATGTTTACAGATGCCTTAGGAAGAAAACAGCAGAATGTGGAACTAATTGTGTTTATTCAAGATAATTATGAAACACAAATGACCATTACTTACAACAAATCCCCTGACAGCTAGAGGTTGACTCATGGGGCCAGGATCAAACCCAGTAAAGAAAGGCCTTAATGTTAAGTTGTACTGTCCATATGGACAACACTAACTATTCCAGTTATTGCTCAACCCTCTGTGCTCTTATATCCAACTAGTGTTCAGTACAGAATAGCCACAGCTGCTAACACTGAAGAGGAAAGGCACATGGGAATGATGAGTACCTCAGAAGGAAGATCCTCCTGGGGTGAGAAGTTCTGAGAAATGCAACCACAGAACCTCTCTGGCCATTAAAGCCGAAGGTCATAGGAAAATGAACAAGCTTTGCTGCACCAGTGATAGGCATTTAATCTCATCAGACAATGGGATGCAGAAAGCAAATCTAAATATATGGCTATTAATTCCACCATCAAGAACAATGCTATACACACTGCATTTGTGTTCATCCTGAGATGGTTTGTCAAGCCATCCCTACATATCCATGCAAAGCAGGTATGCACACTTCATCCTTGAATAAGAAGACAAGAGGAATACAGTGCAAAACAGTGTTGCAATTGCATAAAGGTGGATGGAGAAAAAAAGTAATGAAAAGTTTCATACTGAAAAAAATAAGAAAATTGCTAGATTAAAGGAATTAGGTATAATCTGATTTACCGGTTTTTTTCTTTTCCTTTTTTTTTTTAAATGGTGCACTGAAGTGTGATTTTTAATTGATCTAGGAGTTTGCTCTAGTAATATTCAAATGGATCAATATTGGAATAACAGTTTCATTTCACTTCATTATTGGTGTTGGTGTAGTTGAATTGTTTTTGCTTTGGACAAGAAAAAAAAAGGAGTTATTTAGACTATCAAAAATGTATTAACATGTGGTTCTCATATAGAGAGGTCATTTATATATTTAACAGTGTGAAAACACAATGTAGGCTGTACTGCTTTTGTTGATTTCATTTTCTGGTGACATACACAAAATCCAAAGCTCAGTAAAGTCCGAGAGAAAAAACAGCAATTTCTTTATTGACTTTGGATCTTGCTTGCCCATATGGATGAGGGCACACCTTGGTGAAAACCTGGACCTTATATCACTGTGAGTTTTGGTTCAATGGTCACTTAACATGCCATGTATGTAGCCTATGTTCAATGTTATAAATCAGCATTCAGCGTTGGTTTCAAAATTCCATGAAAAAGGATTACTGTTAGAACTCGTGCACTAACACAGAATTACTGAAGAGGGTTGAAAAACACCAACAAATACATTGTGACTGAAAAATGCCAGAAGATCAATGGGACCAGAAATGGCACACAGTTTGGATCTTAGCAGTCTGGATCCCTGTTAACTAAGTTCCCAATTTTCAATCTTGGTGATTGTTTTTCCTGGGAAAGAAAACCTCCACTTCAGTGTTTAATATGGCCAGAAGAAATTGGACCGAGATCTCAAACTAATTGTCAAAAATTTTACAAATGGTTCATCATACCTCCTGTTGTTGTTCAGTTTCAGAAAACTTCTACTGTAACATTTATGCTTTGATTTTTATTTCTCATATAATGGGCAATATAGCTATTATATTATATATATATAGCTATTATAGTTTATATATATATATAAAAGGGAAAATTATTTTAAAAGAACTTAGAAACCTCAGAATGAGCAAAAAGTTTCAGCAGGGTTTGAAAAATTTTCCATGGGTTTCCATTTAATAACTTTAAACTGTGTTTTACTTGGACTCAAACCTACTTTTTTTCATTGACTTCAGTACAGTCAGCTCAGACTGGGGGATCAGTCCCTCATAGTGACAGGACTTTTCTGTGCCTGTTACAAGGATCAGCCTGTGATGAGTTCACCAGTTTCCCAAACCACATTTTTTGCCAGAAGGAAGCCTTACCTCTCTGCTATGGGGACACTTCTTCTACTGCTGCTGTTAATGGCACAGGGTGAAAGGATATGCAAGAGAAAGAAGGGGTGAAGGAGAAGGCAAATAGCATCCTAGGGTGAGCAGTTAATACTCATGAGGGCTTCCCTGAATCGCTTGTCCAGCGCATCCGGGCAAGGAAAAAAATGGGAATTAATTTCATGGGAGCTGAAAAATAATAACAACAACAACAGCTTGTCAAGGTCCCCCAAGAAGTACATGGGATTTCTTAGCAAAGCAAAACCACAGCCTGGTGAGCTTGACCCCCAAGCTCACATTTGAGTGGATTGGATTCTCAGAGGTGGCTGCAAACACCTTCTAGTGATGCCAGTCAAATTGGAAGAACTGGATAGAAAAGGACTTTTTCCAGTCTTCCCTTCCTTGGGATGGGGGTGATCATACCCCATTAAGGGTTAATGAACTGCCTGCCCAACTTCCAGGCCCCATAACCACCCTGCTGTCCTCTCAGCCACCAGCTGATCCTTCCAACAAGCCACTGAGGTGAGAGTTCATTGGCAGCGGTGGGTGAGGTTAAAGATAATAAGAGTCTAAACATCCATAGGGAGTTCAGCTCGAGTACAAAGTCATAATTACATAAACCATTATCATTGTACGGGTGAAAAGAAATTGCTGCAAGCAGGGGTAGAAAACATTTGCAAAGACAGGCTTAAGAACCAGGGATGGAAAATATCAGACTTTCTCTAGTGGATACACCATGGCTTTAGCTAGGCTATAAAATGAGGATTGTTTGGTTATTCAAGTAGAAACCTGTTAAATGGATAACCTTGTTGCAACAAATTTTAATTTTTTTAGCAGGTCTGTTCTTTCGACAGGTACTGAGTCAAGCAGCCTCTGCTATTTTTATCAAATGTATTTTAGAGGCACAGGAAATGCCACTGAGGATTTAAACCCCCAGTAAGCTACACACAGGCAGTATTTGTAATACACTGCTTGCTGCTTTTACAAGCTGGACAAACCTCATACATTATGGGCCAAATTATGCCCTTGGATGAGTATGCCTGATTCCCACTGCTGTCAATGTGGCTGTCATAGAAATCTGTGGGAGACCAGCTTGCGCATCCAAAGAAGAAGCTGGCCTAAAATCTCTTGTGCTTATGTTCCTTGTTACTTAGATATTTCTCGTGTCTACTTGACTTACTCACTTTTTTATTGAGGCAAAATAACCACATTTAAAGATATTCTTCAAAAAATAAAATATAAAAGACCTCTAGTGCTATAATGCTTTTATTTGTGACGGTAAGCAACGGAAGTTCTTCATACAAGGCTTCCTTGAAAAGCCACTATATAAGTGGGTTTACAGAAATCTGGTGTTTCTGCATTTTTTTGGAGTTTTGGTCCGACCTGGATGATCTCTCCTACAAAGTGAGCAAACATGGTCATTTCACCACAAGTTTTACTCTGCCAATCCTCAGCTGCCTGTAAGTTGCTGCCTTCCCCAAAGAAAATGATTGAAATGAGACATTCAGGAAACATTCTACTGCCTCTGTGACACAGGATCAGCCCCCCTCTTCACTCAGGTGGCTTGTCTAGGAGTAAAGGATTGTCTGGATGAAATAATTTGTAAATATAAAATACCAGGAAAAGCCAGTTCAGGATGTAGCCCCCATGAAAATCAGATTGAACATATCCTGTGCATTCCCAGTGGGTACTACTGTGGGGAATATGGACCTGGGTGATAACAGGAAGGATAGTGCTAAGGGCCAGGTCCTCTGGAATATTCCCACTGAGCCCCCTGAATGTCACCTGGTGCCCTGGCCACCTCTCTGAGCTTCATACCAGGTTCAAGATTTACTTCTCTCTGCACGGTTGGTTTGAATTTATTCCTAGGCAGCTAGATGGAGTGGCAAATTTATACATGCATTCAGCATTGTCATAGTCATATCTTGCCTGAGGGCTTATTGATCCTTGTTACCATATTGACTTGATGCTTCTACATCTGCCAGCAATAGGTCTACACATTTTTTTTATATGAAGATTGCACATTTTCCTTCCCCTGCCCCAAATCTCCTTCCACATAGTTTCCTTTTATTAAGGTGAAACTGTTTTGATTTTTTTTTTAGTGCAGCTTTTAAAATGTGTCTGTGTTTGCTCAGGTAAAGGTTTTGCAATTGTGGTTTAGCCCCAGCCGGCAACTAAACCCCACGCAGCCACTTGCTCACCCCACTCCAGTGAGATGGGGGAGAGAATCAGAAGACTTAAAGTGAGAAAACTTGTGGGTTGAGTTTAAGACAGTTTAATAGGTAAAACAAAAGCTGCAAGCACACAAGCAAAGCAAAACAAGGAATTCATTCACCGCTTCCCAAGGGCAGGCAGGTGTTCAGTCATCCCCAGGAAGCAGGGCTTCATCAGACATAACGGTGACTCGGGAGGACAAACAACATCACTCTGAATGTCACCCACTTTCTTTTTCCCCCAGGTCTATATGCTGAGCATGACGCCATATGGGATGGAATATTCCTGTGGTCAGTTAGGATCAGCTGTCCCGGCTGTGTCCCCTCACAGCTCCTTGTGCACCCCCCACCCTGCTCACTGGTGGGTGTGGTGAGCAGCAGAAAAGGCTTTGAATGTGTGTAAGCGCTGATCAGCAACAGTGAAAACAACCCTGAATTATCAACACTGTTTCCAGCACAAATACAAAACATAGCCCCATACCAGCTACTATGAAGAAAATTAACTCTATCCCATCAAAAACCAGCACAGTAATGATGACTTTAGTGAACAGAAAGAGTAAATCAAACAGTTGGAAATTACTTAGCAACAGAATTTCCTTTCTAAATTATAAATACACAGAAACAATGTGTTGTATTTGCTTTCCAGAGCAAAAGAAGCAAAGCAAAGGTGAAGTTACCTGTTTATTTGTAATTAACTTAAGACTAGGGGAGCCCCAGCAACTTGGTCCTTGCGACTGATGTGCTTGCAACTGCAGATTTGCCACCATGGGTAATTTCTTCTTCTCACTCATATTCTTCACAGAATTTCAACTATAAAGGTCACTAACCAAAAGCAGCTGCTAAAGTGGGTCCAAAATAGTTTTTGCTTAACTTTTAGCATTTACTTAACTGATTACTAGTTACAAATGTGACACACAGCAGACATAACAGTGCTCTCAAAGAGATTAAAGGATTAGTCACTCACTAGCTTAATCAGATTAATCAGAGATTTTGAACACAAAAAATAATTCTATCCACAGAGGGGATACATGATAGCCACATGGTAGCCTAATTTGGAAGGGATACTAGGGATGGAGAGACCCAGACAAAAGAGGGTAGAAAAAATTGCTAGTTATCTCAGGGATTTTTCAATGTACTGCACTTGTAATACCACGTAGAGGCCTTATATTTTCTAGTGGAATCACAAATTCACAAAACCTAACACCAACATTACCTAGTAGCCTACACAATCCTGTAAAATGACTAATATAATGCCCTGATATAAGCTTATGATTGGTATACAGTAAGCTTATGCATGTGTTTTTCCTTACTTAATTTCATTGAAGCCTTGTTTTTAATTTGCTGGGAGAAGGTCTTTTCTTTTTTTTTTTTTTTGTCTTTTGATGTCACAGCATCCAGGGTCTGAAACACAAAGTATGGGGAGTGACTCTGTAAAATATTAAAAGCTTTGTGCCAAAATTGGAAATTTGATACAGTAAGTTAATTGAAAGTAGGGGAAAAAAAAAGGATTTGCCATCATCTGTGAGAGATGCCAAAGCTAGCATTTAAACATGGCTTTACCTGTGGAGAAATCTACTATTTTTTAAGAAAACGTGCATTTCTCTTCCCTGTTATTTGAATAAAGGGAAAAGTGGAGTGGAATCTCAGCATATTGAAGCTGAAGTTTTCCTGTAGTAGAATTACTTAACAACTGTAGTATTTCTACCAATAATTAATACGGAGAAATCATAGACAACATTGATATGAGCCCTGTTTTTACATGTAAAGAGAAAGAGAGAAGAAAAATCAATGTAAATGATGATATCTTCATCTATCACCCTCATCTTTCTTAATCCATTACTTTTCATTTTCCTGATTTTTATCCCTGTATCTGGGATAGTGACCTTAACAAGTTCCCTTAGCATTTTGGAAGGTGTCAGTCTTGTGTCTGAATCTTATCTGCCTGACATTCAATCTTCAGAAAAGAAGCACTTTTAAGAAAGAAACAAACAAATTAATCTCCATGTGCTTCAGGAAAGACACTGTAGTTGGAAGTAGGCCAGGTTTTCACTCTGAAGGATGCTCTGTGCTTGGCAAAGCCCAGAAATGTGTGTCTGCAATGGTTCTTCTGCTAAGATTTTGAAATTTAATAATTACAGTTCTTTAAAGGAGGAACTGCAACTTAGTGGGAACACAGCAGCTAACAAGGAAAAACTGTGTTACCAGGAATTAAGTGTTTGTTACGCAGAAACTGCAAAAACAAAACGGAACTTTTAGAGACAGAAACGCTCAAACTGTGCAACCTGGCAGCCCCTACCCGAGGTCATGTGTGTGGTACATGTATTAAACGAGTTGAGGTGAGGGTCTGTGCTATGTGCAGGCTGCCAAAGCTCCCCCCTCCCTCAGCAAAGAGTGACTGTAGGATCGTTCTTTGCTGAGAGGACTCAACGAATCTATTTACAGTGGCCCACACTCTGCATTTGCCATCACCTCTCCGGTGGCTGCCCTACTCCCTCACCCAACAGGCCCCAGCCCCAGCACAGCTCCCTGCAGCCCATTCCTTTCCCCAGCTCTGACAGTCAGATTTCAGCCACGCAACCCGTGGCAACCAGAATCCCATCGCTGCTCTCCGACAGGAGAAACACAGACACAAACACAAAGCTGCCTTTGGAAAAACAGCAATCGCGCGCTCAGGCTTTGCTTTAAAGAGAGAACGCGCTGAATTAAAAATGTGCCAAGAACAACCAGGATGGCATTGCTTTATTTTCACAAAGAAGTCTCTCCTAATTGCACATTAACTGTCTTTTCGCGAACAAACTTGTTTCCACCTAACGCTGACAGTCGCAGGAGCCCGAGTGTGTGTGTGTGCCGGGGGAAGGGGCGGGGGGAGCTGTTTTGTGGCAGTGTCTGTACGTCTCATGCCTGCGCTGATGGAATTATTGTTTATTTTTTTAATTTTCAGAGGTAGGTTGATGACAGCTGAAGAAGACTGTATTTGCTGAAGAGCAGCATGATGGTAGAGAGGAGCGGAGCTCCTGAGGGAGATCTAATGGTGCCTCTCCTTCCTGCACAGAGATAAAGACTTATAATAAGCGTGTATGTTCACCATCTGGCTCTGTGCATGTGGTCCTTATGGAGGCGAAAGCAGCACAATCTGTAAATGATCAGGAGCCATCGCACTCTCTCCAGAGAATCCACGATGCAATCAAGGTGACAGATGGCATGGCCGCTGCTGTGGCCTCATGGAGAAGATCAAAATCACCTTCAATAAACTCTGACTGAAATGGGCATGAACACCTCAAAAAAGTCAGTTTGTCAGTCAAACTGCGACAGCAAGCTGCATTGGGGAAACATAGCAGCCAGCTCTCTGTTTTCAATCGTTTCCGTCTGACTGAGCCTGAACTATGATCTTTCTCAAATTGTCCTTTCTGTTTAGCTGAAGCAGGCCAGCAAATTGCCAGATTCATAGCTTTATTGAAGGAAATTGAAAACATGATGTCCTCAATTCAAGGGACAAACAGCTGGCAGGTGCTTGGACACCCAAGCACATAAAATGGACCCCTAGTCTTTTGGACAAGTTTGTCCAACTTTTGTCAGAGTAAATATAGATATATAATAAAATATATATAATAAAAACACAATTTAGGCAGGGTTTATCAGGCATTAGCTTACAGCAATTATATGGCTGCAAATGAACCTTGCGGTATGTATTAAATGCTGGGTTTTCCCATTTATGCTAAAAATTCCACATCTACTGCTAATTACGGTGATTCTTGTTTCCCTGTTTTTGTATGAATATCTGACTACAGCCTTTTTACCATGACTACTTATAAAGTATAGGCATTGAGGGCCCAATCCTGCAAGGATCCCAACAGCCCTGACAAGGTGGATCAGTACCCTACAGGATCAGCCTGCCGGGGTCAGACTCTCTGCAGCGCTCTGTCCCTCCCTGGCCACCACCCACACCACCAGCAGCCCCAAATGCCCAGTTTCCTCCCTCATACAGGCAGGGCGGTACCTGCCAGGTGTTTTCTGTCATTTGTGCAACTGTGTGAGTAGCCAAGGGTCTTAGGTGAGCTTATCTGAAAATGGTGATGAAGACACATATCCATTCCTTTATTTTTCCTAATTCTTTCTACTTTTTATACTTATTTTTTATAGTGTCCTTTTATGCTGTCCTTAATTTTTATGGCTTCTTTCTTTTTAAAGGAAGGTAAAGTAATGTGCTTGTCACTGTTTTCAAGCTTGCACATGAGAACTTCCAGAAGCTCTATTGCCAGGCTGAAGCAAGAAGAACACACTGAGAGGTGACAGAGGAAGTGAAGGGCAGCCTTCCTCCTGCCCGCGGGATCCTGCCCCAAGATCTTCCTGGCCTGCTTTGGTACAAGAAGTGGATCGACGTCTGCGTCCCTGCTCCGTGTGGCAGATGGTCACTGTCTTTCTCAGTTTGCTCGCTTGCATGTTTGGTTTTCTACCACCACATTTTAAAATGTCCCTGTCGCCCTTAGCCTTTCCAGCTACTCATTTTTAGCTTCGTTACTCGTGAAATATTCTAGAAAGTCTTTTGGCCTGGTTCAAAGTCTGTAAACAGCAGTGAGTCTTTTCAACAACTTCACTGGGTCTGAATAAGTCCTTGGCACATACATCTCTGTAAAACAGAGCGTTATCAAAGGCAATTTTTTTGTATTTTATTTTTTGATTGGGTGTGGAGCATGGGTCACATTTTAAACTCCAGGTTTCTCTTCCATCTGACTGATTTTGCACATATAGCTGACCATCATGGCTTGCACATTTTATGCCTGCAAAACAAATAAACAGGTTGCCTTTGCACTAGCTATCTCTGTTCCTCTCTCCCAACGTGACTTTTTGCATGCATGGGAGAAGAGCTATGCTCCCTCTCACGACTACACAGGTGCCAAGAGATTGTGACAGAAATGGCCCAGTGTAAGCCCATTGTTTTGACCTGGCAAAATGGTATTTTGCTGCTCCAGCAACCTGGGGGTTGGATAAAGAGGTAGTGGCAAAACCTTGATCTGACGAACAAAGAGGTGCTGCTCAGAGAACGAGAAGGGAATTTTAGAGATAAACTCCTGAGGGTTTCTACTCTCTTGGTTGAGAAGTCTGATTGGGTCTTGCACTGCTTTTTCCTGTTATGTGGTAACAGGGAGCACAGCAGATCAGGTGTATGAGCAGCTTCTCCCAGAACTGAATCTTCTCACAGCTGACTGTGCTGCTAGTGTCCAGTTCATCCAGGACAACAATCCAGGGAAACATTTGAGTATTGCAGGGGCATTTCCTATGATGCAGTTTTCAAAACAGAGTTGATATAACAGTGTAAAATAATAAATACAATACTATAAGCTTGAGGTTCTTGTGTGGACCCTGTCAAAACATCTGAATACCTGACATCTTTATTATGGCAAGCAACCTGCATGGTGAGACATTTAGACATAAGTCACTAAGATTTTGGAACTTGATTATTTTGAAAAAATAATGCACTTGCCACAAGCAACACCGAATTGGGATCTCTCTAAATTGTAGCTAAACCCTGGTAGTTTTCTGTCTTCAGCTACCTAATCACTGCATTTTATTTTCTGTTTGTTTCTCACGCTGATCACAAAGGGAGTAGCAGGGAAGTGTGATTTGCTCCTGCGGTAAAGAGGGCAAAGTCCAAATCAGGTAATTTGGTTGACAAGCCGCAGCCCACACCCACAGTAAGAAGAGCCCTTATTGCAGAGTTTGTTTTCTCCTACCACGATCTTCAGAGGATCTCTAGAAGGACACTATCTCCTGTTGGAAGAGAGGCTTGAAGGGGTCCCTGCATGGGAAGACGAATGTGAAATCACCTTCAAAGCCTGGTTTGACTATAATGAATGGGTTTACTTCTTGTTCAGTGGGTGACAATGCATGACACGTAATACACAGCACATTTCAATACACACGTGCATTAGATCAATGGAAAAAAGCCTGGCCCAACTGAAATTTGCCACTGTATGGCTGAGAAATCTGGAGGGCTTTCCCCAACAGAGGGAAGTTTCACTTAATGCATAGAAATTTAAAGTAATATATTATGAGGAGGAGAAAAGGATAGGTTTCTAGATAATTGAATGAAGTGAAGGGAAACTTAGGGCCAGAAACACTTTTGTCCTTGAATGTTCTTTCATTGCATTCCAAATAGGGACTTTGTGTCATGGACCTGTGAATACAAAGACTGCTTTTAAATCTCTACTTCTTGCATGACTGACACTTACAATTCAGTAACATCTTTCAAGACATCCTTTGTGCACATTTATTTCAAAATAATGCATTGGACCTGTAAAATCTTACTGGAATATTTTCCGCAATTACACTCCCATATTCTGTGATCAACCTTTAAGTTGATTGTTCCTTGTTTTAATATGACCTTATATCACAACAGCATAATTACAGTGAAAGTCACTGTCTGAAATGAAACAGCTTTTATTTTGTTATGTATTGATGGAAGGGACAGTTGATTGTAAAAGGAAAATGTTTTGTTTTCTGGAATAAAAACACAGAATTTGGAGCCTAGCAATTGTTGCCTGGGGAACATTTAATAATATTGCCATCTCTGCCACATACCAGGGAAATGAACTTCCCAACAATGCCTAGAAATGCGGGATCACTCCCTACCCTCCTTTTGTTTGTTTGCTGGCTTTATCTCTTTGACCCTCATTCTAGTTAGAAAAGCATATTGCTTCAATCTTTTTTACAAATCATTTAAAATGAAAGGAAATCGGGAGAAGGGGAATATCAGCATCAAACAACCCACTCTCAGGAGTGGAGTCTCTTCCGTTGGCAGTTCAGGGCAATTTCCATTCCAGTTCCCTGGACAGCTTTATGGGGAAATGGGATGTTCTACTTCCCTAGTTATCATCTCAGCAAAGGCAATGAAAAACCCCTTAAGAGGAGGTCAACAGAGTCCAGTATCAAGAGCAGGAGGTTTAAATGGAGAAGAGAGGATGAGAAAATTGAAATAGAGGATTGACCAACAATGCCAGTGCTTCATACATATGACTGTCTTTCATCTAATGAATGTACCTCATAGAGGGGAAAAATAAGTCGTAAACACAGCAGATATCTTGTGCATGTGAACTAACATGAATGTCTTGCATTCCTCTGTTCAGCTATATCACCATGAAAGCAGAATGGCTATCATAATGTTCTACTGTCAATTTTTCTTTTAAAATTTCTGGGACATGCCATGTCTGAGTGGTGGATACACTGCAATTAGCAGTTTAAACTAAAGTATAGATTAAATCAAACCAGTATGGAGTGTCCACTTGAAAGTATTCAGGTGTGTTGATTAAAAATGCAAACGTTGATACTGGGCAAAACCAGGATGTTTTTTACGCAATTTTTTCTTTTATGCATGTGGACACAGAATTACCATCCCAAAAAGTAGACAGATACATTTGTGGACAGTATTAAATAGCTACAAAAAACATGTTCCTATTTAGAAAGGTCCATTTACACAGTGGTCCCAGTCTGATTTCTAATCATTATTTGAACATAAAATGCTGTAATTGCTCCTGTGATAGGAGAAAATTAGTGAACTCAGAATGGTTTAGCTAAAATCAGAAACCAGGAGCTGAAAATATTCAGTTTGATTGCGGTATATTTCATGTTATGAATGTACCACGGAGCCCTTGGACTGTTATGTCCTTGCATTACTATTTTAACAGCAGGGGTTACATCTGGGTGGTATGTAGGGTCTGCTCCTACCTACCTGCAGCTCCACCAGAGCCAAAGAATGGAATCCTGATAAGAGGAGATGCATTGCTTTGTATGATAAAAGGTACTTTCTTTGTCTGGCAAACCACTCCTTTTGTATGCACATCAACCAGATGGCCATTTCAGTTTGTCTCCGGCTGTGAATCAGACAATATGGCAGAATTAAGGGAAAAGCAAAACCTTCCCCACCGCCCCTCCTCTCTGTACATAAAATTAGAAATCAACAACCTTTAGGGAGATTTTATTCTAATACTTCATTCCTTTGGTAATTTAGTGACTTTTGACTTTCTCAGTCATCGTGAATCACTCTCCTTAAGGTGTGACAAGCTAAATGCTTAAGGACCAGGAGACAGGAAAGAAGGTTCAGAAACTAAGTAACAAAAGAGACGTGAGAGGCAGCGGATTTTTTTTTAAAAAAAGTGTATCTGTGTAATTTTGGTGATTTGATACTAACTACATTTTGCATGGGGAGATTCCTGATGGTGCTACATGGACAGTGACTGCAGTTCTCTTTCCTGTCATACCAGGAGGTTTGGAGTCTTGTAGGATTAAACATAGAAAGTTCTTTGCTGATGGTCTACACCATTTTATCCTACACTGGAGATCCTTCTACAGATTTTGGGCAGCCATATCATTACCCTGTAGACCCCACAGAGAATTTGGAAAACCAATTTGCTTTGGGATCAGGACGTGAAAGGCAGCTCCCACACTGCTGACAGTTCCCTCACAGGTGGGGAATGTTACATGCTCCAGAGGTATAAATGTTTCAGCTGAAGAGGAAGAAATAAGGTGAGGAAAGAAGGCCAACAGAAATCTCAGTAAAACTAAGTCTCAAAAAAAGTCTGAAATGTCCAACAGGAGCCCTAAAACCTTTTCTGTTGGACTTCCAGGTAAAAAAGGCCTTTTGATGTTTACAGAAATCTGCTGTACACATCTTTTAGTTACTAACATAATTTAAAGCCTTCTGAAACTGTTCATTTTACTTATTTGGCACAATGTGTAGGATAAAATTTGAAAATAACTAGAAAGAGACCAAAAGCCACTATGCTAGAAAAAAAACACTCTAGTCCCTAGTAGGAGATGGCAGCTCTATATTAAATCCTATATTCAACTGGGATTAATTTTGCAATTTTCCAGAAATATTCAAGCATATACATGCTGATTTTGGCACATCTCTCAACACAAAATTACCTCTGAGTACCAGTAACTTTTGCTATAAACGGTGATAGCCATGTGCAGTTGTGAGAAGACACATTTTTCATTGAAGCATGTACCCATATTTTAGCAACTACTGAAATTAAATCCATGGGTTGAACCCTCAGTTTGCCTGCTGTTGCCACCTATTAGTAACCAAGCAATACAAAGGTATTTCTCTACTGTGCAAGGAACAACATTCTTTTGGTTCACAGAAGATCTCCAAGAATGAGCATTAAACTTTATGTAAAGTTAGGTCCTATGAAATAAAGAAACTGGGCACTCTCAGGATTCTCTCTACAGTTGGCACGAATTCCTATTGACTTCTATTAAAACAGTTTCAAATCCTGTTCTAAACCTTTAGTTAGCAAACACTGGAACTGCATTCACATTTAACTGTGAGGGCAGTTAAGAACACTTTCCCATGCGTCCCTTCTTGGCCGATTTGAATTTATGCCAACAGTGACAACTAGCAACTGCATTTCATGGTTTTCTTCATGTTATATATACCTGATTTAAGTTTAACTTTAACAAAAATCACAGTATTCCACTTATATGTACAAATTTTGCCAGAAATCATGGGAGGAAAACAGCAGTAAAAAAACATTTGAGAACATTAATAATAGAGTGCCACTCTACACAAGAATAAGGGAATAGATAATAAATAGCTCAATTTCAAGAGACTTTGAGATGTTTTACACCTTCAGTCATTTATCCTAAGGCTCTGGAAATCAGATTTCCTGCAGCTGGCTGCTGTTGAAGTGAAAGTAAATATAACAATAGGCAAAAAAAAAGAAAAAAAAAAGACAGAGATTCTGGAGTTTTGAAATGATTAATGCAAATTTTTATGCATTAACTTGTGTCAAAGAAATGTGAGGGCTAGCAGACATTTTACAAATATTTAGTGAGAGATAGCTTTTGTCTCGAACGTTTAAGGGTCAACTTGCTATGCAAAGAATAGATAAGATTCAAGAAAAAATTAATAGTCATGATTTTTGGAGAAGGAAGGTTTGGTTTCATTAAGAGATATAACAAAAAACTGCTAAAACTGGAGGTGAACTCTGGAAAGCTGGATGTATACTACCAAAGAAATATCAACTATATGATGTCTGGTTATAAATTCTCATAAGTACAAAGTTGTGACTAAAATATTCCATATTTTCTGCTAATGAGGCAAAAATACTGGGAAAAAAAGTTTCATGAGAGATAGATGAGTACTTTTAACATTTATTTTCTATATGGGGAAAGAGAAAAGGTAGAAGAAGTGAACATTCAAGTATTTATGAATTTTCTCTCCTTGTCTCAGGACTTGTATTCTGAAATTGAAGCACTCACACTAAAGGGGCTTAATTTTCAACAGCATTTGACATCTATTTTCTTCTTTACATTAGATATCTTTCCCTTTGCAAGCTTAAGTTTTATCTCTTCTTTACTGTGCCTAGGTCAAGTAAGACATCCATTACAGTCTGATTGCTGTGAGATCCTTGAAAAATCTGTGAAATTAAAATAACTCAGTGCAAATCTAAGATCTGTGGGGAATAAATAATACTGATGAGAAGTTGGTTTGTGCATGAGTGTTCCTGTCTGTAGAAATGATACTGTAATAACTCCTTTGCAAAATACCTTGAGATCTGAAATCTTTGAACATACTATATAATAACCAGGTTTTGTTATCAGTTAGTAGTGAATTGTTGGTACCACTTATATTAGAGAAAGACAGAAGATACTTTTTGATGTACAATATGGAATAAACTCCCCAAGGGAAATTCCCTCTTTATTCTTAACATTTTTACCTAAATGTAAACGGGAAAAAAAGAAGAATGGTATTCTGAAAAGCCTCTGATCAGATTGCTTTTTTTTTTTAATCCTAGGAGTGGTAGAATTAACATGTTATCTGGTACATGGTAACTGTTTTACTTGGAGAAAGAATATATTTGCCAGCATAATATCTACATTTTGATAGTCCTGCCATATAAATCTGATGCGCTAGGTCTCAAATGCAAGCACAAAAATCTACATACCCATCTTTATCACAATGATTACAATAAAAAGGAGGAAAACCGTTGATTTGCTTGATAATTTACAAAACCAAACTTTATGGGCAGGAAATTTTTAGAAAGGTAGCTGTAAATCTCAGCACAGTTCTCTTATCAGGTGACCTGTAACCTTACTCCAAAGTCACTTCAAACCCAAGGAAGAAAATCCCAAAGGTCAACAAAAAAAGTCTTTTTTCTTCTTTGAACTGGCATGCAATTTTTATGTTAAATAAAATTTATACCCCTATATAAACAGATTGCTTAAAATTAATGTCTTCCTACCTTTATCCAGTTATCTTTTCATGGTTTTAAATAATCAGAAGTCATAACTTATGGTATATGAAGACTTGAGGATTTTATATGTTATTTTTATTCTTGAGCATGGCTTCCAAGGATGTATGCATAGCCTGCAATGTGCACATATATATCTATATATCTATCTCTGTCTGTGTATATGTGCTCTCTCTAATAACCAGTGAGCCTCTGGAGACAAAGCCACCTCTTGTGCAGTTCTTAAGTCCATGAATAACCTTAAGCACATGACTCATTCTGTTGAGTGGGATATCTCATGCATTTAAAGTTGCATATGTGTTAAAGTGATTTGATGGATCAGGGCCAAAACAAATAGGGCCTATGGCAATGTGGGACCAATGATGTTCTTATTGTAAGACTCATTAACCCTGTTTTTTCATGAATTTTAACAAAGCAAAGAGTTTCTTATTAATGGGAATTCTTTAAGGTTTATTTTAATTTCTTTGATTTCATTCCATTGTGCATGGCCCATTTTTATGCCTGTGTTTCCAAGGAAACAGTTGTAAAATGGAATTTGATATGATGTGTTATCAGGTTCCTTGTCAGCAAGTTTCAAGTGATAGTTATGAACTTGACAAATTAAGTTAAAAAAATTATGATTCGAGTATTAAGATAGAGCTACATGTACAATGTTTGTTGTCATCTGAATTACGTTCTAATATTTTAATTTGTTTGGGGACAGAAACTGTTCTGATCACTGGAAGGAGGTCATAGTATTGATAGCACATACACAATATACAATGTCTGCAATGCTGAAATCAATATTTGAAACTGCTGCTGTTTTGATTCCATTAATATAATCTCAAGAGGAAGTACATTGAGTTAAATCAGACTGACTGCATTTAAGAACTCCTTTATCCTCACTGACGGCTAACAATAAAAGGAAAGTGAAATCTAATCAGGACCCGAGTCTTACGTACCAAAATCCAAGTAGGGGTTGTGTATGCAATAAGTCTAAGAGAATGGCGTACTTTGGATGATATTTACAATCTGTTAATTGCTGTGCAAGCACAAACACAAATGTTTATTCCAAAACATTTGTGCAAATATATGTGTTTTAGAGAGAAACAAACAAACTGGAGTTCTGTTCCTCAGCTTCTTTATTATTTTTATTGCAATAACGAGGGTCCCTTGAGTAAATATACCAGGCAAAAAAAAAAAAAGACTT
The DNA here is from genome assembly GCF_003984885.1 of Neopelma chrysocephalum. Classification (NCBI taxonomy): domain Eukaryota; kingdom Metazoa; phylum Chordata; class Aves; order Passeriformes; family Pipridae; genus Neopelma; species Neopelma chrysocephalum. The sequence goes on from NW_020897689.1 coordinate 11,944,768, forward strand.
CTTAAAAAAGACTCTAGATCCAAGTTTGTGTTTGTGACATTTTTCACAGATATTCACCTCTAAAAAAAGATGAACAGGAAACTCCAAACTTGTACTGAGGACTCCTGTTTCACATAATACTGTTTTTTGATGATACTTGCAAGTAAAAATATTTCAGGAATGTTTTATCATTCTATTGAGAACAGCCTTTTTTTTAAAGCAATCTCTATGGGGCAGTTACCTCCACAAGCCTGAGAAGCTAGGCAAGACCCTGAAAAAAATAGAAAGACCTATGCAAGCAATATTAAAATCGTGGTTTGAGGGAAGGAAAATAGGGATTTGTTACTGAAGCATATTCCAGTAGTGCTCCCCTACTTAGTACGGAAATTATTTGGTTTAGTTTTAATACAACTAGTATTTGTCTTTCAGATACTTAACAGAAGTCATGTCAGGATTTGCAGAATTCTCATATCACATTTTATTTTTTTTTGTCTGAGCATCCACGTGAGGCATGCCAGGAGCTGAGACTTTGACCTCTGGTATTTGACATGCCCTGCCCTGAGGTTATGGCCTCCCTGTTGACAAGATGTGGGACCTCACCAAAGCCCAACTATGCTCTCACTGGCATCTGCACTTGTTTTTCCGTGAAACTTAGGGTGCTGGAAAGAACAATAAGGGCTTTTCTCCAGCACCAGGATGCAGATAGGACATTAATTTGGATCCACAATATCAGAAGCATTCCTGGTTCCCTACATTTATAGGTCAAGTGCCAAACCTTAACAGGTTTGGGGAAGGGGATGGGGGGGAAGTTAATTAGAGGCTAAGGAGCAGGATTGTGCAGGAAACTTTAGGCCAAGTAAGGAGTCAAACTTGCTTTTCCTTAACTGTAGGCTACTGTCTTAATGCCTGAGGTGATCTTCCTCTCTCGATTTACAAGTGACATGTAAATGGAAATGAAAAAAAAATCTAAATGTTTATTATCGAAATGTTCACATCTTCAGAGCACAGAGAATTCTCTGAATTTTTTAGTTCAGGTTTTGTAAATTTAGAGGCTATTACTACCAAATGCTAACCTTTTTACGCACGAGAAAGTTACTGTTCTTGAACTTTTAGAAAGTGTGATCCTAAGGAGAAAAGACTTAACACTGGAAAAACAGAAATTATTTCCCTATAGACTAATCTGAAGTGTTTGAGGCTGCCAGAAATGTGGTATTTTAATGTTCTTGAAGAGATGGATTTCTGACCAAAGGTAGGTGAGGTGCCAGAGGTGAATTAATTTCAAACATGGTCCTGCATGGAGAAATCACCACTCCTTTTATAGTTGCATGTGTGTGGAGACACACACACATTGTGAATTTCTTGTTTTTCATGTATTAAGCCTAAAACCAGTTTATGTTTTTCCATTAACAGTTTGAAGTAAGTTAATTTAAAATCACAGTAGCTGGACTTGGTGAGGCAAGGGTGAAGTGTACGCTTTCAGTTGTAGAAGCAAGTCTTTTCATTAAAAATGGCTATAGTTATATTTGTCTTAGCCTTATAACTTTCGTAACAGTTTATAAGATAGAAAAGGAAAACAATTCATCTTGAAGACAATTGAACCTGACACAAAAGAATGTAAAAGCTTGAAAGATGGTCTGATGCGGAAATACATATTTCAACAATTTGTAAATTGTGCATTATATACTCAATGAATAATTGTGGTCTGTTTACCAAATATGAATGTAGACAATTGTTAATGTACTATCATGTCAGTCCATGAGATAGAGGCATTATATTTTTGATACAAAAAGAAAGAAACAGAACCAAAGAAAGAAATACTTGCTGCTGTTCAAGCATTAATAAGAGCTGTTTTAATGTTGTTAGAGATTAGAAGAAGTCTTATTTGAGACAACTAAAACTTTTCAGATTCCTTTCCCTAAATGTATATTATAAGAGTGCAAAATGCATCCACATATGATGTGTTGTTATCTTGTCTGTCTCTTTTTCTAATTCCGTCTTTTGATGTCATTTAAAAATGGCTAGGGGAGTGTTTTGAAGGCTTGTAAGAAAAAAAAACCTGCTCTCATTTCCTAGACAAGTCTTGCTATGAAGTCTCAGGAATCAGTTTGGGTGAGTTATCGCATATCCTTTAAGAAAATGGGAATACATGGGCTATAACAGCTCTATTTAAAATAGAAAATCTACTCTGTGTGTGTGTGTGTGTGTGTGTGTGCAGGCAAACATGGCATTCAGGAGAGTGAAATGAAATGAGCCAGAAACTTCTCACATTTTCCTGGCATCTGTGGCGTGTCGCCATATGAGAACCATATGACTGCTGGCAGATTGGCATGTCAGCTCAAGCATGTACAACTTGACCTCACAGAGCTCTGTGTTTATCAGTTTATAACAGGAATATTGATACAATTTTAGCTGCAGTCTTTCTGTGCAAGGACACTTCATCCTTTCACAGTCCTAATTCTCCTTTGCTAAAATGACAGCACCTTGTTTTTGAAGTTGCTTTTCCACTTGGGGAAAAAAAAAAAGCAAAGGCGGCAGAAGACAGCAGAAAGCTGCTCTGTGTGCCAGAATGATGTTTCATTCATTGTTTTGTTAACTGTGAAGTCCTTAGTGGAGTTTGTCATGGGATTGCCTGGCTGACTTCCACTGGTTTTTCGGTTGAAAACCACAGCAATATTAAAAACAGAGGTGGAGGCAAAAATCTGGAGTATTGTTAAAGCTGCAAGTTATCTGTACAGAGCAGTTCCAATGTGTATTCACTCAGAAGAAGGATAAAATGATAATATATAAAAATGTGGATGGGCAGGTTTTCACTTAAAGTTTGCTTTAGATGTCCTCATCTCCAAGTGAGTGGAATGTAAGCATATATGTAGTTGCCACAACTTATATATATGCTGCTAAACATTAGAATGGTGAACATGATGTAAAATCTGAGACAAACAGCTCTCCATCCAGAATGAGAAACTGGATAGAAGTGTAATCATAAATCTGAGTTTGCTTCAAATATTCAGATGTCATACAAACTTGTCTGGTTGTTTATGGCTGGTGAGAGCTGGTAACAGTGAAATGATCTAGGTGCAGCCCAACCATGACCTGGATTGGAGACAAATAAAAGGTATAAGGGTACTTTTGACCATATGATTTCGTTTAAACTGCCTTTGTCACCACATTTTCCTTCAAGAATAAGAGTATATCTTCGATCCTCAAGCACTTAAACATACACTTGTGCTATGACTTGTTCCACTTAACAGTGTGGAAAGATGATGTACTGAACATGCATTGCTTCACATTAGCGCGCGCAAATGCACTCACACTGCCTTTCAGAAATAACGTTATTCATATCCGCTCAAGCTTCCTTGAAGGTTAAGCTTTAAACTGCTGTGATTTTCTAATTTTCTCTATACTGGCAACTTAATTAGAATCTCATCAGAGCAGATTCTAGAACTGACATTAAAACTTTCTCACCCACTGTCTTGATGAGAAATGTTATAGAGACAGTACCATAATGACTAGTTTCTTTGTAAGGACTGGCATGAAGGGTAGGTGGAAAATCAGTGAAGAACAACATCAAGAAATTAATTAGATAACATCCTGAAGAGAAAAAAGAAAATGAGAAAAATTTTTTTCTTAATTTAAAAAAAAAAACAATGAAGAACTAAAAAAAGTGAGATCTAAAATTTCAATTCCCCCAGAGACACTACGGGATACATTACGGGATACAAGGAAATATCCTGCCACATGCAACTATATATTCCTATACAACACATAGGAAATTTGTGGTGATCAAAATTGCCATTTACAATGTCCTTGAGGGAATTTATTAGAAAGTCTAAAATAATTGGATGTATTTATAGAATTTCATTCAACAGTCTTTTCATGCTGATGGATTGGAAGAAAGACTAAAAGAGAAATAAAAAAGGGAGGGAAATGGCTCTGTTCTGCTGAAAATGGAGAGCTATTTATTTCTAGTTTGTTTTGGCAGGTGATATTTGGCCAGAAAATCTAATATTGTGGTAAGGCCAAACGTTTTGAGTTTACCCATCTGTAACCTCCACACAAGCTACAAAATTTTAAAAATTCAAAGTTTCAGAATCTTTTATGCATGGTGAACTCTGATTTAGTTTTCATTATCATCTGTAGTCTGAATCTCTGCTGATAGCCTGAGAAAACTTGCTATATCAAATTACTCCAAAAAGATTTCCAGTCTAAGGAGATGAACAATGAGCAACATCATTTGACAATTGTCTTTCTGTTGGTTGAGACATATTCTGTCAAAAGCACCACCATGGATCGATGATGACATCTAAAGGGGCAAAGTGCATACTCAGAAAGACTATTGAAAATCAAATATGATCACAAATTCTAATGGATGTGATGCCTTAAGCCCATAATGGTTTTCTTATTTTTCTACCTTATAAGTTTTATAGGTAATAGAAGTAGATTTTAGAAACCCTTTCTCCCTCCTCCTCTAGCACCCCTTAGTTTATACATTCCTTAACCCTCTTACCCCATTCCATACTCCCCATATCACCCTACCCCCGTATCCAGTAGAAGATGTTTAGTCTCTTAGTCAGGGCAAGCCTGTCTTGTTTGGAGAACGCTTGTATCTTGGCCTAAACCGCAGGACAGAGTCAAGAAACTGGGTGACTCTGCTCTCTGTACCCCGAAGATGATGAAGGATGATGAAGAGGGGGTCCCAAAAAGCCCCCCGACCCAATTCCAGGAGGTGGGCCAGGGGGTGGACCAGAGCAAAAGTCAGAGGATGGACACACTTGGGATTGGCCAGATATTGTTATAAATGTAACATCTCGGGCACACCCTGGTGCGCGCGTCATGTAACATCTCTTGCCTTGGCATAATTAAACCCTTTCTTATCTCACCCCAGCTAACAGCTCCTAGATTTTTTTTTCTTAGCACCAGCAGAGCAGGCATCAGATGTGTCAGTTCATTAATTTATACACACATTTGCACACTCATATTCAGACTTGAGAACACACAGATATTATGGGTGTAGTAGACTCTCTCCAAAATATATGTTTGGGTCTGTGATAATTTTCCTCTATCAGGAAAGAAAAAGATTTGCAACTTCAGACAGATTTATCATGTTTATTTTATATGTAATTTACTATTTGAATGGTAACAAAAATACTTTGAGAAGTAGTAAGAATTGAAAGTGTGCCTGTCATCCATGATGGTGATATGTCTGTTTAAGGAAAGGTAAAATTACTTCTGAGCATCAAGCTCATCTTGAGAGATTGGCACCAGACAATTAAATTTTAGTCATCTGGAGAGAATTTGAATAAAACAATATAAAAATCCTGCAGTCATGACAATATAAACTTGAATAAATGTTAGATTTATACATGAACAAGCAAAGCCCCTTATCATTAAATAGTACTTAGTGTAAGTGGACAAGTCAAACTGTTTGCTTTTTTGTTTCTTTTCAAAGAATTGTAGCGGGGGGGGTCCTAAGTGTATGATTCAGAAGGGAGGGAAGATCACTTGCTGCAGCATGTGGACAGGTTTGAGTGAGAGCAGATTTCTATGCTGGAAAGAAATATGAGCCAGGGAAAACACCCCTTTTTGAACACACACAAGCCCTGATTGCATGGCCCACAGCTGGAGTTAATCCAGATTTCTGTTTAATTAAATAGTAGCAGGCATTCTGCTGCCTTACATCAAAATGCACAAGGATGGAGATGAAAGGCAAAATGTGACACACACTTCTCTTCATTGTTAATGAGAAAAGATAAGGTTTATTTAAAATCTTTTAATGAAAATCTATTCACTGTGCAGGACAAATTCTAACTGCACAGGGTAAATTCTAACTGCAAGAGAAATGTATTGTGATAAAGTGATGGCTTGGTACTAACATATGAAATTTTGTTATTGAATGAACTCTCTATGAAATAACCTGTGCTATAATTTGTTGACAAATCATCCTATCCTGGTCTCGCATTATCAACATGTTTCTAAAAAAGAATAATCCAACCTTTTTTTTTCTTGCACAGCAATAAGAAGAAAACTTTCAGCTGAAGGATGTCTAGATGAAAAAAGCAAGATACACAATCCCATTTTAGAGCTGGGCACTCAGTTATCCCATGTGCAGTACCTATCCTTCAACATCTATGTATCTACAACTTTTTCACAGGTGAGAGTGGAAACTTCCCCAGTCTTTGAGGACTAGGAACTCATCTATAATGCAGGTCAAGGAGATGTGACAGGCACCATCCAAGGTTAAAGAGTATGACAGAAGTAACCAGGTGAGAACTTTCTTATAAACTTAAAAGTAATATATATGTTATATTTTTCCCTAGAAGGAAGATGTTTTCTTTATTAATCTGTTCATCTCTGACACCGATTTCATTGCATGCCAGAGGCTGTCTGATTTAAAAGATGCAGGTACACTTGGGGAAATACAGACCATGTATATTGGCTTTCATTGTAGAATCCATTTTTTTCCAGCAAATCATCTCCTCTAGGAAACAGGAAGGATGGATATTATAGGGTTGTGCATTTTTATAGCATCACATGGTAAACATGTATCCTTGATAACAGTAACAACCACTACCATCTTGGTTTTCTCCTGTCATGAAATACAAGGGTTGAGTTTGCTTTTTTATTTGGCTTAAGTCAACAGCAAACAAAACTGTTGATCATAGACAACAAAGAAGTTCTGGCTCCTTGAAGAGCAAGATGACTATCGGATGGGTAAGCAAAAAGTGGAGGTTAGAGAAGCAACAATTTCCCCACAAACACAGCATAAAATGGGAACAATACATGAAACTGAATTGCAGATAGTTTAACAGTGATCAAAGTTAAATGTTGTCTTTATGTAACTACTTAATAACTAGTGTAACTCTTTTCACAGATATTACTGAGCCAAAAATCAGCAGGATTCAGGAAATGTATAAAGCCTTTCTGAGGATATTGAGAGCATTCAGTCACATTACATTAGAATAAATTATTTCCTAACAGTATGAGTACTCCTATCCTACAGTACGAAACACCCTGATTGCCTGCTCATCCTGGCTAGGACATTATTTCCAGTGCAGGAGATGACTCAATATTGGTTTTTAAATCTTGCTGCGACATGTCAGAGGCCAATTAGATGGACTGTTGGTCTGACCTGGCATGGTTACTCTTACATCCCTTCTGAAGATGCTTAACTTTGTGTCTGTTTTAGCATCATCCTTCTCATCACTTAGGCATGTTTTTGAGCACATAAAAATATATTCTTTACTTCACATACCTTGGCTGCCCCTATCCCATGCCTTCTTTGGCATTGTAAACACATCACCTCTCCCCAGCATCCCTCCGTATGTTTTCTCCTTAACCTTTGACACCTTTCAACCTTTAAAAACACCCCTAAAGAATAAAGCACTAATTCATTTCCATCTTTCTCTGCACCTTCATACTACAGGCTCACCACTGTTGCAGGCTTGGCAGGGATGGAAAGGACGGCAATAAATGCATTCAGGATATCCTGCCATCTAGAAAAATGAGCAGCATTTCAGAGGAAGGTTACTCTAAATTCTGCTTAACATATCTGCAAAATCTTTCCAAAGTAGGTATCTGTCTGGTTTTCAAATCCAGCCTTAATTTGCCTCTTTTTCTTCTCTGGCTTTGAGACCCCAGGGTTGTCTCCCTCCTCACACACCTGGAAGAGATTCCTCAGAAGTGATGCTTTGCTTCAGGTTTCCTCTCCCAGGCAGCCCTTGGAGGCCAGGGTGCAGCTGGCCTCAGCTTGCACTACCCCACTGGTCCTGGCTCCCATTTCAACTTCCCTGACATTCCTGGCAATGGATCCATTTTGGACACAGGCTTCTGGGCACCGTGCTCTGGGCAGTGCCTGCAAGGATACAAACCACAGGTAAATCATATGCTCTATAAAATGAAGCGTTTGGATCCAAGAGTAGAGGGACATTGTCTCCATTTTCTTGCCAGCCACATCACAGCCTGTGCAATACATTTACTTTGCGACATCTAAAAAAGGCAAGGATCTGCCATCACAGCTGCTTCATCTATATGCATTTTGTGTGTGCTCAATACATATATAGCATGTCTGCAGCCAGACCAGCACACCCAAGAAGCCTTACAGGGCTCCTATGCTGGGATCATGTCCCATGAGAGATGATAGGGTTTCCTGACACTGGGGTTGCAGATCACATCCCTACTGCAGGAAGGCAGGAGCAGGCAGGGATGCCTCAAACTGGTAAGGCTGCTGTCCTACAGCTCAGTCCTATAACCTGGTGATACTGGAGGAAGTCTGGAGCACCTTCTCTACTTCCTCTCTCTCTCTTGCCTTTTTTTTTTCTTCAGACTGTATTTGACCATCTTTACCTCTCTTTCCATGTATTACTCCTACTTTTTTTCCTCTGATGGTCTTATTTTTTCAGCTGTATGTTTCTTTCTACACTTTTACAGCCACTTTTCTTCCCAAATCAGAGAACTGAATTTTTTAAGGGAAACAAGCCCTATTTTGAAACCTAGTTGTTTGGTTTGGCAGAATGGAGTTTCCTCTCCTCAGGGCAATTTTCCTTCTTCCTCCAAACCCAGTATTAAAAATTATTGGAAACATTAGCCAGATAGGATTAAAAAGAAACACAGTTTTAATAAAATGTCATTCAGATTTTGAATGACAGAGTGAGGCTGTGCATGTGATATACTATAAGAAGCCTTAAACACCAGTATATTATGTGTAAAAGTAACAGCTCTTCTTTGTGAAGGTGCCATTTATCAGCATCTGAGGAGGTTATTCAAGTGAGTAGTTTAACAAACATGAACTAAAGTGTAATATCTAATAGCTGTCCTGTTTAACTCTAAATAACATAGCGGAAGATGGCTCTTAAAAATTAAATGACCATCAATCAATAGATATTGCTATTTTACAGGAGAGGTTATATATAGCCCTATAGAAACAATGCACATGAGGTGTGCTGCTGGGGGTCACTCCACCAGGCAAAGGAGAAAGGCTGAATCATACACCTTGGGCAGGCACAGACAAGCACTCTGTCATTTTAATAATGCTCTCATTGCAGAAAGTTTCACCAGTTATGGCCATGATGCTTAATTGCTCTCATTTATCTCTCTAATAAATGATGTCATTGAGTTAGAGCTGTTGAACAAATACAACTGGCAAGTCAGTAGGTAAACCTGCTATCCACACCTACTGATGAGAGTGAGGGGAATAAATGGGAATAAGAAATGTAGCAAAGGCCTTAAAATTATACATAGATGAAATTTAGGACAGCAAACCAGATATTTTATTACCTTATTTCTCTATTTGTCTGAGACCATCCATATTCACTGAGAAATAAAAAGATAGAAATACATACATAGAACCTCCAAATTCACTGAGTGCAGAAGAAAACCTATTTTGTACTGCCAGCTTGAGAGTTCAAGGGGTGACAGTTGTGCTTTGGCCCTGCTGCATCTTGATATAGGCGAAGAGAGATGCAAGTCTGCACAGTGGAACTCTCACTCTGTGCATACGAAAAAAAGGCTTTCAGCTCCATATTTTCATTCGTAGCAAGGTTTTAGTCTTGTATGATGTAGAAGAATAAGAGCAATAAAATGAAAAAAGCAAACAAAAAGTTCCCCAAATGGCTTTACTCAAGCTGAGTGAACAAATAGAAAAAAAAAAAACATTTTTAGCAGTGACTCTGCTTTATCTCTGTAGGGTACAAATCACTGCCATTTCCAAGTCTTTATCTCCCTTGCAGAGGTTACCACCTGCTGCATTTCCAGCAGGACTGGATGGTGTTGCTGTGGCCTGGCCAGGGGCTGTCAGTACTACTGTGCTTAGGCAGGATGATCTGTGAGCATGCAGGAAATGTGTCCAAGGTGGCTAGAGTTTTGTTTGTTTACTCGTTTGTTCTCCTATATTTCTAGGAGAGGAAACTATCTCTAAAAGGAGTCTGTTCTGACAGACCTCAGCTTTTGGAGCCAATCTGGACTTCTCATCTCAGATCTGCCCCTTAATGGGGGGAAACGTGAGAGGGCTGTAAATGTCCTTCTTACAAATCCTCTTTTCCCAGTCTCATGGCTGAAGTTTGACAATTAAGAAAAGTTGCTTAATCTCCGTTAACCTTTGTGTCTACAAGGGCAGAAAGCAGCAGGACTTTACAAGTCTGAGCATGCTAAAAGTGGTCATGCAAGATGATGGGAGTCCTGGGGCGTCCTGTGCTGCTTCATGCAGGAAATTAGGTGATTATTGGAAATCAACTTCCTGGGAATTGCTAGGAAAGCATAAAGGGAGTGAGGGAGGCAGAGCATGAGCATGAGCAGAGAAAAGCCAAGGGGCTTCTGCAGGTCCAGAATTAGGTAAGTGCCTACATGAGAAAATGAGAGGTAGAGCAGGGGAGGATCAATGACCCTGCAGCAAAGCCGATCTCCTCAGGCTGCGCCTTTCTCAGAACAGTTTGTTTCTCTTTCTATTATTCCATTCCTTTCCAAACTGGGGAAAAATAATTTTTAAAAATGCTTACTGTTTATGGCATGGCTTTAGATTTTTTTTTAAGGTCTTGCACCTCTATCTGGGGCACTCAAACTGCCTGTGGGCAGATAGCTTGCCACTGCAGCACCGAGAGACTTCCTCAGCAGAGTTCACAACTGTGGCTAACAGTTTGGGTGGTTTTACTAAAAATACATTACACCTGGAGATACTTGATGACTCTTTTCCCAGAGCTGATGAAAATTACTGTTACTTTTTTGAAGGGAATTTTCAGGAAGTGTTAAACATATCTATAATAAGAGGAGTTGGCTTTAGATGTAATATTCACCACAGCTTTGCACTGTTGGTAAATCCAGTTTGCTTCCTACAATATCCCCACATTTTTTTATGGAAATAACTTCACACAGTTGGAGTCTGTGAGGGAGAAGGTGATATGGGTCATGAAATTATACCAGATTTTAATTCCTACTGTATGAAATTCATAGTGTGCAGGATCTCAAACAGCAGATACCAAGTTAGATTGTATTCTTAATATAGACTCTCAAACTCTTTTATGATTAAACATTGACTTTTCCTACATGAAAGCACGAAAGGTTGATGCTGTGTGGGAAGTTCAAGGTACCCAGATTACAGGGTGTAAAAATAAGGAGAAAAGGGATTTTTTTTTTTAAATTTTAGAACCCTTTTAAAATGTTGGAAAAATGTTCCAGGCCATTTCCAAATCAGTGTTTTTGAAATGTTGGTAGCATGATGAACTGTTAAAAAAAAAAATGGAATAAACTCTTTGTTTTTAAAATGATTTTCACTGGTGTTAAAGAACATTGTAAACCAAGAAGAACTAATTATTACAAACCCACAAATTCGAACTGGTGTTTAAAAGTGCTGAAGAAAAATAATTCATTTTGTTCCAGTGTATCTTTAGAGCCTTTTAATATTCCTAAATGAAAAATTTGGTAAAAATAATGCAACTTCATGAAATGCTTCAGTTTTACTGATACTTATTTATAAAAATTTTACACAGGCATCTGTGGTAGGGACAGGTACTTAGTCTGTGAAGGGCTAGGGATTTACTAGGACCAGAAGACTTTAGTAAAAATTGGGAATAGAGACAGGAAAGTAAAAAAACCCTACACACAAGTCAGAAAGTAGTGGAAAATGGTAATGGCAAGAAGATAGGGTTGGGGCATTGACCATGTCCCTGGAAAGAGTGTTCCAGTGTTTGACCACCCTCTCAACAAAGAAATGCTTGCAGTGTCCAGTCTGAACCTCTACTGGTGCAGCTTTGAACCATTGCCATGCATCTTATCACTGGGTACAGGGAGAAGGGATCCTCACCCCTCTCTTCACTTCCCCTTCTCAGGAAGAGAAAGTAATGAGGTCACCCCTCAGTCTTCTTGTTTCCTCCAAACTAGACAAGCCCAAAGTCCTTAGCTGCTCCACACAGCACATGCCTTCCAGCCCTCACACCAGATTTGTTGCCCTCCTTTGAACACATTCAAGGACCTTCACATACTTCTTAAATCTTGGGGCCCAGAACTCCACACAGTAGTAAAGGTTTCTCAAGTCTGTGCCTAGAAATGGTGATAAATGCACCAGCCACTGGCTATTTTTGTTGTGCTTACATATGGCTGCACAACAGGCATAAGGTATATTTTCCCCCTCTTCTGTTTTTGTGTTCTGCAAGAAAACTTCCACTAATGTGAAATTTCAATAAAAGTTGCAAAGAAATATTTTGGGGTTTCTTTTCTACTCAATGTGTAGATAATATAGAGTAATAAAGGAGTGAATTTTTAATAACCTGTGAACTGAGTATAGTCTTACAACAAATGAAATATCAAGGTATGTTTGAAACCAAACCAGTCAAATCTTGATCTTTTGGAAAGCAATAGGGTTTCTTAGCTGAGTTTCAGTGAAGTAGTTCTTGATGCCTACATAAATATCACACAACAAAATTAGCAAAACCAAGGAGGATATTATTTGATTCAAAATATAGATATATATCAAATTATATGATTCAAAGAGAGCTGCTTTGGTGTTATGAGGGTAATGATGTTGTAAAACATTATTCTTGACTGGTAACCTTATCTTTCACACCCTTTGCAAAATGCCATATTAAGAGACTTTTAAAAATAAATAATTTCTTCTACTTCCTGAAGTGCTTTTCATCAAAACATAAATTCAGTATAAAAAATAAAAAGAAACCTTTGCAATTTTTCTGCAAAATTAAACACTGCTATCTGAACCACTGACAGAAATATATTTACATATTTCAGGCTAAAGATCTTTTGTAAATGTTTAGTTACCACATTCAAACCTTTCAACACTTCCCTCAAAATCACATTATTCTTACGAAGATACAACGAGAAGTCAAAGAATAAAATGTAAAAAGCTCCACTTCAATAATATGAAGAATATGAAGGTTGTGAAATGAGCTGACAGCATCCAGGAAGCTCGAAGTTACAGCTGACAGTCTGTCCTTAACTCATGCTGTGTGAAAAAAGCAAATGGCACTAATGCATATTAGCTGAGACAAAAGTTTGAACCTCTCAGCCCATCCCTCCTTCTCTATTTGAGTTATGGGAGCTGTTGTTTTGAGGTCTGATTTTTAAACTTGGCTTCAGTGTTGCTGTTAGAAGGCGTGCATGGCACTTACACATAACATAAATCTTTCCTTGAAAGCTCCATTGCACCAAAGCTCTATGCACGTGGTGGCTCAGCAGCCGGGATGCAAGATGTTAGTGACAAACGTTGATCTGTTTCTGCAAGCTTCGAAGGCTTCATCAAAGGCACAACAGCTTACTGTACACCTATTCAGAAAACATTTGCTCTATGAGCTTTCTATCTTTTACCCCTGCTATAGTTTACTGGCCTTATATGTCTTTCTAAGTTGTGATGCTCAATAAGGATAACTCTTAACAAGTGCACCATTTATGTTTACAACCTCTGTGGAATGCGGAGATGACCCACCTGTGAAATCTATTCCTTTCTTGGACCTGGTTGACACCTGGGGCAGAGAACACTTTTTACAGTGGCTCCCTTCCCAAAATGAATTCTGGTGGTGCTTGGGGGAAATAACTGCATTTCAGCATATTATGTAGCAGGAGAAAGGAATCAGGACAGACTTCCACTAGTGACTTGGGAATTTAAAGGATAGAAATAAATTCCCTGAGAACTGAGTAAAGCAGCTTTTACTAGTTCACAGCCTAAGAAATCTCTCTTGCTCTTCCTAATATACCACCGAGAACGCTTTCAGCTTAAAAGGAACATTTTCTCAAACTGTTCAAATTGTGCTAAAGCTTTTGAAAATAGAGTTTAAGACTGGACAAGATGGACAAAAGTCTGTGTCTGTCTTACAGCATTTCCTTTTTCCAAACTAGTGATCAAAAATTCAGTACGTGTAATGGATAGATCTGAAGGATTCCACATATTTCAATGTAAGCAAGGTGTCTGCAGGATTTTGAGGATTATTTTCTTTGAATGTTCCTCTTCTTTAGTGTTGCTTCCCAAGTTACTGTGTACTTGTATTGCAGATTAATCTGAGCGGTTTCCGTAAGAGTGAGCTTTGACAATGTTCCCTGGTTCTTATGGGATAACACTTCAGCGACCCCCATTTGTGAAACCTTCCTGCCCATTCCTGACAATGTCTTCTTAATAAACCTAAGCTCAAACAACTAGTGGAAGGTGCTGGTAGCAAAATAATAATAATACTTTTGTAAAAAAACCAACCCCCACACTAGAAAAGGTATTTAAAAAAATTAGAACATCCAAGATAAAAAGGTGTAGAGAACATGACAGTCTGTCAGTGGAAGTCTGAGCTGATAAAGCCAGCAGTTTGTTGAAATGTAACAGCCTTCTACTAAAATGCTGGGAGAGTAACAAGGCACCCATGCAAGGAAAAAAAAAAAAAGCTGAATGAACATTTTAATTAACTCATGTGCAATTTTAATTAAAAACATAATGTGTCAGGAAAATGAATAATGCCTTGGGGCAATAAAATAGCTAGATTTTCTGTTCAGTCTTCTGCTTCATATCTTTTATGGAAGAAGGATATTATTGTTAAAAGGAAAAAAACACTCCCTCCAGCCTCCTGCCCCTCTCCACACACATCTACCAAGAATAATTACCGTAACAAAAAGCAAAGGTGTGGACAAAAGGAAAAAGGTTAAATCAGAATATGGTACAAGATATTCTCTGCTACTGTCATGTTGGTTGTGTCACATCTGGCTTTTAACACAAAAACTTCGACCTTCAACTTCAAAGTCAGTGTTTAGGTCTTACTATAGTATGCTCAGAAAATGTGGATGCCCCTATTGATTCAAATGAGAACCTGAAATGTTTGAGTATTATCAGGCCTTGACGACAAAGTGGTGGTCTCCAGCCTTTACAGATGAAGCCATTTTAAGCCATTGGGATTCTGTAACCTGACATTCTGTAACTCAAGATACCAGTAATCATATGACTTTTTAAATGTGAAAAAATAAAAATTTCAAATATTAGAGAGGAAAAGTAATAAAATAAACCAAGGGGAACAAAAGTTGAGGAAAGTTAACTTTCCCCAAATGGAAAATGTGGAATGTCCAAACCTATTTATTTCTTTTCTTTGCCCAGATACCACTCAGCCCTCACTGAAAGAGATTTGAAATTCTAGCAGCTATAGCACAGCCTGGGGCAAAGGCAGGGTCACAAGCACCATCATGTAACACATTTTAAAGGCTGTCAGAGATGTTTCTTCAGTTTCTGTGTCCTCAGCAGTCCCAGAGTCACTGGTTTGCTGCAGGGACTTGCTACCTGGTCATACCTTTTTCTGTGGCTCACATCATTTTGACCGTAAATCACATCTAAACTGTGAGAAGGCTGTTTGCCTTAATGTGCTCTGAAAGCATATGAAGCTTTGTGTGCAAACAGTCCTGGGCCACATCCAGTCTGAAGCATGTTTTGCAGAGCCCTGGTACCATGGGCTTCCATGGGAAGTTCTAACACTCAGGATCTCCTCTGAATGTCCCTGTGTGTATTCAAGACCCTAAATTTAAACTTCTGACTTTGAAATCCTGGTTCCAGTTATAAGCAAAGTTTCTGATCTTATTTTCCTTTTGCTTTTCTGAAAGCAAGAAGGAAAAGAATATACAGTGTTGCGTATCTAGTGCCTATGGGTGTCCAGGAGAGAAGTGCTGCCTGTAGGTAGCACAGGACAGGCATCACCAGAGACCCCTCACAGTCTGAAAGCTGTCTGCTCCATGACTTTGGGCAAATGGCTGATTTGGCAGTGGAGGTAATAATACTGAATTTGAGAGAACACTTTGAGAGCAAACACTGTTCCTCAGCATGAAGTATGACTGCTAGAAATGAAGAGAAAATCCCTGTGGGAGCTGCACACAAGCCAATCTTGCAGCTCACAATGAGCGGCCTGTTGCCCAGCCCTTGCATCAGTATTTGCCTGCATATTAGCAAGTACAAAGGAAGCCCTAATCCAAACCCCACAACTTCTATTCACACAAGTGACAAACCCCTTCATACTATGGCACTGCCAAAACCAACTATTAAATTAACATTAATAGCCAGTGTCTGAAGCAAAGTGAAAGATTACTGCTCAGGCTTTGTGAGGACCAACGCTGACAACCAGCCTGGATAGAACATCGTAGCACTGATGCGCTGCTTTCCCTGCCGAAGGAGATATTGTTGAACAACTGTAGCATTCTCCTTTCTGAACTTTTTTTTTTAAATGGGATTTGAGTAGGCAAATTTTAGGCAATTGGAATTGAAACTTTGGGTTCCAGGATGGGATTTTTGGATTTGGTAGGCAAATCCTGTAACAGGGCAGGATTTTTATAAAAAAGAAATTCCTAATTTCTTAGGCAACATTTACTGTGTCACTCCACCAGTTACCTGAATATGTGTATTGATATGTTTGCTATGACAAATGTAGTGAAGCAGTCATATTTCAGATGTGTGACAGACGTTGGGGTTTTATTGTCATTATTATTATATTGCATCTATCCTAACTAACTGAGGACTTCTGCCCTACCCACTGCTAAGACACTTGAACATCACCTCAAAACCAAGCTCTTCAGGAACAGTTAAACACTGTTTCTGTCTTTCAATAGTTTCATTTCCCAGAAGCAGGGTGGAAGCTGCAGAAGAGCCTTTACCATGCTGCTACCTATTTAACCTAGGGCTTCCTGGTTAAGGGGAAAACATCTGTGACTTAGCCATAACGAGTGACATATGTTTGGGGGTGGTGCCCTTGGATTCCCTTAGCACAGAGGTGCAGTGCCTGGTCTCCTGCCTTCCTCATGTCCTGACAAAGCTGTGGCCCTCTGTGCCATCTGCTCCTTGAGTCTGGTCTAACTATTAGGGAAAATGGCCACAATAGCATAGAAATGGTCATATGTTGATGGAGATTCCAAAAAGAGTATTAAAGAGTCAAAAATAAATCAGCTTTTCCACCAGTTCGTCCTACAGAAATAAAAAGAGTGGGGTGTTTCATACAGCCCTGGCTTTAACAGTGAGCTCAAGAACTACAAATGAGTCTGATCTGGCCATTTTTCGCTTATTTCCTCACAGCAAACTGGTGAATGTTCAGACACAGTATCTTCTCCTGCCCAAGCAGGTTCTACAGTTCATGTCTCCTGTGATTAACAGATTTGCTTTTGACTTAGGAGGAAATTTCTCCTGGCTTCAGACTCCTGAAACCCTACTTAAGTAATTTTTTTTTCTCTGCCAACCTGTAAAGTAGAAAGGATAGCATTTTCCCAGCTCACAAGAACTGTGAGGATACACAGGCTACAGGGTTCTAACATCCCAGTATGGTGGAGTCATATAGACACACATGAAGGGCCCAGGTGCTGTGGGGCCATACTTGCCAGAGCCCTCAGATAACACACTTGTAAAATCTTCCTGGTGCTTGCAATTTGCTCTTCCTAGTTCAGGGCCCAGCTGTCCTGCGAGGCCTAATCAGCTGACCAGGAGGTGGAGGCAAGATTGATTCCGGGGGATATAAACTTCTCCAGGGAGTGGGGTGACCTGGAGCAGGCAAACAGAGGTATGGTGCTTTGTGTGGTGGGTTGTGCAGGCAGGGTGGGCAGGAAGGGCACAGCCACCCTTCCAGCTCTCTCTGGTGGGTTGTGAGGTAGGTATGTGGCTGTGGGTATTTTTTTTTTTCCCCCTGCAACTCAACTTGACGCAGCAATGGTTTCCAAATGAGCGAAAGCTGTTGCTGCTGCTATCAGGGGGACTGTGCTAACCCAGGCAGAACGCCCAGGAAGGACGCAGCTGTCCAGGTCACCGGCTACACAGAGTGGCTGAGCCTGGTGTTAGTTCCGGAGGACAGTGTGAGAGATGCCTGCGTATGATGTGAGCAGGTGAATGATTTGCTGTGCGTAGTGGCAGAGCTCAAAGAAGAAGTGGAGAGGCTAAGAAGTATTAGAGAGAGTGAAATAGAAATAGACTGGTGGATTTGTACCCTTTTGACCCCAAAAGAAGCCCAGCAGGAGATGGTGAAGCCCTGCCCCTCCAGCCATTGGGCAGATGGAGCAAACCAAGTAGATGGGGGGGGATAGAAACAGGTCCCCAATCGAGCAGGTAAAGGAATCCCCTCCTGAACTCCATCACCTCCCATGGTTCCCTTAAAGAACAGGTATGAGGCCCTGGACCCAGAGAGTCAGGCAGAGGGCAGTCAAGAAGGGGATCTCTCTGGAGGGCCTCCCTGTTGCACCCTGTCTACCAGACAGATTGCAACCACAGCTATAAAGAAAAACAGAAGGGTAGTTGTTGTAGGCAACTCCCTTCCGAGAGGAACTGAAGGCCCTATATGCCAACTGGACCCATCCCACAGGGAAGTCTGCTGCCTTCCCAGGGCCCGGGTGAGGGATATTAGTAGGAGACTCTCTGAGCTAATCCAGCCCTCTGATTATTATCCACTGCTGGTGGTCCAGGCTGGCAGTGATGACATTAATGACAGAGGTGCCAAGGTAATTAAAAAAGACTTCAAGGTGCTGGGTCGATTAGTTGAAGGGACAGGAGTACAGGTGGTGTTTGCCTCAGTTCCTGCAGTAGCAGGGATGAATGAGGAGTAGGAAAACTCATCAATAGGTGGCTAAAGGATTGGTGCCGCCAGCAGAAGTTTGGTTTTTTCAACCATGGAGCAAATTCTATGGTACCTAGCCTGCTAGAGTCAGACAGGCTTCATTGCAAGGGCAAAAGGACTCTAGCCCATAAGTTGTTGGGGCTGATCAAGAGGGCTTTAAACTAGGTTTGAAGGGGGAAGGGGTTGAAACCAGGCTCTCCAGAGATGAGCCTAAGGGTGGAAACCCTAAGTTAAGACTGAAATCAGCAGCCCAGCTGAAGTGCATGTACACCAATGCACGCAGTATGGGTAACAAACAAGAGGAGCTGGAAGCCATCATGCAGCAGGAAAGCTATGATGTAGTCACCATCACAGAAATGTGGTGGTATGACTCACATGATTGGGGTGCTGCCATGGATGGCTACAAGCTCTTCAGAAGGGATAGGCAAGGTAGGAGAGGTGGAGGGGTGGCTCTGTATGTTAGGGAGTCTCTTGACTCTGTAGAACTTGAAGTCATTAATGATAAGGTTGAGTGCCTGAGGATCAGAATCAAGGGAAAGGCCAACAAGGCTGATATCCTGGTGGCAGTCTGTTACAGACCACCTAACCAGGATGATGAGGGTGATGAATTATTCTACAAGCAGCTGGTGGATGTCTCAAAATTGCCAGCCCTTGTTCCTGTGGGTGACTTTAACCTGCCAAATGTCTGCTGGGAACTCCACACAGTGGAGAAGAGGCAGTCTAGGAGATTCCTGGAGATTCCTAGAGTGTATAGAGGATAATTTCCTGCTGCAGCTGGTAAATGAGCCTACCAGGGGTGGGGCCCCACTAGACCTGCTGTTCACAAACAGAGAGGGTTTGGTGGGAGATGTGGTGGTTGGAGGCCATCTGGGGCACAATGACTATGAAATAATAGAGTTTTCAATACTCAGGGATGCAAGGAGGGCCATCAATAAAACTTCTACCCTGGACTTCCACAGGGCAGATTTTGGCCTACTCAGAAGACTAGTTCAGAGTGTACCCTGGGAAACAACCCTTGAAAACAAAGGGGTCCAGGAGGTATGGACATGCTTCAAGAACCAAGTCTTGAATGCACAGGAGGAGACTGTCACAGTGTATCGAAAGGCGAGCTGGAGGGGAAGATGATCGATCTGGCTGAACAGGGAGATTTTAAAGGAAATTAGGGGAAAAAAGAGAGCTTACTGACAATGGAAAAAAGAGCTGGCTACTCATGAAGAGTTTAGGAATATAGTTAGGTCATGTAGAAAGAAAATTATAGAGACAAAGGCACAATTTGAACTCAATCTTGCCACTTCTGTTAGGGATAACAAGAAGTGCTTCTACAAATACATCAATAGCAAAAGGAGGGGCAAGGTAAACCTCCACTCTTTGTTGGACATGGGGGGGAACATAGTCACAAAAGATGAGGAGAAGGATGAAGTACTTAACACCTTCTTTGCCTCAGTTTTCAACAGTAAGACAGGTTGTTCTCAGGACAAGTGGCTTCCGGAACTGGTAGACAGAGACAGGAAACCAAATAGCCCCCCTGTAATCCACAAGGGAACAGTTAGTGACCTGCTGAGCCACTTGGATCCTCACAAGTCTATGGGACCAGATGGGATCCATCCTAGGGTGACGAGGGAGCTGGTGGAAGAGCTCGCCAAGCTGCTCTCCATCATTTACCAACAGTCCTGGCTCACTGGGGAGGTCCCAGATGATTGAAAGTTGGCAAATGTCACACTGATCCACAAAAAGGGTGGGAAGGAGGACCCGGGAAACTCCAGGCCTGTCAGCCTGACCTCAGTGCTTGGCAAGGTTATGGAGCAGATCATCCTCAGTGCAATCACATAACAGCTACAGGGTGGACAAGGGATTAGACCCAGCCCGCATGGATTTAGGAAGGGCAGGTCCTGTCTGACCAACCTGATCTCCTTTTATGATCAGGTGACCTGCCTGGTGGATGAGGGGAAGGCTGTGGATGTGTCTACCTGGACTTCAGCAAAGCCTTTGACACCATCTCCCACAGCATACTCCTGAAAAAGCTGGCAGCCCATGGCTTGGACAGGGCACTCTGTGCTGGGTTAGGAACTGGCTGGAGGGCCAGGCCCGGAGAGTGCTGGTGAACTGTGCTGCATCCAGTTGGTGGCCGGTCACTAGTGGTGTCCCCCAGGGATCAGTGTTGGGCCCAGTCCTGTTTAATATCTTTACTGATGATCTGGATGAGGGGGTTGAGTGTACCATTAGCAAATTTGCAGATGACACCAAGCTGGGGGGGAGTGTCGATCTGCTGGAAGGCAGGAGGGCTCTTCAGAGGGACCTGGACAAGCTGGAGAGTTGAGCTGATTCCAACAGGATGAGGTTCAACAAGGCCAAGTGCCGGATCCTGCACTTTGGCCACAACAACCCCATGCAGCGCTACAGGCTGGGGACAGAGTGGCTGGAGAGCAGCCAGGCAGAAAGGGACCTGGGAGTTTGGATTGACAAGAAGCTGAACATGAGCCAGCAGTGTGCCCAGGTGACCAAGAAGGCCAATGGCATCCTGGCCTGGATCAGGAACAGTGTGGCCAACAGGTCCAGGGAAGTGATTCTTCCCCTGTACTCAGCGCTGGTGAGGCCACACCTGGAGTACTGTGTCCAGTTCTGGGCACCTCATTTCAGGAAGGATATTGAGGTGCTGGAGCAGGTCCAGAGGAGAGCAACAAGGCTGGTGAAGGGACTGGAGCACAAGTCCTATGAAGAGTGTCTGAAGGAGCTGGAGTTGTTTAGTCTGGAGAAGAGGAGGCTCAGGAGAGACCTCATCACACTCTACAACTACCTGAAAGGAGGTTGTAGCCAGGTGGGCGTCAGTCTCTTCTCCCAGGCAACCAGCAGTAGGACAAGAGGGCACGGCTTTAAGCTGTGCCAGGGGAGGTTTAGGTTGGATATTAGGAAGACATTCTTTACAGAGAGAGTAATCAGACATTGGAATGGGCTGCCCAGGGAAGTGGTGGATTCACCATCCCTGGAAGTTTTTCAGATGAGACTGGATGTGGCACTTAGTGCCATGGTCTAGTAACTACTGCAGTGTTGGATCAAGGGTTGGACTTGATGATCTTGGAGGTCTTTTCCAACCTGGTTGATTCTATGAATTTCCTATAATTGTGTCATCCCTCCAGCTTTCCTCTGACATGTTTGGTTTTTTTCCAACTAACTCCTCATACTTTTTAAAGGATCTGCACCAAAGCAACAGCACAAGACTCCCTTTCAGTGTAAATCATAGAAGGGTTTGGGTTGGAAAGGACCTTAAAGATCACCTAGTTCCAGCTGCCCTGCTATGGTCAGGAACACCTTCCACCAGACCGGGTTGCTCAAAGCCCCATTCAGCCTGGTTTTGAATACTTCCAGGAGTGGTGCATCCACAGATTCTCTGGGTAACATGTTCCAGTGCCTCACCACACTCATAGGAAAGAATTTTTTCCTACTATCTAATATAAACCTACCCTCTGTCGGCTTAAAGCCATTACGCTTTGTCCTATCACTACATGCCCTTGTAAAAAGTCTCACTCCAGCTCTCTTGTAGCCCCCTTTAGGTACTGGAAGGCTGCTCTAGGGTCTCCCTAGGCCTTCTCTTCTCCAGGTAAACAAGTCTCTCAGCCTGTCTTCATAGGAAGGGTGTTCCAGCCCTCTGATCATCTCCATGGCCCTCCTCTGGACTTGCTCCAACAGATCCAAGTACTTCTTATGTTGAGGTTCCCAGAGTTGGACACTGTACTCTAACTGGGGTCTCATGAGACCAGAGTGGAGGGGGTTAATCATCTCACTCGATGTGCTGGTCAGGTGTATTGGGTTTGCATTACAAGTTCTGGGAGCAGTAGGGGCTATAGGAGTGGCTTCTCTGAGAAGCTTCTAGAAGCTTGCCCCTGTCCAACAGGGCCAATGGCAGCCAGCTCCAAGACAGATCCACTGCTGGCCAAGGCTGAGCCAATCAGCAATGGTGGTAACACCTCTATGATAACATATTTAATAAGAAAAATGTTATTGCACAGAAGTAATTGAGGCCAGAGAAGAAAGGAGTGAGAATATGTGAGAGGAACAACTATGCAGACACCAAGGTCAGTGAAGGAGGAGGCGCTCCAGGAGTCAGACGACACTGCAGCCCATGGTGAAGGCCATGGTAAGGCAGCTGTGCCACTGCAGCCCATGAAGGTCCACAGCAAGGCAGAGATCCACCTGCAGGACCCCACACCTGAGCAGGTGGATGCCTGAAAGAAGGCTGTGATCCTGTGGGAAGCCCATGCTGGAGCAGACTCCTGGCAGGGACCTGCAGACTATGGAGAGAGGAGCCCATGATGGAGCAAGTTTCCTGGTAGGACTTGTGACCCTTTGGGAGACCCGTGCTGGAGCAGGCTGTTCTTGAAGGACTGCACCCCATGGAAAGAACCCATGCTGTAGGACCCCCATCCTCTGTCTGTGCACCGCAGGGGAGGAAGAGGTAGAGCCTGGGAAGGACAGAGGGGTAGCAGGAAGGTGTTTTAAGCTTGTTTTACTTCTTATTGTCCCGCTTTTATTTTGATTCGTAAGTGGAATCAAATATCAATTTGTTTTGATTCACAAGTGGAAATGTCACTGTCCTTTTGCCTGAGACAGTAATCGGTGAGTGATCTCTCCCTGCCCTTAACTCATGAGCCTTTCATTGTATTTTCTCTCCTCTGTCCAGCTGAGGAGAGGAGTGATAGAGCAGCTTTGGTGGGTGCCTGGCATGTTTCTTTTCATGCAGCCCAGGAATGTCAAGGACAAATAGTTGTAGTTTGTTTCGTCCCCGGGGTAGGTGGTGGTGGGAGGCTCATTGCTAAGCCTGGTGACCACCCAGCAGAAGCACTTCTGCCTCTGGAGCTGCAGTGGTGTCAGCTGCACCCTCAAGCATCACCATATCACCACTGCTCACAGGCCAAACTCGAAAGAGCTAAGCCAAGCCGTGGTTTTCAGTCATCCAGAAAATAGTGGAGGGCTTGCTGAAGAAACATGCAGGGATTAGTAATTTAACAAACAGGAGGTAAGGGTCAGCCTCCAAACATGAGCCTTTGCCTCTGAGGTCACTGCATTTAGAGTGTGTGTCTGCATTCTCATAAAACACTGAAGTTCTTGGGTGCAGTGTTGTAATGTCTGTTTTCCAGAGCCGGAGGGGAATACCTAAACTGATTTTAACTGTACAGAGACTTCCTTTGTGAGAATTCCTTTGCAAGAATTCTTTTTTAATGCCTCCTCAGACCTGTTGCTTGTCTTTTCCCCTTTTTGTTTTCCATCAAATTTTAGGCTATAGCACATCTAATAACTAAAAAGTATAATTCCAGGTTACATGTACTATTGCTGAACAAATATGTTTTAACAATATGCCTGCCTGCCATTTATGTTTGCTTCTCATAAATGAGCTTGCTTTTGCCATGGCAAGAGTGCCCACCATAAGTTAATTTATGCAAATTCTGAATAATATTCACTTTTAGTTCTCTTTTTTCCCTCCCCCCCAGACATTCACTTGATTCTAAGACTGTCATTCACCAAAGAAATAGTAAAACAGCACTTGATTTAGGAGAGCAATCACAGTTCATGTTTCAAATCCTGAATATTCACAATATACTGAGAAAAATTATTACAGAATTATTCATCAAATTGCTTTGAATAACAAATAAATGTTGTGGAATTATGGTTTGACTGCAGACGTTTCAGAAAGAGGCAAATACAGTAAAAATATTTAAATAAACTCTTCAGTGCTAATTAAGGTTTAGACTGCTATGCTCTTGGATCCTCTGAGCAGTAAGTTGCTTTGTAACTTATCCTATTGATTTCAGTGGTATGATTGGTTCTGGTACCATTTGCAATATAAAGATTTTGCCATGGAAATGCCAAACAATAGAAAAGAAATATAATTTGACCACTTGACCCAGTATCTTTGTTTCTGGCCATAGGCTAGAAGGATCTGAAAAGATGTACTTATTCTCATGAGGCATAAAGCAAGTTTCTTTGCTTATGTCTTGAGTCTGTTTATAAACTGACACCAAGTGTTAAGGAGCTGGAGTTTAACTACTTAATATTGCATTCTTCTCTACCCTTGGCCAGCCTTAGAAGTCTGTGAAAACTGCGTCCATAGGTCAGCTGGGATGCCCGATGTGCATCTGTGCATATAAGGGACATGCTGCCTCTGATAACAGCAGGGTTATGTCTGCTAGCTACAGGGATTTGTGCAGCCTGAAATAAGCAGGCAGAGACAGAATAGAAGCACCAGAAGGCTAATTCCAGATACTGGCTGACAGTTATTTTCTCTCAATTCCTACTTAAATCACTTTGGTTAAAAACTATCAAAACCATTTATTTGTATTTTGCTTAGCAAGGAGTTGTTTTCATCAAAACTGGAGGCAAAATTCAGTTGGTCACATTTGTTTTGTTAGAAGCCCACATGGAGACACTGCTGCAATAAATCTGCCTGCTTTTGAGACAGATCAGGATTGAAGTGAAATAAAAGTATGGCTAGTTGCAAAATCAGAACTTTTTAACAGACTTCTTAAAAAGGTGCAGGTATTTACATTTAGTCTGCAGCACAATGAAAAACTGGTCTTGCAGGTTCCAGCAGCAAGATCTGCTCATCCCTCTTAAATTTTCCCTATATGACAAATACATGTTGTCAAGAAGAAAAACAAAAAAAAACCTCTTCAAGAATTCGGAGGAATGAGGTTTGCATTGACTGTTAATGTTCTCTGTTGCAAATGCAAACATAATTAATGTAATCTAACACATCTTGAAGTAAACTAATGTGCATACAGATATAAACAACAATTCCAGTCTTTTAAAGAGTGCAAATCTGGTGCTTATTAGAACAATTCATAATCACTCCTATTTCAAATTCTGCATGAGAATGTGCTGTAATGAGGAATTTAAAATTTTCTAATTAGACATGATTTAATAAAACAGACATAATTAAAATGGTGAGGATTACGCAAAGAAGGATGAGAAAACATTGTAAAACAGACAGAAAGGAAGAAAAAGAGTATAAATAAGGAAAAAATAAACACAAAGCATCACTGATGTATCAAATTTATCCTTCATAATTTGAGGTCAACTGCAGTTTTTGATTTCACAGCGCAAAAAAACTACCATTGACCATTTTTTATAAGGTTATGCTAGCATAGGTAGATTCATACTGACAATTTTATTTGATTAAAGGATGCTTACTAAGCTTTGGAGTTTATTTTCATAAGTTTTAGCACTTCAGAACAGGAAATTGCAGTCTATAGACCATTGCTGTTATAACTGATCAAAACACATAGATAATAGTTCTTAGCTGTAGAGCCATTGCAGAGCTTTTTACCCTGATTTGTATTCAGTGAGAGATTGGACCAAATAAAAATATTTTCTATTTATTTTGAAGAAGGAGGATGATGTTCTTCTGCTGAAAGACAGGAAGGGGGAAGAAGCTGACTCTACAGTGAGCATTTCTTCCTCTTCCACCATGCCGTGTGGGTGCCAGGTGGGATGCTGAAGGCATGTTTATTCCCCAGCAATGCACAAAAAACACTCTACAGAACAGTTTGTTTGAGGATGAAGGTGACGGAAGATGACTAACCTTTGTTAGCAGGATACATTGGACCTCAGATCTTGCTTTATGGTGAACTTGCCACCGGCTGCCACAAGAGAGGAGCCCCGAAGAGAGGATACAAGGACTCTCTGAAACAACATCTCAGCCTTGACCATATTGATCACCATAACTGGTCTACTCTGGCCTCCACTCAGGAGGTCTGGAGACACACCATCTATAACGCTGCTGATGCTTTTGAGAAAGCACGCAGGATCACTCGTGAGGAGAAAAGGCAACGCAGAAAGAATCGTACCTTGCAGAATATACCATCTAAGGAGTCTTTCTGCTGTGCCTTTTGCAACAGGACGTGTCTATCTCGTATTGGCCTTTTTAGCCACCAGCGCGCTTGCAACAAACGTGGGTAGTGCCTTTCCCAAATCTTCGTTGGCGAAGCCTAGCCATGATGATGACATTGGACCTCAAGGGAAGAGGGATCCAATTTCCTTCTTTTTAATGCATTTAGGAAGATGAGTTCATTTTGCCTTTGTAGTTTTAACAGAGACATTTTAAAAGGCTTGGGAGTGAAGCTTTAGCTGGGAGACGTATTTTGGTTTGTGTTGTTACAGAAGCAGCTGATTTTCCCCAATGGTTTAAGCAATTTCCAGATTGTAACAGGGGATGCCACATATTAGCTAGATACTGAGCAAGAGCCTCTCCAAAGAGTCGCTGCATTTCCAAATGCTCCATACAGTGGGAGAAATTCAAGGAAGTACATATGTTGCTTCTAGTTTCCACAATATTTTGGGTGTGACTGACTAGATTCATATGTTCCCCTATTTCACCAGCAGATAAGTATTGGACTCAGAAACAATTCACCCTATCAATATGAAAGTGATGTGCGAAGCCAAGAACGCTATTACTTAAGTTCTTGCCAACTACCCTTGATCAATAGATGAAGGTCAAGTCACTCAGACACATATATCTATTTCTGATCAACCAGTTCTAGCTGCAAAGCTGGGAAATTGTTTATCAGTTAGGAGCTAATCTGCATGTATTAAAAGAGCAATGTTCCTCTTTACTGATAAATAAATATCCATCAATGTTGCAAGTGATAATGTTTATTTTGTGAGGATTTATTGTCTTGACTAAATCTATGACTGATAGCAAAGAGAAAGCATGTCGAAACTCATCCAAAAGTAAACTCATTGAGTAAAAGGGTCTTAGTTTTTATGCATTTGTTCAGCAAAAAATTACTAATATAATGCTAATATAATTACTGATATCGTAACAGATAAAATCTGGCTTTCTTCCTCTTGCAAATAAAGATAAAAACTTGCTTTGAAAGAGGTCTGAAATTTGACTAAAAATTAAAATAATAGCTAAACGATAACCTTCTGAGAGAAATTAAAAAGATATGGGGGAAAGATTCTTTCCTTGTTCATACTGTAGCAGATAAAAAATAAAGACATTTGACATTACAGTAGTTTTACTCATGACAAGGATATAGAATTTCATGAAGCAAACTCACTAGCAGCATCATGCCCTATTTGCAAGCTAGTACTGACTTGACATTGTCTTTTCTCTCTTCATTTATACGCTGAAATGATGTCTCTGGCTACTGGCACTTTATCTTCAACTTCAACAGGAATGCAATTCCTATATGGATCTGGTACTGATACTGGTTAAAGTGTAAGCAGTGGCAAGAGCCACAGGTTTCCAATGTGCAGCATTATCTAAAGGATTACTTCACTTTCAGTGGTCAGATCTTTTGGATTATCTAGTTCTGTGTGTGACTGCACCAAATGTCATCACAGAGTGCAGAAGTACCGTCAGTTTCTGCTCCATCTTCATCATATTAGGGATGCTCTCTCAGATCGTCTCTCTTCTTCAGAGAAGGAAAATAAAGTTTTGGGGAAAAAAATGGCTTAAGTTCGTCAGGCTTTGCTTCTCTACTTGGCTCTGCAAATGCCACAGCAGAGAAGATGGCCATGTTCACACCATTGTCCAGTTAGAGCTGGGTTTGTGTCTTTACACTTCATTTGAGGTCAGTCACACATGAATGCTGGTGAACAGTGAGGCCTGCTCACTCCTCAGTGTCAGAGGTAGGATTAGTTTAAACCAAAGAGGCTCCATACAGACAACAAAGAATTACTTTTAGCAAATAATCAATGCTGAAATTTTTCTGACAGCTTGGTTGTAGGAGCCCAAACCCAGCTTTCAACAAAAGAAAGCTCGGTTGACAAAAATCTCGTAATTCAAGAAGTTTGGACCCTTGTCTTGAGACCTGTTAATGTGCAACCCGGAGATATAAACCTGGCTCCAAGAAGAATTAAGAAAGGACTTTTTGAGATGATTGTTAAAAGCACGTCTAAACCCCTGTAATCCCTCTATCTCCCATGTAATCCTACTAGAAGAAAAATTAACTATTTGGAAACCGCAGTAAAAACTTGTGCAACTCCCCAATTAACATAGGTTGTCCCCTTCATTAACATGTCCAGCCCCAGATGCCTTTAAATTGTGTTCTCGTGTTCAGTAAAAGATTCCAGTTTCCCCATACTGGGATCGTGTCTAGCTTTTTTTTTTCAGACCACCACTCTTGGTAATGGGAAAGCTTTGACTTCAAAGACGCAAAGCTGGGAAGTGCATTATGTACATTTATGATATGTGCTTTTAATTAAAATTGAGATAAGGACATTGTTCCTTTACATAAAATTTCATGACCTTCAGGTTTGTCAAAAGTGTTGGAATTTATGGACATTGAAATTTTCTGAGGTATTGAGGTAAGGTAATACCTGCCCTTGTCCCAGCAGACTTTAATATGAAGTAACTGGAGATGTGAAGAAGTGGTCCAGCAATGCCGTACTTCTGTCATAAGAGGTGGATTTTTGTATTTGATTTCTTCATTGAAAAACTCTTTCTGCCTCAAAGTGCAGAATGGACATACGTATCATGTGTATCTACTTCTTGCTGAGGTGTATCTACAATGGCCTTTTAGCTATGCCGTCCACAGTCTCAGTGGCTTGCTATTACAAAATGCCTTGATCTGAAACCAAGTTCCAGAGACCACCCTGAGAGCCACAGTTACCTGCTCTCCAACTTCCAAAGCAAACGTTAGTGTTTTTAGTCCCTAGAACTCAGAGATGCCTCACTCAAACAGGAGCCGTCCAACTTAACATCTACATAGAGGTGTGAAGGGCTGATAATGACAAAATTTTTTCTTTATAGAGAGGTGCATAATATTTCTATATCCAGTTGATAATAGAAACTACCTCTGACTGCTCAGGGATTTTTGACTGATGGACTAAGGCAGGAAACTACCTAAGATAGCAAATGGGAAGTAGAAAAGACAAAGATGCAGTTCTTATAATTTTATGGTTTATTATATTATGTAGTGTGTGTTTATGTGGTAGGAAAAGCTCAAAAGTATTATCCCTCATTGTTCTGCAATACTTTATTTGAGAATTTCGTCAAGGCCAGTAAGACCTAAATAAAGTCAAAGATCCAAAAAGCTCATTCGTGGCTTGCACTGTAACATTGCAGTAGTGTGTGCTTTTGATGGTTTTATTTTGTTAAACAAAAAGATGAGTGAATTCTTGTTTCTTCTCATCTAAATGACAGAGATTAATGAATTAAGCTTTGTTCAAGGTGAACAATAATTTCAAAATTCTTTTTCTCCTTAGTGAACATTTGATCTGGTCCTGTCAAGATGCATTTTTAAGGTGTCCCTTTCTGATTTTTCCCACTAGATAGTTAAAACTGGAGTCTGCTTTAACGGATTTTCACACTGTAGATGGGCTATTGGGTGCTTTAGAAGGTAAGACCTGATTATTGAATATCAGTGGAGAATGTGTCAGCTCCACATGGAGAAGAAGAGGGAAATAAACAGAACAAATCCTCTGATGGAAATAATTCTTAAGTAGAGAGACAGGCAAGGATTATATAAGAAAGAAAAATGTTTAGTCTTGGATATTGAAAGTCATAATTTCACACTGTAGCCAAAAAAGGACTCTGTTTTTTAGCAGAACTGAGAAGCTGGCTTTTACCACTGCTGTAGTCCCCAGTTACAGAGGTGTGAAATGTTTACTTAGAAAGTGCAATTTTTCACAAACGACCATGTAAAAACATTCATACCCATGGGAAAACCCCATTTCCATACATGCCTGAATGTATCTAAACATCATGAGTTCTATCCACTGGGTCTGTTGCAGGAAGATATATTTCCTGGACTGAACTCTTCCCCTGAGCCTCACTGGGGACTTTGTCCCCATAGGTGAAATCTGATGTTGTTCCCTGTTGCTTCTGCTCCCATCAGGGACTGCACCAAAACTGAGTGACAGGAGCTCCCGAACTTGTGTATCATTACCACATGGTGTGGCCCTTCTTCCCAGTGCCTTCTACCTTGGGGCCATGATGACTTTCTCCAGCCCTACTTCAAAGATTGTTTAACTGCAGGCAAAAACATTATAAAAGGCAAAGACTGGTTCAAGTTTTCCATAAAACCACTTGCCTTACTCATCAGTTTTCACAAGACCTCTGAGAGCAGTGACAACCCAACTGGCCTTGGATTATCCATTCAGAGCAATATTTTGTCTGATAATTGAGTTAAACTAGTTATTCCTATAGCCAGAAAGCATGAACAGGATGATAAGGGAAGACTGATTTATGATCACTTGGTATCTGAAAGGTGTAGCATTCTATTTAACAAATAGTATTCCTCTAGATTGGAAAACATCATAAACACTTTGGAAAGCCTTCAGCCCAGACCCATACACCACATGTATTTTTTTAACATTTTAATTTAGCTATCTGTTTTGGATTACATAAATAAAAAAAATGAATTCTGTATTTTCTTTCTGAAATAAATCAATTCTGCTACATTGGAATTACCGATTAGATTGAGCATTAGGGAATGTATAAAACTGCATCTTTAACAGACACAACAACATTTCTCAATGAGAATCAAGCAGTTTGCAGTGACCTTCATGTTGATCAGTGGGGGGTCAGTACTGGCATTAAATCATTTTGATTCACAGATGAGATCAACATATTCATATTTGTTTGCCAAATGTGTATTTTAATTTAAGCTTCCCCTGATTGATGCATGTAATTTATGCTGCTTAGAACTAAGGCATCATATTTTTCTTTTTTCCTAACTAACCGGGGGAGACTTTCTTGGAAACAGATAAAGGAAAGAGTCCAGTAATTTGTAGCAATGTGACTACAGCCACACATGTTCTAGAATTAATGTTCTTCATTAGGGTGAGGAGTATCAGCTGTATATATACATCAGGATTTTAATTAACTTGGTCCCCACAACAGGACACGATTCAAACTGTTTTTCCTTTTTTTTCTTATTAGATGAAAAAAAAAACAAACCAACATGATATAAAGTTAAAACAAGAAAAAAACTCAAAAAGCAAACCAAACAACCCCATGCACATACAACAATAAGAAACAAAATCTAAGAGTTGCAGTCAAGGTCAAGAATATTTCTATAAGTCAGAATTAATCATCAGGAGTAACTTGGCACTGATGGCTTACAGAGCAGTTGTCTGACTGAGAGTTTAGCAGTTCTACCTACCCACTCTGCTTAGCCCAGTCTGACACAAGGGTAGTGACTCATTCATGGGATAGTTTAAATTCTATTTATATATTTTTGGGATGCTGACAATTTCATTTACAAGTGACTTGTAATTGGCTGCAAAAAACAGTAACTGCTAAAAAAAAAACAAAAAGAAAGATTTGGACTTTGAGATACATTTTAGGGAAAAAAAAAAGCTAATCTTCTATAGAAAAAGTTTTCTAAGTCTTGTTAATCTTACCCATCAGCTACTTTCTCCACAGCTCCAAAATTGCCATAGATATTTTATCATGTAAATAATTGCCATTGAAAAAGCCCTTTTTAAAGTAACGTGGGCAAGAGTGGGGCAGTGCTTTTTATGCAGTCTCAAGCATGACACATATCAGACCCCAGATGGTTTTGTATGTTCAGGCAGTCCCACATGGAGCTGGCAATTGGGTTAGGTGAAACTGGTGCTAACTCAATGTAGCTCAATGGCTGGGAGTACAGAGTCTAATGCGAGTGAATCCAGCACTGCCCTGCACTCTGACAGGTGGGTTGCCCTTTAAGTTAGCCCTGAAATCACTGTCCAGGGGAAAATGCACCTTACACTGTGAATGACTGGTTCACATTTCCCCTGACCTCTGTGTAACCAAAGTGATGACCAGACTTGCAGCCATGTTGGCTCAGAGTTTTGTGTTTCACTGAGCGTGAATTATGTCTATGAAAAAGCCGTGATGGGTGAGCCTCCATGGACTTAGCATGTCCATGAGTTGAGTACATAACTAAAGTCTGGATGCTTGTATGAACTGTAGCTGAACAAATAAGCAGGGACTTATGGAATTTAGATACACAATTTTCAAGATGGGTCAAACAGCTGTAGAAAAGCTATTCTTCTACCAAAAATAAACGCAGCTGACAGCTTTCGGAGACCTTTCATTGCTTTTCAAATCCCCACTCTCCCGTAGTTCATTTTGCTATGTAAATGAGGTTATGAAATATGGGGGAGCAAATTCATACTTTGATTTTTTTTTTAACCTATGCCTCCACTTGAGGAGAAGTAGCAATTCCAAATGAAAGAAAAAATTAGGCAGAAGCTTAAAATGTCTTTGAGTTCTGAAGTTTGGCTATTCGTGTGCATTGTCTAGAATAGCATTACTATCATTTGATAAAGAATGAAAAAATATTGACTTAAGCAAAGTTCAACAAAATTTCAGAAAATTCCCTCCATCAGATTTTATTTGTCCAGGGTAGTATTTTTTTTTGAGGGGGGCATGGGGTGGTGTCTTCCATTTGTGAAATAAGGCATATAACCTATGCCTGACATTGCTTCTTTAAGGCAAGCATATCCATTACAATTTCATCAAATGTTTAATTGACTGAAGTAGAAAAGCTGAGAGTTTGAATGAAGGTATATCACTTACAAGAAAACATTTCTGAATATTCAGTTTGCATTTCCTTCTGATTTGACAAAGCCACAAGAATGGAAGTGATTTGCTTTTGGAGCTGTAGGAATGTGAAGATATAGAAGTCTGTGCAGCTGAAGAAATCTGGGCTTTACAGACTTTGTTGCTCTATATTCTACTGCTTTCTTAATCTTAACATCTGACCAACATCCAACAGCACGAGTAAGCATGCCTGATGTGTTCTGTCCTTTCTTCCTTTCCCCAAAAGGGTGAAGCTATATTTTTTTTTAGAAGTAACAAGAATGGTGACATAATATGTATCATACGTCCTACCTCTGTATCTCCTTACAGTATCTTAGAATCGTAGAATTGTTTGGGTTGGAAGGGACCTTAAAGATCATTTAGTTCCAATGCCCCTGTCGTGGACAGGAACACCTTGCAGGTTGCTCAAGGCCCCATCCAACCTGGCCTTGAACATTTCCAGGGATGGGGCACTCACAGCCTCTCTGAGCAACCTGTTCCAGTGCCTCACCATCCTTGCAGTAAAGAATTTCTTCCTAACATCTAATCTAAACCAACCCTTGTTCAGTTTTAGGCTGTTACCCCTTGTGTAGTTCTAAGCATGTTTGCAAGTGCGGGTATTCAAGAGAGAGAAAAAGATAAACTCACATACAGTTCCATACAGACCTCCCCAGAGTGCACGTCCTGTCTTGCTGGTTAGAGGAGGCAAAGTCAGTGGGAAGTTCCTTGCTCTCTGAATGCAAGTGAACATTCGATGCTCACTGATCTCAGATCTTCTTCATTCTCTGCAAAGATGATCTTTATCTTTTCTATAGAAATTGTTATTGTACCAGAAGATTGTTTGTGCCAGGGACTAACATGGAATTAGCTTAATTTATGCAATTTGTGTAATGTTACTGGTGGGGAGTCAAGGCAAAGTAAGCTGAACTGGTGCATCTTTTACAATTTGTAAAAGACCCCTTGTTTGAACAGAGATGTCTGCACTGGTGTGACAGTGATCCTCACCTTTAACAAGGATTGCATCACAATGGTGAGACACGGTTTGTTTAATTAAAGAAATTCAAAAGACATGGACAAAATCTGCATGCAGTTAAATCTTTTGGAGTTAACTTTAGCATAACTTTTGCCTTTGACACAAATTCAAATAAGTCTGACTTCTGATTACATACTTTCTACCCCATCTATTTTAGACATCCAAGATGTAATTCTGAGCGATTAATATCCTAAATTCTTTGCAACTAATATCCTAAATTTTTATACAATTAACAGAAGGGCTATATTTCTGAAAAGAGGTAGATTTGATACTGAAGTTAGGACAGATTTCCATAGCTCTGAAATAGTGGAAAGTAGATACACTGCAGAGAAATGTGAAGGATCCTAACATGCTGACAAAATATCCTAGAGATCTTGGCACAGTCTTAAAGAGCATAATCCTGGTAAAAGGACACTAGTCTTTGTTTGCTATTTACCAGTAAGTCTTCTTTGTTTGTTTCAAGTATCTTAAACTGTCCTGTTAATCAGAGTAATAGAAAATATGCCTTTTATCAGTCTGGAGCCACTGGAGCCAGCTGATACTTTAAATCTTTGCATTTCTGATAAGATAAATTGCATATTTAAAGGATGTCAAATTACACAGAGTTATATTTCACTATGTCACAGTGATTTAGAAAATCACTTCACATTATAAACATTTTTTATTTAAGAGCTAGATATTTTACTATTAAAGCACACATTTTTGGTTGATAATAACCAACAAAAGCTATTTATTTTGGGTTTAACACAAACATGTTTGAGGCTTCTCTGAGAACACAACACTGTCTCACTTTATTCTAGGGGAATAATGTTA
Source organism: Neopelma chrysocephalum (assembly GCF_003984885.1). NCBI lineage: Eukaryota > Metazoa > Chordata > Aves > Passeriformes > Pipridae > Neopelma > Neopelma chrysocephalum. Next base: position 11,979,641 of record NW_020897689.1, read on the forward strand.
TTGTTTAACGGTAGGAAGAAATCTAACTGAGTGGTTATATCTGTTGTATAATAAATCAAGATGTTACAGTAAACCTACACTTGATCTAGAGATGCATGCCTGGAAGCAGATCTGGCAGTCAAAATCCAGGTCGCACAGCCCCTTTGTTTATGAAAATCACAGGTCATCAAAAACCTGCCTATTATTAAAGCCATTTATCAGCTGATTATTTCCATGCCATTATTTCTTTCACTATTCTAAGTCACCAATAATTTGGAAATATTGACAAATGTTTCTTAAAAAAACAAGCTCACGCTGTCTCTGCAGGTTGATCAGATGAGCTCTCTCTTGTACATCGGAAAGCTGACTACTTTCCAACAACTTGATTTCACAAATGGAAAAACAGCATCTGTTTTCCTGCAGCTCCACATATGGCTCTCACTGTTGCTGCACGGAGCTAAAGCAGGTAGCCCCTGTGAGCACAGCCCTCCAGAGCCCTGCAGCCCCCCGGGAGAGGCCACCACCGTTCAACTCCGAGGGACACTGGTTCCCCAGGCAGTTGGAAGTCTGTACTTCATCAGCATATGCAAAGCATCCCTCCCAACATCAACTTGTGGGAAAAATGCTCAAACGTGTATTTAGGACTCCTGCGCTTGTCTATTTGATGTGGCAATTTCAGTGTATCTACTACAAGGCATGATTGCTCAAGGACTTTAGCAAATGTCTAGCTGTCGTCAATGGAGCATGAGAGGACCTGAAAAAATTTGCAGGCAGAGTTGTCTGTACATGTGAAGAAGGGAAACAGAGCATCTAAGCTAGAATTAAGATAAAATGCATGCACTTTTTCTCCACAGCACGTGATTATTTTTGGCTCTGTAATGTATGCTATCCAGCAGCTCTTGCTGGTCTATTCGCAGGAGTTTGAAGCTCAAGTCAAATAAAAACATCGAGGCTTTTTTTTTTCTTTTTTTTTCCTTTTCATAGGTTTTGGTAAGCACATGTGCTTGTGAAGGTCAAGGGACTGGCAGCGTCAGAAATTGAATTTCTGAATACATCCGCAGTCCAGGTATATTTCAGACAGATGCTCTCATTCCCAGACTGCCCTGCCAATGACCTTAACCCTGATTTGGAAGGACAACTCAATCTACTATAAAGAGGAAAGGTGATTTAGTCTCCAGCCATGCTGACAGAGTCTTGGACCTCTCTGAACACAGTTTGTCATTTGTGCTGAAACATCAAATCATTTGGTAATGTGAACTATCTCCCACTAGCGATTAAACTGAGACTAATTACTAGTCTTTCCCTCTAAAATCTGTCTCTGAATAATCCCAATGATAAAATTTTCGCTCTGTATTTTCCATCTCCATAACAAAATGTAATACATAACTATCTATTTAACCATCTATTGGTACTATTGTTTCCAACTACTTAAGGCCAGACTCAGGAAAAGAAAAGATAATTTTCTGTGGTCATTGTTGGAGGCTGCATTATAGCAGACTATAATTTAACAGAAAGCTGATTTGCTCAAAACTATCATTCCTTCCTTCAAAGCATTTATCCTCATCTTCAAAGCCACCAACTGATCCCCAAAATCCTAAAAGCACTTTGGGTCAAATCTAACAATGATAAATAACTCTACACTCTCTGGTAAGGTGGTATCTCAGCTCATGGCATAATAAAATCACCGTGGTCCAGGAGAAATGCTGACACATGGCTGCAGCAAGGCACCTTGGAAGTTGGCTGCAATCCAGCTTTGGGGCAGGATGAAGTAAATAAAGCCCGTGGCTGTAGTTCCCACGGGAGAGAGACAACCAGCAGCACCTCAGGAATGACCTCAGACAGACAGGGACAGCAGGTGGGTCTGAAGAAGGTGAAGGCAATCAAGTAAGAGATTAAGAAAGAATGAACACAAAGAGAAAGTGAGAAAAAAAACAGAAGACAGAAGAAAAAAGAGAGAAAAACAGAGGAATTAAACCAGTGAGAGAATAGATACGAGGCAAAGATAGTGTCAAATGTGCTCATCAGCTCAAGGAAAACAAAGCTCAACATGATTTTGTTTGATGCAGGGAAAAGAAACATCCCATTACTGAAATCTGTGACAGGCTACAGCATTATTCTACTCTCCTGTATCAGGAAAGAACTGGTATTGTTTAACCAACCAGGGCAGACATCAGACTGTGAGGAACAGTGAGAAAGAGAAATGCCAGCTTGGCTGCTGTTTTGCAGGGTGGTAAAACTCTTACTTTTCAGTAAAGGGGAGAGCTGAGAGAAACAAGGTCTTACCATGGTTCCCTGGCAAAAAGCCATCCATATTGCTTTGCTTGACCTCTTGTAGCTTTAATCTTGCCCTAACTTACTTAAATGTGTGTCGTGAAGCAAATGCTCTCTGCATGTTCTGCAGAAATGGGGCGGGTGAAGAGTTCACTATTCCCTGAGCCCAGAGGGAGAGAAAAGTTTGGTGGGTCGTAGCCTCCCTTATCTAGGATTTGTCAGTTTTCCTATCACTATGTAGATATCTGACTATCTCATTTGGAAAAATAAAAGGACCTACACTGAAACTGAAAGGCCAGGAGGGAAGCAGAGTCCCAGTGTGCTGTATCTGCCACTGTGGCAAGCAAGCCGTGGGTGTCTGCTTTGCATGGCTGCTGAATATCTTCTGATATACTGAAATACTGATACATACATGGAAAATTATGTTGGAGCCATTAAGTAGTTACTTTCAGCACTTGGAGAGTCAATGCACTGTATGGTAAGTACAGAAATCCAGTGCTTTCCAGCAAATTTTCAGAATAACATGAATGATCATTGTACAGCTGCACTCTAAGTGCCAAAGTTTCTGTTTGTTTGATAACCTCGGTTGTGAATGTATTAGTAAAGATATGTTTTTATTTGCATTGTGGTAGACATGGCAAATGGAGAGTATTCTTTCTGTCAGGCTACTTTATCCACAGATAAAGCTCTTTGAAAAGAAGATATCCAAGTCCGGTTAAATATAACAACTTCTTATAGGAAAAACACTGACATATCAACGATGTAAAAACAGGCACTGTGACATTTTTAAAAGCCTGATCTCCTTTTCAACACTGAGGTCTGTGTTTTTATGTTGAACCAGGCTTCCAGGTAGCGCTCCATTTCACTCAGTGAAATGCCATGGATATGTTCAAAAAGAGCAAAATTTTTCCCTTACAGAGCAGTAAATTTTCCAAGTGTTTGCAATTTGTTCTTTGCAGATGGATGAAAAAAGGAGGGAATCCACCTCAGAAATTATTAGAATACTGTCATAGTATCATTCATCTTGGCAAAAGTTGACTGAGCAGATGATGAAGATCCACTTAACTTGGACTCAATCAAAGGTTTTGCTATTTTCATTTCACAGGCCAGATGTAGCTCATCACCAGTTGGAGTTGATTTCAGAAGAGGTGTTAGAGTTTGCTAGTCCAAGAGACGATCTGATCCAGGCATCAAAGGGAGCTACGAGAGAAGCGTGTACTCTCCCCCCTGCTTGCAATTGTCTGCGGCACCGCCTGCTCACTTCTGACAGCCCCGTGCCACCCTCCCAGAGCAAGGGCTCCCACATTCCCTTCTTCAACCCTTCCCTCCCCAGCCCAATCTACCATCCTGCTGGCAGCCAGCTAAAGAGTGCAGACTTGGTGCCTGCACAAAAGTGAGGGGGAATTACTAATAAACACAAGCCTGTGCACTGGGAAAATTAAGAGCCAGCTTCGTGCTGTGTGTTCACTTGACTCATCCACACCTATGCACGGAGCAAGGAGGTAGCTAGCTCCTCAAACTTCTCCTTTGTGGCTTTTAAACTTTTTCACTCTTTTGTGGAGACACATTCTAAGTTATGTGTGCAGCATCTGTTGCCTGGTTTTTCTGACCCATGCCAGAAACTTTTTTAGTCTAAAACAACTGAAATGGTTTATTGGTGAGGCCCACAGTATTCAAGATACAAAAGGTTGATCAATACCCCAGAAGGATGCAAAAAGAGTGTGAAAATTTTTCTTACCCCTTCTTACGTCCTTAAAAAAAATGTATGCCTGAAATATTTACACCTTTTCTCCCCAATTTCCATCACTGGTTCTAATCAGAGTTCAGTATATCTCTTGGAAAAAAAAGCCCTTGCAAGCAGTGATAAATAGATAATGTCAATTACTGTGGTATTCATGCAGTAGAGCTTTGTTTTGTTAGACTGCGATTCAGCCTCATACAAAGGGTCCGCCTGACATGTCGTGAACTTCAGATCCTAAGGGGAATTTCTCTGGGGTTTACATTTTTCCTGATGCTACACAGCGTGGCTTTTCTCTCTCTTGCAGGTTTTCTGTGAGTGGGTCATGGGATTCTCTGACACATTTATAAAACATTTATAAAAAACATTAGCAACTTAAAGCTTTCTGTCTGATAGTATTTCTTCTCTTTCCAGTTTCTGGTCAGATAATCTTAAAGAGACTCTAACCGGCAGAGCAGGAAAACTTCGTTAGGATATTGCAATCAAACTAGTAAAATAGTTGTTTGGGTTTTCCAGCATATTTCCAGTACAGATCTATGCTGATATCAAAAACAGTAGTCCAGTTACAGACTTTACGAGGTCAAATCTTTGCCTGGTCAGACTTTATGTTGGTTGCTTACAATGTTCTGTTCCAATAAAGACTATTCAAATCCACGGACTCCAACTGTGTGAATGGATGAACCAATCAAAATTCCCATTGTAATAATGCATTATAGGATATTAGAATAGCAAATATATATATCAGTGTTAGAAAAGATGGGCTGTCAGTTTTGTTCTTCTCCTTTCACATTTCTTCATTTTCTTCCTTATCATCATGCCAACAACAGCAGCTAACAAAACATTTTAAAAATGGAAAAAAACCCCACCATTGCCCCAGCAATCACCATTTGGAACATTTTCATAAATGTTCTTTTCAAGACATGCCCTACTCAATGAAATAGATGCCTGAAATCATGCATACTTCAATGTATTTCCTTTTCACATTCCTTCTGGACGTGTATTTATATGCCAACTCGTCTTCATAAATTTCATACTGGCCTTATAATAGCACAAATTAATGATGCCACTAGAAAAGAACTCAGCTGCTTTCAAAGGAGCAATAATCATGTCAGAGGTGCAGTTGGCATGAAGATGATTGAGTTGCACCTCTTCTCTGAGATATTTTCAGGGATGAATCATCCCTTACATAACATATAGCAACGGACAAATTTTCCATGTTATTCTGATACCTCATGCCATCACATTTAATTGTGTAACAGTCAGTCACTATCACATAAATTTGCTTCCTCAATGATTTGTTGTAAGACCATGGTAGATGTGTTTTCGGTAAGCTGATTCGAGATTTCAGGAGACACGTGTCTGACACTGCACTGGTTGCAGGAACTGCAGGATAGTGATACACCTTTCTGAAGACAAACTCTCTTTCTGACTTTTTGATGTGAGCTAATTGGAACTCCTCTCTTGAACATTAACTCCTTCATTGTGAACAATTAAATGGGAAAATTATAGACAATAAAAAATCACTTTACTGTAAATAAAAGGTCTTTATTAGACACTTTACCTTTTTCATATGCTCATAGATCAAAAATTTGCTTTACTGCTTGTGACATTTTCCAGGCTATGCCTTGCATCTCTTTTTAAGGGAAGTTTAGAACAATTATTCATCTAATATTGTAAGCTAAGTATGCTCACCAAAAGCCACATGCTCTTTCTGTACCACAGGACAGCTACAGCACTGCTGATGTGACACAGGCTCTTATCAGACTTTCAAGTTGGTCTTCTAAAGTATTCTTTAGCTTACTGAATATTGTAATACTCCAGAGTTCATTTTTACGCAATGAATACTTTTACTGAAATTTTTCATTGTGGACTCTGGTGAAGAATGAAAGCACACAGTAGAAATTTAAAACCAACAGTTCCATACCTGGCAAGGCCAGGAATATTGGCCTTCCTCAGAGAAATGTTTTTAGTAGAAAACTGTAGATCTGGCACAGTGCATCAGGCTGCTGTTTCACACAGTGCTTCACTGAGTATGGAATAACCATAAACCACCCTCTCTTCAGGGCTGATAATGTCTCACTTCAGCTTAGTGTGTGACACCCCAGTATGCCAGGGAGTGGTGAAGTGGGTTTATATCTACATTGACTTTAACCTTACGGAGGGTGATTCATCCTGTTTAACTTTAGTACTGTAACTGAAGTGACTAAGTTAGCAATCTAGGTGCCCTTCAACTTAGGTTGATTGGGTTTTGTGCTGGTGCATTAGGATTCACAGCCTTGAACTACATCTCTCTCTCCCTCTACTGAGCCTAGCTTACCTCAGTGAGGTGCCAAATGGTACATGGGATAAATTATATTAAAATCTAATGACATTCTGAAAGAAAGTTCAGACCTGTAACTATTAGAGAAAAATGTCTGTTAACAATAGAAATACCAGATCATGGTTCCTCTGCTGAGGACAGTTGATTAGAATTTTACTAACACTGATATTTCAAAATCTTCAACAGATACTGAGTTCTTTTTACAAGAGGTGTGGGGGATGCACACACGCATTATCAAACATATTCCACCCCATGGACACCTCCATGGAAGATCAGAGGTGTCATCTAGTGCTAGTAGACGTTTATTCTGGGTGAGTGATTTTAACATAAGTCTTTACTGAATGAGTTCTGCACAAAGTTCAAGAGAGGGCTTATCTAAGCCACAGCAATGCTGAAGAAGGGAAAATCTACAAAAAATATTTACACAAGATCTCAGCAAACCTAAGTTGTTCAATGTACATGGCACCATATGTCAAATCTTTTATATATCTCTCTAGATAAGCACAGAGAATCAAAGGTGAAAGCTGGTTACAAAAGACATCTGACAGCAACTCATGTTCTGGGAAGTTACATAAATAAACCAAAAAGCAAGCCAGTAAACAGCTTCTTCACTTTTGTTTCCGAAGTTATAGACAATTGCCTTGGCTGGTCATATTTCTTTGGTGGCTTGCCCATAAAAACAATCCAAGAACAATTACTGCAAGTTCTTGGACAATGTTTTTCTAAAAACTATTACTTGAGTGAACAATCACACTTCTACAAATGAGCAAAATTATTTTATGTTCTCTGTTTAAATAATCTGGTATTCATTTCCCTGCTTTTCCTTCTTTCTTAGTGTCCTTCTATGGCAATCTGCTCCCATCTGATGGAAAGCTCATGTATTTCTGTAGCTCTGTGAATAAAACTAAACTTTTTTTCTTTTTAACGGTAAATTAGAACAAGATTCTGTATTTTCACTGCAGTGCTTTTGGCTCTGTAGTGAGGTAGTGACACTCAGTAACTTTCTCTGTAAAGAGGTGCTATTTCTTTCTAAAAAGAAAATTGGATGAAAGATTGTCAAGAAATGCACTAAAAGTCAGCAAATCCATAATATTTAGAAGTTAGGAAGTTTTCTGCATGCAGTAACATCCACTAAGATGGCATTCCAGCCTCCTCACATGGCCTGCAACACATCAAGTATTCCTATCCCCAGTTTGTGGAAATCTGCACAAACTGGTAAGTTTGCACGCAGATCTGATACAAGGGTCCCAGTGTTTATAATAGTTTTGAACATTCCAAACTGAGTTTAGGGCCTTAAACCAAAAAGGAATCCTTTGGCAATATACAGCTAAAGTTAGGCAAAAGTATATAAAAAATTGTTATTCAAGAATTTGAAATAATTGCATCTTTTTCTCTTTCCAAAGGAAATTTGCATTGAATCTATAATATGAACCTAATTCAAATGAGCTGGTTTTATTTCAATGGAGAAATAAAAGTTTCTATGACGATTTGTCACATAGTAGATATTTTTCCCACTGTGGTGGCTTGACCTTGGCTGGACATCAGGTGCCCACCAAGCTGCTCTATCATTCTGCTGCTCAGCTGGATGAAGGAGGGGAGAAAATAAGATGGAAGGCTTGTGAGTCAAGATAAGGACAAGGAGATCACTGAGCAATTACCATCCTGGGCAAAACAGACTTGACTTGGAGAAAATTAATTTAATTTATTGCCATTCAAATCAGTGTAGGGTAATAAGAAATAAAAACTAAATCTTCAAACACCTTCTCCCCACCCCTCTCTTTTTCCCAGACCTAACTTCACTCCTGATTTCTCTACCTCCTCCCCCTCAGCGGCACAGGGAGACTGGAAGTGGGGCTATGGTCAGTTCATCACATGTTGTCTCTGCTGCTCCCTCCTCCTCACTCCCTGCTCCTTCTCCAGTGTGGCATTGCTCCTATGGGAGATAGTCCTCCCCAACCTTCTCCAATGTGAGTCCTTTCCACAGATTCTTCACAGCTGCTCCAGTGTGGGCTCATCTCTCCATGGGTCCACAGGTCCTACCAGGAGTCTGCTCCAGCATGGGCTGCTCACAGGGTCACAGCCTCCTTCTGGCACATCCACTTGCTCCATCATGGGGTCCTCCATGGGCTGCAGGGGGACAGCCTGCCTCACCATGGTCTTCATCACAGGCTGTAGTGGAATCTCAGCTCCAGCATCTGGAGCACCTCCTCCCTCTCCTTCTTCACAGACCTGGGGTCTGCAGAGTTGCTTCTCTCACATATTCTCACTCCTCTCTCCAGCTGCTCCAACCCCTGGTTTTCTCTTTCCCCTTCTTAAACACATTATCCCAGAGGCACTACCACCATAGCTGATTGGCTTGGCCTTGGCCAGAAGCAGGCCCATCTTGGAGCTGGCTGTCATTGGACCCACTGGCCACAAGGGAAGCTCCTAGCACCTTCTCACAGAAGCCACACCAGTTGCCCCCCCCTACCAAAACCTTGCCATGCAAACCCAATACACCCTCAAAATTTCAAAATAAAATTGCTGTTATTAAAGACTTATAGAATTCATACAGCATTCAGTTGTTTGGGTTTTTTTAATTGAAGGGTAGAACTCAGCGTCGAGTTTTTTGAATTACGTTTTTGTCAGATATGTGACTAACAGCTGGGTAGTTAGCTGCTTTTAATCATATTGTTCTCACAACTTGTGTCAGCATTGCCTAGAGCTACAGAAAGCTGCTCAGTATTGCAGAAATTGAGAATCTAGTAAACAAAAATCAGTGTAAAATGTGAACAAAACTACACCAATACGGATTTAGACAAAAGGAGATGGGAAAGGGTAAACTCTCACTTAAACTCTTCTACCTAGCCTGAAAATAAGAGGGGGAAATGGATACAACATGGGCATCTCTGATGGGCAGAAGGGCATGTGGTTTACAGAAGCAAAGGTGAATGAAGGTGGGGGGGATGTGGTAGCAGGGAAGCCAGATCCCAGCTGCTGTGTAACCATGGGCAACTACATGGACTCACAGGGAATTTCAAAGGTGCCAGCACAACTGTCTTTGGGGTCTGCCAAACAGCCAGATGCTGGTGCAGAGTGAATATTTTAGACCATTTGCCATACTGTTTTCAGAATTCTACCTGATCATCTTCCCATCTCTTTTGGAAAACCCAGTGGTATGTTAATTACCAACTTCATGAAAGAAAAATATATCCACAGTAAGCTTAATGAGTTTACAGAACTTTTGCTTAAATGCAAGACTAAAAAAAGGATGCTGTTACAATCAGTGTGTTAAAATTCATGGACAATGTGTAACATTCATGGCATCTTTGATTAAAAATGAAATTCCTTTTTTCTGTAACACCCAGGGATTTTCATTAAATCAAAATGATGATCTTAACTGCAGCTACTAAAAGCAGCAGCTGGCGGTGAAACTGGTAGAGCTATATGGCCTGTGACATGTTCTTTCCCTACTTCTCCCCTCTAGTGGGGCAACACATATCTTCTCTATCTTCCTTCCTCCTGAAAACCCTCTCACCACTGGAGAAATATGAGAGTCCTGTAATAATGCGTGGTTAAGTCGTTCCGATGAGAAGGGTAAGCTGAAGGTATAGATTTGCAATCGGTAGATGCCTGTCTGTTGATTAGATATAACTGTGTTTTTATTTCCATCTCTCCTCCAGAGGATATAAAAGCAGTCACCTGTCAACCCAATCCAGCAATGAAATTCAGCGGCCTATTGTCCCAATCACTGCTTTCAATCACTCTAAACGGTCTCCAGAGACAATCATTATTATAGGACATGTTCCTAAGAGTAGATAAATGGAGCTCAACCTGCCAGCCTGCATAGGGAAAGATGGACAGTCTTGGCCAAAAATATGAAAGGGCCTGGAGCTTTATTGACATTTACATCAAAAATAGTTAGCAATGAAAGCAGCTGTTGTGGAGAGCTTTCACCACAACGTGTTTGGAATATGCTGTGAATTGAAATACAGACCTCCTGACAAGCAATTTACCTTCTGTCATTCTCCATGTGCTTGCAGCATTACTGGGTACTTGCTGTGATAGCCCACTTAAAGCTGCACATGTGTACAGTTTGGATGAAAGATTAACTGCAATTTGAGGCAGGAAGTAACGAATTGTGGAGTGTCATTCATAATGGCCGACATTGTCATCTGCAGGGTGACACCACAGCAAGAAGGTGCCTCTGTTGTGATGAGCTTATAGATTCAGATGTCATTCATCCTAATGAAGATCTGCCTACAGTTCTAATAAGCAGAGTGTGAGACAGCTCAGGATTATAAGCATTAATCTGCCTTGTTTGTTGACATTAACATGATGACTAAAATGCCATTATGCAAGAGATTCTTTCAAAAGCTATTAAAAAGGGGCAATCTTAATAGGAGTATTACAGCCCAGAACAAAATATGTGCCAGGAGTTAATTTCCATGTTTACTCTTGTCATTTTCTACACTGTATTTTTTCTCCTCTAAGTAACTTAGGCTGCACAAAAGTTTTTGGTATTTCATGAGCATAATACCACTTACTGTAGCTGAAATACAACCCACATGCTGGTTTCCCCTAATGCAAAAGGTAAATCCATTAACCCATGGTGCTGATAGCAGATAATGTTTAATATAAATAACAATGCAATAAATATTTAGCCGATATTTTGTGAAAATAACAAACCCAAATCATGCCAAGCACACTTAAAAGGAAGACTTATGATAATATTTAATTTAAATAATTGACCTAGTCTATAAGTAGATTGGATTTTCTTTTCAGCCACAGAAATAAGCCATTTTCAAACTAATGTGGTGCTCTTGACTATGGGGGTCAATGGAGGACTGCCAAGGCTGATTTTTCCAAAGACATCAAGACTCTTACAAGTCATTATCAACTGGAATTGAAATAAATCTGTGTGTAAATCTCTGTTTAAAGAGGGCTAGAAGGAGGATATTAAGGATTTTGATCTTTATCCCTGCAGAAGTGGATGACATACATAAAAATGGATGTGTGCCTGTCTTTGCAACTAAGCTTAAAAGAAAACTGTATTCACTAGCAAAATCCAGACAGCAATCTAGTATATGCAAATATGGGATAAAATATTTTCTTTCTAGATGCATCTAGACCCAGGGGTCAGGTTTTAGAGGACAATGATGAAGGTGGGGGATCTCTTTAAGCTTATAGATGCTTCTGCATTTTTTTTAACACCTAGTTCTTAAAACCAACTTGAAAATTCTTAATTTTTAGTTTATGTAAGACACATTTCACCAGAACATGGATATTTTTGCTGTCTGGATGCGGAACAAACTACACTCCACAGTAGGAGATTTGGATTGGAGATAGGTTAGTTAAAGATCTTCTAAAAAGGTTAATCAAAATCTAGTGGCAGCTGTTACCTTTGTAATGTGTCAGTGGAGAAAAAGGTGAAAGATTTATCTCGACATATGTTTGCCTATATATTAATGGATGCAGGTGAAGCAATTTAAAAACAAGGAGGACCTGGGAGACATGCTGAGGGCTAAGGAAAATATGGACTGCATATTCTTAATCCTTTATATCTTTGTGAAATGGACAACACTATATAGTTCTATCTACCAGAGTTCAGCAAGAAAGGAGTGGGAAGTAAATCCATTTTATGTGTGGAACCACTGTAGGCTGCTTCTAATGAGAGCTGGGACGTGGGAGCCTTATTGCAATTCTGTGAGTTAGTGACTAAAAACTACATGGAACAGCAAAGCTAGGCATGAATTTTCATTTTCTTTTCTCACAAGGGCTCCTTTTGCTACTAAGTCAGGACACTCTTAGAAAGGTTCTTTTGTTACACTAATCTAAGCACATCTAAACTGGAAACTAAAATTGCCAGAGGATGCATTTATTCCATAGGAGATCCAGCTTCCTTCAGGAAGTAAAAATGTCCTATTTAAGGTGAAGGATAAATGGCCAGTTTGCGTCAGGTTTATACTTTCGGCTACAGGTCAAGTCTAGTATGGCATCTGAAAAGGCCTTCAGGTGGGGAAGACGCTGGACTCCAAATGCAGTAAGTGGGATGAGTTAAAAGTCTTGGAGAGGGGTTTAAAAGGGACACAGCTCAAAGCAAGGAGCTGCAAGAAGTCATGGTGCAACGTTTTAAGCACAGACAAATAAGCGAATACCACTGATGGAAATAATCCTAAACACCAGGTTATGGTAATCTCTAGTGAAAGCAGGGATATGGTCTCCTTTCTAGCAGTCAAACTGGGCACAGGTTTATTAAATGACAGGACCTAGAGAAGGTGGCACTTCCCTTCTCCCCTGTTTCTGGGACAGAGTAGAAACTGATGCTGGAAGGCTCAGGTTCATCACATTTCTTCCATTTGATGGGTCCCTAAATTCCCTCTCAGGCCTCTTGGTTGGTCAGGTTTTTGGTGTGGACTCCAGTCTTCCTGTGGATGCACGGGCTTTTTCTTAGCAGGTGAGAACACCATTTCAAATAAGAGGTTTATGCTGAATGGGCTAAGCTGCCAGGCACGAAGCTCCCTTTTGCCAGGGACTAGCAGGAGGGCAATGAGGAGATCCTAGCGTGGAGACAGGCACTGGCCCCTGTCTACCCCTTGTTGTTGAGGTGGACTACACTCTGAGGGTCTGAAGCACAAGGCTGCACTCACACAGAGGTATCCAGTGCTGCTTCTTGTCTTCTCCATTCCTACACAGTGTTAACACCCTGGCAGCACTGCCAGGCAGTTCCTGCTGGCTATTTCAGCTGGGTGGGACTTCTGGTTCAGCTAGCACTAACTCCCTGACATATTTCTGACTAGAGATACACTCAGTCCCGAGGGGAACATACCTCAGAGAGCAGCTGCTTGCTGTTCATCCTACCCCCTGCACCAGCTGTATATCTCGGGAGCACCAGATGTACACAGGAGCTTTCATGGTGTCTATGCCTGGTCTGAACATTTTCAATACTGAACCATTTTCCTGTTCTATTTGAACAATACTAGTTCACATTTCTTAATCCCATGTCAGGTAGATGAGGACAACTTCTTCATTCTTCACCATCATCATGGCTAGGCTTCGCGAACGAAGATTTGAGGAGGGCTCTACCCACGTTTGTTACAAGCGCGCTGGTGGCTAAAAAGGCCAATATGAGACAGGCACGTCTGGTTGCAAAAGGCACAGCAGAAAGACTCCTTAGGTGGTATATTCTGCAAGGCACAATTCTTTCTGCGTTGTCTTTTCTCCTCAAGAGTGATCCTGCGAGCTTTCTCAAAAGCATCACAGCATTATAGATGGAGTGTCTCCAGGCATCCCGATTGGAGGCCAGAGTAGACCAGTTATGTTGGTCAATATGGCCAAGGCTGAGATGTTGTTTCAGGGAACGCTTAGGTTGTCCCCATAAGTTCCTTAAAATGATCATCTCATTCCATGAGGATCAACACGGCCAAGTCAGATATGGCAATGCACTTTCTGAGCCCTTTCTAATAAAAGATGAGGACAACACACAATTACAATTTCAAGTCCTCCTGAGAGAATCTCCCTCTTGCAAAAATAGTGGTACTTGGTTGTTCCATGGGAAATGTCCTAGAGGTAAGCGTGAAATGCCAGTTGTAAAGGCATTTCTAGACCTTTTGAAAACTATCTCACAGAATCACAGATTTGTTAGGGTTGAAAGGGACCTCTGGAGATCATCTCGTCTAACCCCCCTCCCAAGGCAGGGTCACCTACAGCAGGTTACACAGGAATGTGTCCAGGTGGATTTTGCATGTCTCCAGAGAGGGAGAGTCCGCCACCCGCCTGGGCAGCCTGTTCCAGTTCTCTGCCACCCTCAATGTAAAGAAGTTCTTCCTCATGTTGAGATGGAACATCTTGTGTTTTAGTTTATGTCTGTTGCTCCTCCTCCTGTCACTGGGCACCACTGAAAAGAGTCTGGCACCATCCTCTTGGCACTGAGATACTTATATGCTTTATAAGTTTTCTCTAGGCTAAACGGGCCCAGCTCTCTCCGTCTTTCCTCCTAAGAGAGATGCCCTGGACCCTTAATTGCCTTTGTGCACTGTGCTGGATAAGAAGACAGACTGGGAAAGATATCTTGCCTGGAAAAGCATAAATGGGATCTAAAGAGACCTGTTACTTACTGCATAATTCACCCACCGGACTGACAGTTTTTCCCCAGTCTATTATTGTGTGTTTATGAATTCTTATGCACCTCAGTTTATTGTTAAATTTTATGAATTCTGTCATACCTCCATATTGTCTCCCTTTCTCCCTCAGATTTTCCCTCCAAAAGTTGTTTGTCACCCTGTCTCCCCAGTTTTCCCGCTCCTCTGCTGCTTATTGGTCACAGCCTGCCACAGTGCAGGGAGAGCTACCATTGGCCCATTCCCTCAGAGACCCGGGAGTTCCACCCACCTTTCCCCTGTCTCCCTATCACATTTTTCCCTGAGTTGTCAATCTCTTGCGCCTCCCCAGGTTAGAATCCACCCCTCAAACCTACGTTATTTAAACCCTTGTTTCCCCTAAATAAAGTGGCATTGCTGCATGAGACCTCAACTGTGTCAGAACCCTTATTGCAGTGCCCGGTCCCATTTCCTTTCCCCCCACGGACTGTGGCAGTGCACCCTCCTTCCATGTATTCTCAAATATATGGCCATGGGAGTTATTCCAGCCCATGGAAACCCTGCTTAGGCTGCATGTAAATTTATGCATGGGTGAATGCCCACACAAGGGTACTGGTCCTCTGAGCAGGGGAAGTGCTTTGAATCCCGCTGTGTATTTTGCCCAGCCTCTACACAGGTAACCTTTCTGTGGACAAAAAAGGAGGCTCTGGGATGGCAAGGTAGAGATGATGAAATCCCTGAATCTCACCTAGACAGAGCCAGCTCACTCTGGGAAAACTGCCTGGGTGCCACAGATTGGGCAGGGTCTTGCTGAGCCCAGGCTAGCTTTGAGGGTCTCCCTACCTACACCGAATATCAGGCCCAGTCCAAACCAAACAGATTCACAGCATCTCAATTCAGTTGGAATATTATCTGGAGATTCAAAAGTTGTGAATATTTTGGGGAACCACTTGTTGGAACTTCTTTTGGTGGGGAGTTTATCACATGTTTGTAATCAAAAAGGCTTTTGAAGTGTACATGTACTTAACATTTTTTTGTTTGTTTATTTGTTTCCAAGGAACAAAAAGAAACATTCCAACATTCCAAAAATGGCTGAGATTTGGGATGAAATTGTTCTTTTCTGGGAAGAGCTGAGTGACATATTTTTATTTTCTGATAGAATCTAGCTGTCCAGAAATCTCCACAAGTTTTAAGTTTAGAAGAACTGAGTCTGCAAGAACAAGGCTCTCACCACACTTTTAATTCTGTACTCTGACAGCAAAAACATAGCTGATTTATTAGATATTTCTAGAAATGTGAGCTAATTATTTGCAGCTAACTACAGATTTTGATGGCATAAATTTCCCACAGAACAGACTGACTGAGGAGGTGTGAACAGGTTAATAATATCCAAATTATTGATTACTTTCCATATTTAAAATAAGAAAGTGGAACATTTCTATAAGGCAAATGAAAAGGATAGCTGAAAGTTTGAGGAGAATTTGAAGGAGATATTAAAAAAAACTTGAAGGGGGAGATTTTTTTTAAAAATAAAAGTAGAAAAAAATATGAAAGTATATGTTATTGAACAAACCCATAGTATTTTTAACTAAGAGTTTCAGCTGTTTTGAATTCATTCACTGAATAAAAACATTGCCTTTTCTAAGCAAATTCTCATGCACAGTTTTCACAGACCTTGGCAAAATTTCCATCAATCACTTGTGTCTTTAATTAGACCTTGTGCTGGGAAGAAGCTGACTGTGACTTTAGGGGTCAAGATGGAGCAGCTTATTTTTGAGAGAGAATAATAGTCATTGGGTCATTGAACTGCTGGGTAAGTACTCAGAAAGCAGGAGTATTTGACTGCCTATGAAGTTTCTATTTGGATCTAGGAGTAAATCAGAAAAATTCCATGGGCCTGCATGGAAAATCATCAAAACTTGTTGCGTGGTTAAGGGAGGGGTGTTGAACTAGACGACCTCCAGGAGTTCCTTCCAACCTCAATCATTCTGTGAGTGTGTGAATCATTGAGGTAACTAAGTTCTCCTGGTGAGCAGACTGATCTGACAGAAATTCTGCAAGGGCTTTCAGTCTGTGCTTGAATTTTTTCACATCAGAGAAAAGTACTGGCCTTAATAATGGAAGGGAAAAAAACCCCAAAACTAAAGGTTTGAAAATTGTTTATTTTCCCACAAGTATTAGGAGAAGCAAACAAATTAATGCACTGGAGGTTTGGTTTTTTTCTCTTTTCAGACTGCATTAACTGGCCTCCTGTTTGAAGCCAGAGCTGTGTAGGATTATTTCTAGCTCAGAAGCTGGACCCACTTTTGCCTCTAACACTGTCGTTAAACAGTAACACTATCTGGCAGCACAAAATAAGTCCAAGATTATCCAACAGTACATACAGCTGAGAACATTCAAAACCAGCTGGCAAATGTTTGGAGTTACTCCAGATTCTCATAGTTGTCTTCCTTAGTGCAGACAAAGGTAACAAATGTGTATGAGGGGCCAAAGACCTCTGGTTCGCTCCTGTGCTGTGCTTTAGCCATTAAACTGATTATTGAGTTAGCTTTGCTAACAAGGACACACAGCAATTTTCTTTCCTTAAATCCCTTGAGTTTTGTTCAATTTCAGCAAATGATAGAACAAAATTTTAAAAAGCCAACATCCGTGAGCACGGTGTGTAATGGAGACGAAATGTTCTTCCTACATATCTTACCAAGACCTTGCAAAATGGTTATATGTGACTTTTCTTCATTCTGGTCAAAGGAGCATGCAAAAGCAGTTCTCCAAACCTGAAGTCTTGGTTTATTGCCATCAGAAAAATCCAGACTCAGAAAAACAAGTCCTTAAGCAAAGGACTTGTCTCTTTCACACAGCTCTTGCAGGAGAAGGAAAGACTTCAGACAGAAATTGCCTGACACTAAAACATGCTTGTCTGCCTAGTGGTAAATCTGTGCCTGATACACAGACACAGATGTCCCCATGCTTTCCTTTCACTTGAGACTGCTCATTGCTTGTAGCTGCAGTTCAAACCAGCAAATGGAAGAAAAGCCGGATTGCCCCAAACACACTAAGCACAGGCGCCAGTCCCTGCTCTGGAAGCAGCTGGCTGCTCCACGTGACACTGGTAAAAGAAAAATTGTGAATGTTGTATTATTATGTATTTCTGCTATTTCTAATTGTCTTCAAAGGGGAGGCATGCTTTTCAGATGAAGTACAGCTGCTTCTCCTCAGTCTCCCCAGCCTTACCAAGTTCCTCCTGCAGACTTGGGAGCTGCAGGAATCACATCCTCTGTGAAACATCGAGGTTTTCAGGTGTTGTGAGATCCTGCCCTTTAGCCCAACAGTGTATTTTCTCTGTGAGTAGCTACATGTGAACATAATTTTCTAAGTTCAGCAGTGAGAAGTTAGTGTAGATGATGTCCCACAGCTCTTGTTTTCAGTGCTCTGAAGTGCAGAGTTAAAATGTTCCCTAGTAAGGGAGGTCTTACTGCTCTGAAAAGAGCCATTCTGTTCTGCATGGCTGCAGAACCTCTGTGGAGACTGTGTCCCTTTCTGAGGACAATTTGGACAGAAGCTGCTCATTTGGGGGTAACACCCCACTATGAATTATGGTGAAAAAAAGGGAGTGCTTCTTATTTTGATTTGTGCCTTCCCTGGGTATATAGGTATGATCAGGAGCCCTGTCTTAGCATCTTCACTGGCAAAAGGGGAGCTGCAAGGCAGAGGAAAAGATAAGTCATTGCTTAATATTCGTAGTATGTCAGGGCCCAGGAGCCTAAGTCAGTCTCAGGATTCCCTTGTGCTAACCTTCATTCAAACACTTTGTCCTTTATTCTATTTACCTGTTAATAGGTCTCCTCTCCCCTTTTTAGCTTCTTCAACTTTGTTTGATTTATTTTTCCTTTCTTTCTCAAGGGCTTGTCACCTCTTTCTTTGTCTTGTTTCTGAAAATCAGTAGAGAAAACAGAAAAAATACTTACTGTAATGTGCTTACTAGATCTTATCTGGTGACTAAGTTACAAAGAACCCTCCCTTCCGGGGAAAATTTCCTCTGAGATCTTCCTTTTTCGTAATAGGAACAGTTTGAATGACCAGTACTTTTTGTTTCTCTTTGAAGGTATTTTTTGAATAAACAATTTTAGTTGGAAATTTTTGTTTGACTCCTTTATGACTTTTGGAGTATTGGTTGCAAAAGTTACCCTCTGAACCAACTAATAACTTTTTACTTTGTTTCACAAACTTATCTTCATTCTGACCTTGTACCTTGAGTATCTCCATGGACACATGAGGGCTGCTTCATAGCAGGTATAAACTGCCCCAAGTCTGAGTGAGATACTGAAGAAGACAGAGAAATGGGCAAAAAGAGAACGTTTGTCTGAGACATCCAAGGAGAGACATTTGCAGGCTTTTATTTCATGGTACCGATGTGCAAACTGAGAAAAACCTGAATGCAGTAGAACCAGCCAGCTCCACTGTGCTCTGATTTGATTATAGCTGTAAATTCAAAAGTCTTTAGGAACAAAACTTTTTAAGATAAGTACTGTTGAAGAAACTGCTGTCAGTCTGTAATGTCCACTGGATAGTCATGGCTCAGGAGCTGCAGATCCTTGTTTGAACAGTAGTGAGACAGAGATGACACTGCAGGGCCTCCTTCCAGACCTGGGCCCCTCCTGCCCTGGGGTCAGAGTTTGCTGCTGTTTTATGAGTTGAGTAAGGAGGTTGAACAGCATCTTTGGATGGCAGGGGGCCATCAGGGACCCACTCACTTCAAGAAGTGACCCAGTGAGTGCTAAAAGGCTGGGAAAGCCCTTGAGATGAGTCCACCCAGAGGTGGACTTCCCAGCTGCATCATTCTCCTTCCCCTTAATCTCATCCTGTCCCCCAACCTGTGTCCCCTTCAATCCAGACTCCTGGTGTTTTAGAGACAGGCTGTCCCTCTCCTGCATCATCAGGCAGAGCCTAGTTCCAGGCATAAATGACTAATGACAGCAAAGGGGGATGGGGCAGGATCTGGCTTTCGAAATCTAAAGTTAAGCTCTGAGATAAGGGAAGTTGTGGTCATTTAAGCAAACAAACCTTGGACAAGTAAGGAAAGTTCTGGGGAGAACAAATGAATGAATAAATAAACAGAAAAAGTGCCTGTGAGAAGTTTTAGAGTCAGCTGCTTCATAAAACCAGGAAGCCTTTAAAATACAAGGAGAAAGAGGTATTTGTTTTCCATACACCAAAAAACAGAGCCTTGCCGAGGTAGAGAGAGCGGTGGTACTTTCATTTCCACTCATGGTGCACATGAGCATAGGAGCAGGTTTCTGCTCTAACGAGACTGGGGGAGAGAAGGTTTAAGGTTGTAGCTTGAGCAAATCCCTGTGGATGAAAGGTATAGTTCTGTGTGCCTTAAGATGTAGGCTGAATGAAGCCTCAGCACTACTGAGATAATTCCAGTTTCCTTGCTACTTGCTCCTTATTTTTTCTTAACTTTTCTTGAATGGAAATACGTTTAAGTAGCAGGACTGGTTATAAATAGCTCTGAGTAATCAGTTTGAAGAATTATGGAAAAAGAGAGGTATCTGAATTTATCTGCTTTTGCATTTCACTTGTCTGTTTCCAGTTCATATAATAGAAGGGATCCTCATACAAAGATATTTGAAATATCTTCTTGATATAGATTTGATATAGACATATCGATATGCCATTTCTGATATGAAATGACATATTTCTTTTCTTGCTTATTCTTTCAAAAGATGAGCAAATAAAACTGAAATTGTAAAGTGTATTGCATTAAGAGACCCCTAAGAATCTCTTTAACAACATTTGCAATTGTTTCCTTGTGAAGAAATTTTATGAAATGTGTTTAAATATTTATGGAATGTTAAAAATGAGGCATTAATTGGCAAACAACTTAATTAAAATGCTTTCTCGAGTAATTAGGAGCAAATACTTTCCTCTCTGTTTTGCATACCATTTGTCTTGTTCTCTGTTTGATAAAGCCTGCCTGTCAGTCAAACTTTGCTGCAGGTAATTTTTTAGCTCTGTGGGGAAAATCTTCAAAAATTACATCTGAATTTAAAATATTTTTATTATCATTTTTGTCTAACAAATTCTCCTTTTTACTTCATCTTCTATATGTCCCAGTAAAGGAGCATCCTGGGAATTTAGGGCCTGAAGATGAAATTCTGCATCAAGGCATTACTGAGTTTCCAAAAACGCTCTCCTGAGAACAAACTGAATCAATCTAGAATCAACAAACAGTGCAGTTAATTAATGAGTACACCATAAGGGAGCTTTTTTAAACAATGTTGACTGCTGCTGCCGCAGGACCAATAGCACCAGAAGTTATTGCTGGTTTCAAAGAAGTGATTCTTAGGGTTCCCCCAAGGCACCTTTTGCTTACATTAGCTATTTACTACAACTTTTCCTCTTATTTGCACCCTAGGGAAAGTATACTTATTTGCTAAATTACTTTTTAAGTGATGCTTCTTCATGCCAGTAGCCCGAGGTATATGAGGGAAGATGCTACAGCATAAATTATAGCAGAAACTGAGCTGCTTTACAGCAAAGTGCAAAGAAAACCTTTGAGCTGGACACCACCCAAGCAGTGCTTCCAGGCCAAGCTGAACCCGGAGGGCTGGGGAGAGCCTCAAGGACCAGCTGCACACTCAGCCAGCTGAGTCTCACCAGTGGTCGCAAACCCACAGAAGTCTCCAAAGGGAGAAGTCCTGCAGAACACTTTGGAGAATCAGGATGGAATAATGGAGGAAAAAACCCCAGATTTCCAGCCACTAAAAACCAGGGAAGCTGAATCAGTCTTAGGAGAGTGATACAGGTTTGCACCAGGTGAAATCCTGGCTTGCAGACTGTCCCTAACAATAATCAAAATGAATGGAATATTCTAACTACAGCCTTCCATGTAAAAAAATCCGAACAACAAAATATTAAAAATAGGACTGCATTTTTTTGAGGTCACAGTGTTACACTATGGCAAAGCAGTGATTACTTTTCTTGTGCAACTTTTGGAATTTCCCTTTCAGGCCACTCTGTAGGAGGAGAAAAAAAATATCTAAAGTAGGAGGCTGTGTTTACCAAACACCCTTCAGAACATAAACTGGGTAGATCATCATGTTCTTGCAACATGATGTTTTCTTATCACAGATATGTTATAGGAGTTTAAAACTGATATTAAGTCGGGTCAAATTATCACTGGCCTGGGGTAAAATTGTATTTGTATGTAACCAAATTCAGATGTTGGATAAATTGCTGAAACTTCTTTTTAAAGATGCTGGGTGGCAATTGTACTTAGCCCAGCCATGTTTGGAGCTCTTATAACCGTAACAGCATCTGTCATTAACACAATTTAAAGTGTCCCATGAAATCATAGTGTAGAAATATTAATTTAAATCTGAATGGAAGCATTATATATTAGTAAATCTCTAGAGACTGTACAAGTATTGGGTATAACAATAATCAGTTGATATTACTCATGCGGTCTTGCTGGAAGGTATTTCCAGCCTTCTCATGCTTTTAATAACATTTACTGACAAATTACCACTAGCATAAATATTTCAGTGGGGATTCACTGATGTAAGGTAATCCCTAAAAGTTAGGAATGACTGATGTTCAGGTTTGTTCCTGTTATAGAATGTTAAACAGATTTTTGTAGGACCAAGGAAAGGGTGATCACCAGTAGGATTGGAGTAAAGCTCGAGAAGCCTTTGTGTTTCTGGAGGGCTTGCTTTGCAAAGGGTTCAGGCAGACTGAAAACAAAAGGATCCTGCAAAATGCAGCCTTTGTTCCCAGAAAAGAAAGACAGTGAAATCTGTTTCCAGGAGGGCAAGTGCAATCTAAACCCAGGAAGTTAAACTCAGTCATTTAATTCTCTTGTGTTTATGTCTGGTTTTGTTAATTTATTGTAAATTCGAAGGGACTTTACACCACAGGCACCATGACAGGGTTTGACCCAGGCAACAACCATCTGCTGGAAGGGAAAGACCTCTTGCCACCGTGGCTCGAGCACATGGCACATGAGCCTTGTGCAGCTGGCAGCTGAGCACAGGGATGCTGCTTCTTTGGAGCTCCTCCTGGCAGTGCCACTATTTATATACTATTCGGGATCCACTTTCTCCAACTGAGTGCTGATGTGTGCTGCACACCAGAGCAGCTTCATCCAGGAACTATGACCAGAGTTGGGGTGTGAGGTAGCCCCAGGCTCTAATCTCAGCACGCCAGTGCTCCAGCAGGTTTGCCTGCAGTGAAAGGTTCACAGAAGTTGCCATTTCCTTATTGTTGGTTTTGAGTTAATTCTGCTTAGTTCAGATTGCAGTCACTTCAGTCCTGACATCAAGGAGCAACTTCTAATTGTGTTTTTGATGCTAATTATTTATACCTGATTAAGAGCTATAGATTGCTTAAATATGAAACAGAAATGGATTGAAAATTGGTAGTGGGGTGGGAAGGTGAAGTACTTCTATTAAAAACAATCAGGAAAACGCCATCAGATTTGTACTCATACTAGTGATGGTTCTTATTTCGGCAAGCTCTCAGAGCATGTTTCTGAAGCAGCTTGTTCATGATGTTTTATATTTCTTAGTAATAAATGTTGCTTCTCCCTCCAAACTTCAAATATTTACACGTAAAGGATTAAGAGTGTTCATATCAAGCCTTTTTGTAAAAAACATCTTTTGTATCAAATAGAAACAAGAGCAATTCACACTTGCCAATGATACATTGAATACTACCTCAGTAGAAATAAAAATGGACCATCTCTATGCCTGTTTGTTTCTTGATACTTAGTTAAAATTCACCTTACAGATATCTATCAGATAACAAAAGTTGGATATACCTGCAAAATTGGAGATGTTTTCCTTTTTATCTTATGTGATGTTCTAGTAATAGGAGCCACAAAAATCCTGGGACTGCATTCTGTTTTGCAAAAATGATTGTCAGTGTCTGCTTTTGTTTGTGTCCTTAGTATGTCAGGTAAAGTACAGTAATGCCTGACCATTGTGATGATCAAAACCCAGGATTGAACCAACAAATGATGGTTCATATTTCTATAGATTAAATATTGTAACAGGAAAAAAAAAGTCTTTTCAACTCATGGGTATGATTTCACAGAAATAAGTCTGGACAGTGCAACTCTGACAATGTGAATTAAGATGGTGTGGTGAAGAAAATGTTCTACGATGATCTATACTTACACTATACACGTAGTTTTTCCTATGGGCCAGCCAACAACCAGTGCAAGGCACTGGGCTTGATCCTCCAATGTGGATGTGAAGTAAACTATCTTCAGTTGAATTATCAAATCACTCAAAATTCCCAGTGTGTGAAGAAGACCGTTAGCAACATGCTTTCTGGCATCACCTGTGTCCTGTCTAGACTATTTATAACACAGCATTCCCACCACAATGTCTCCAGGCTTCTATAATGAATTTGATCTACTCATGTTCCCAAATCCTTGCCTTCTCTCCCGCTGGATGTGGGAGCCTGTCATCTCCTTTATAATGACTACAATAAGTTGACTTGTTCCCAGTGCTATGGGCTGTGTTTCTGTGCTTCTGTCTGGCTGTGTCCCTTGGCCTACAGTAATTGTAAAACCTTGGAAGAGTATTTATTTGATGTGCATCTTGGCCAGCTGATTCAAGTTGCTTTGTAGTGGATCTGGTTCTCAAAATTACCCCTCAGTTTACAGGGATATTTTCCTCCCTGATGATCTTATTGACAAATTGTTTAACTACTACCAGTAGACCTTCCTTGCACCATCCACTCCAGAAATATTGTCTGTTCTTCTCTGTCCACAGTAACTCTCTCTGGCATGCAAGATCCATCTAAGGGTCCTTGGAAGGTTTGGACTTGGACACTGTTACTAACCTGCATATGTAAAGGTAGTTTATGGATATACTTCAGTATAAATACTTGGTAGGGCCAAATGATAGCTCTCCCTGCATGGCTCTGCCTCCAAAACATTTAGAAAAACATGAAGCTCTCCATATCTTCATGGTGAAGATTTCAGTCAAAAAGAAAAACCTAGATTTCTGAATCTGCAGATTGGGTACCCTAGATTTAGGTACGATTCTGGATCCAGTGCCAGACTCTATATGGACTGATAGTGCTTCACAGCTTTTGGAGTGCCTAAGGATTTAATTCTTGACTGAATACAAATTCTGTGTCCTCTACAACTTTATAAGTGCTGGTCTAGTATGAACTCATTCAACCAGATCAAACCCTTTAAAGTTTTTTTGAAGAGATGTCTTCATACAGCATGTTTTTTGACAGCTCAAGTACTGTCTATGCATACAGCTTGCTAAATCAGGCATCACCTAGCCTCCCACAGATGACACAGAGTCTCATAAAATATATGGACAGAATGAAATCTGTATTCTGACTAATTTGATAGACAGTTGTGAATCCACACTTTACCTTGATCAAGCTTGTATTAGTAGTTGATTCTATCTTAAAGATGGCTGATATGAAGGAAAGTGAACAGTCTCTGACCTGTTCATAGTGAAGTTTAGAAAAAAACAATTGCACTTTTTCTGATGTCAGTTTGTCTGAATTAGTGGAAGATGATGTCTACTTCAAGATGTTGGCTGAACTAACATTTTAATTACCGATGTAAGTGAATATGAATATTGACACACAGCTCATTTCTAACTAGACCTTATGAAATTCCTGAAAAACCTGAGCTACCAAGCATCATGATATTTCTGGAACATGTATTATCATTGCTTGTATTGTGGAAGGGGGATTTACAAAACTGGATCTGTAGGGGATAATGTAGTAACAGAGTGTGGGACTGCTAATTTCCATGTAGTCCTTTGCTGTAATCAAAAGAGTTTGGTTGATGCTTCTGCTGTGTAACCATTTCTTTTTTTTTTGTTTCTCCCTTGTACAACACTGGAATGCTCAAGCATTATAGCTGCAAAAGTTTGAAATGCTGTTTGCAAGTCAAACTGTTTCAAAGTAGCCCTGATGGGAAGGAAAACAAATATTCCCTTAACCTTCAATCTAATTATATCAGTCATTAAAACACAAGGAACAAAGAACAGTGTTTATTAAAATTCCCTTCTGTTGATAGCTCCTCTTAATAGTGTGATTCATATCAGCAGATGTTTAGAGGAATAGTATGCTTATGAATTAAGTTCACCAAATATTTTAAAATATTCTGGTACTCTCTATGATCTTTTATACTATCTATAGCAGAGGAGTTATTTTAATGATGCATTTTCATAAAAGTTACCTCTGTAGTAGTCCAACTTTGCACAGTCCATTAAATCTACAAACCTGATGAAATGACAGCATTTGATACTTGTCGAGTAACATCCAGAGCTGCATTGTATGCTCTTCAGATGAGCAAACAGAGAGAATAGAAGTGGCTGTTTTCAACTGAAGACTTAATTTCCTTTTGCTATGAGAATTCTTGATGCGGTAATCATAAATTAATAACTTAATTCTGAGATTATTAGTACTACTGGCATCTATTTCAAACAATGAACCCATCTGCTTTTGTAGGGGCATTGCATAGGTACACACTTCTCTAGATAATTTACTTTCTTCATAGGTCTTTTCTCCTTCCCTGTGCTGCAAGCAGGTGCCACTATCCCGAGTTTGTGAACAAGGTGACTATTACACTGGCTTCAAAATACTTATACTGTGCTTTGGAAAGATTGGTTTCAGGCTGTCTGGTGATCAATAGAGATGAACAGGAGAACAAGAGTACTCTGCTTTTTAGCCAAAATGTGCACCTGAGTGGATATTTCTCTGTAATTTAAGTATTTTTCCACGATAATAACTAGAATAGCATGTTGATGTCAATTTCTTTATTACAGAAATTAGACAGGAACCATTTATTGGATTCAGTTTTCACTTTTTACTTCCTGATGATAATAGCTTTGTTATAATTAAGAGTTTTAAAAATCCTTAAACTTCAGCATTTATTCTAGAGGTGATTTCAATTTTCTCTCATCTTTGCTTCCATAAGCAGGGTCCTGCACTTTGGCCATAACAGCCCCCTGCAGCGCTACAGGCTGGGGACAGAGTGGTTGGAGAGCCATCAGACAGAAAGGGACCTGGGGGTTCTAATCAACAGGAAGCTGAACATGAGCCAGCAGTGTGCCCAGGTGGCCAAGAAGGCCAGTGGCATCCTGGCCTGGATCAGGAATAGTGTGGCCAACAGGACCAGGGAAGTGATTCTGCCCCTGTATTTTGGAAGTAGTTAGACTGCACCTTGAGTACTGTGTCCAGTTCTGGGCACCTCAGTTTAGGAAGGACACTGAGGTGCTGGAGAGTGTCCAAAGAAGGGCAACAAGGGCAACAAGGCTGGTGAAGAGACTGCGGTACAGGCCCTATGGGGAGTGGCTGAGGGAGCTGGGGCTGGAGAACAGGAGGCTCAGGGGAGACCTCATCACACTCTACAACTACCTGAAAGGAGGTTGTAACCAGGTGGGCATCAGTCTCTTCTCCCAGGCAACCAGCAGTAGGACAAGAGGGCACAGTCTTAGGCTGTGCCAGGGGAGGTTTAGGTTAGACATTAGAAAGAAATTATTTACAGAGAGCGTGATCAGACATTGGAATGGGCTGCCTGGGGATGTGGTGGATTCACCATCCCTGGAGGTATTTAAGAAGAGATTGGATATGGCACTTAGTGCCATGGTCTAGTTGACAGGGTAGCGTTGGGTCATGGGTTGGACTTAATGATCTCAGAGGTCTTTTCCAATTCTGTAATACATCAAAATGAAAATTCTGATTCTGTAATACACCAAAATGAAAATTCACTGTGATAAAGCTTTAAAAACTTCTTAAATATTTTTAAGCAGTATGTTTGTCTGCAAAAAATGGAAGCTGTGTATGCTACTAGTCTGATAGAGAGAGTAACAGTTCATTTTCCTCTCTTGGTGTTCATGCCACAAGGCCTCCAACTTGCTTACAGGATGATTCGGGTATAAGCAAAATGAAGTAGTCAGAGCAATCAGCATGGGACTAAGGGGCTCCATCTCTCAGAGAGGTGCTGTGTTGCACATTTCTGCTGCACAACACTTGTCTACCTTTATAGGGAAAGACATGTTGCTCTTGATGGACATGATGGTGATAGCATATGCTATTGATGCAATCCTTCTAAGTTGGGGAATTCTAACACGTAAACCAGGTTACTGAGGCTTGTATGAAATTCAGGTCACACCTGACACAAGAAAGACAAAGGAGATGACTTCTGGGAAGCTGCATATCCCAGCAGTAAAAGACAGAGCAAGAACAAGCTCCTTAAATTGAGTTACCTAAGCTCCATTGTATACAAGTGTCAGCTGGTATCTGAACTCTGTCATGTTTTGTGGCTGTGAATATGAAGACCATTCAGACTGAAAAGAGCACAACAAGAACACCAAGTATAGGGCTGGTGGTAAGAAAACAAACTGTTCAGGGAGCAGGTGGAAAGCCATAGGGGCCAAGCACCTTAACCCCACTTCAAGCATGCCTACTCCTCCAGCAGCAGAAGGCAGCTGTAACCATGGTAGATCCTGAGGCAGCTCAGAACTACTGGTAAGACATGTAGATCCCTTAACACTGGGGTATAGTCTGAGACTGCCAAAGCATTTCTGTTACACTTGAAAAATCTTTATTCAATAAAAAATTTGTATTATTTCCTCAATTGTGCCTCTGATATCCATATAAATAAGGAGTGGGCTGCTGAGCTACCTGCTATAGAGGTATATTGAGACAGAAATGACAAGGAAGTTGTTTCAATACCTAACCTTCCAGAGTTCTTCAATAACTAACTTCTCTCATTTGAGAGAATAGTGCTGGTTCCTTCTTTTTCAGCCTATTTCATGTTCTGATGGGCTTTGTGCCTTTTGCCTCTAAAATCTGCCC
This sequence comes from Neopelma chrysocephalum, assembly GCF_003984885.1. NCBI lineage: Eukaryota > Metazoa > Chordata > Aves > Passeriformes > Pipridae > Neopelma > Neopelma chrysocephalum. The sequence goes on from NW_020897689.1 coordinate 12,007,872, forward strand.
CTCGCCTTTTTCTGTAAAAAGAAAAGCAGAGGAAAGAATTTGGTTCTGGCAGATTTTTATTTCACTGAAGTGCACAATTAGTATATAATTTATAGAACCACACAAGTATCTTCCATCATAACCCATAAAAAATGTTCCTAGTTTCCAAAAGTCAGAGTGAGTGGAAAAAAGGAGAAGCCTTACAAAAGTATCCAAAAACTGAGGAAAAACTGTCATGAAGAAAAAAATGCCTGATGTTATCAATGTACACAACTTGTTTTCAGGAATGAGTTTCCACAGGTTGTTGAATCACAGGTAAAGGATCTTTGTTTTAAACAAACAAGTCTTGGATTATCTTAGCATTGACACAGACAGTAGTACACTCAGTTCTAGCTGGAGCAGAATAAACATCTTTGCTCTGCACATAACAATACAGGCTACAGTGTGACTAGACCTTTCCAGCTGAGAGGGCTGATTCCATAAAGGTAGATTTGCATAGAGCTCTGGAAGATGCTCCCTTATTGATGCAAGTCTGATGGCATCAAAAAAAAAACCCCAAAACAAAAAAGGATATTTAAAAACCCTAAAGAAGTTGTAACTAGTTTTTTCCCCTGAAGCTGTCATGCAAATAAGGTTTTCAGTAGGCTGCTGTTTTATGTGAAACTAAATAAGGGTTGCAAACCAGTGCTTCAGATTTGGTTCTGTGATACTGTAAATGCATTTAAATTAAGGATATTAATTTCTACTTAAACTCGGACCAGAAGGATTTGCTCATTGCTAGATCTTATGGGAGCAACATGCAGTAAGTCATTAATAGTCTGCTTTTATTTTTGAAATATTACATTCTTCTCCATTTTGCTTTGAGCCTTACACAAAAAACCACTTCCATTGTTGAAAATTAACAGCAAAACCCAAATAATCCAGTATTGCATGTATTTTGGAAAATGAATATGACCTGATTTAAAATATAGAGGTAAAAGCACCAGTTGAATTCAGTAATTGCCAGCAGGCAATGTTATTGCATGCAGAAAATTGACTAGTACATCCAATATAAATTATTGATGCACTCATATTGACTTACTCTGACTTTGATGGATAGAAAATGTGACACTATTGTAATGTGCATATTGTATTAATAACATGACTAATCAAAGATAATTTTTAACAAACTATGACATAAGGCCCTAAATTATTGATGGATAACAGTTTAGAGATGGTTAGTGCATTAGTTGAATGTGTTCATTTCACTGACCATTTGGTCTGGTCCCATCTGCCACAAGTTAGCTTCCTCATCTCTCTAGTACCCATTCAGGTGCATTTGGAGCAGCTGGGATATTAGTTCTCTATGGAGAAATAAGATCTCACCATGATTTGCCAATGCTCCCTGCAGTTCCATGCTCCCCAGCAGCCTCTTCAACAATAGGACAAGGCCCTTCTCAGTTCCAGGTCTAATAATTTAATCCCATAAAACAATGTAACTTAGTCCCTCAGAGAGCCCAACCTTATTAATAAAAAATGCAGGCATACAATTTACATTGTTATAGTGACATTCCTCAATATTGCTTTTTTTTTTCATTCTGTCAAAAGCTGCTTAAAAAAAGAGAGACTTATTCAAGGAAATAATGTGGCCATTTGAGGTAGTTGGCCTAGGATTATAGCATGTAAACTAGGAAAAGGTGGGGGTGGGGGAGGAGCGATGTGAGAGTTAGGGGAGCTACTGTATTAAAGGAGATCTGTTTCCTTAATTCTTTAATTTGGAGTACTTACAACAAAAAACAACAGAGTATGGATTTCAAAACAATAAAAGTTCTCTTTTGATCCTCTTTGCTGAAGGACTTTTCTTAATACTAGTAGCATCCTTTAGCAATCTGTTAGACAGTGAGTAAGGACAATTCATAATGTGGCTCAAAGCACTAAAACAAGTGGCTTCCCATGACTTTCATTTAAGTTTTGTGGTACAAATCAGCCCTCTCTATCATGCAGTGTTTGCAGATTGTATCCATTTCCACAGATGTTTTAAGTTAGATGATGTTCTTTGTTGTTAACCCTGAACTAACATCTCAAGAGGAATGCCAAAAAGGAAGCAAACGGTTGGAAGGCTAAAGAAAACATTACCTGATGGCAAGCATCTTTTGAAAGAAAATACTTCTCATTGCCGACCTTCAGCAGGGGTGGTGGGAAACAATGCTCATAACAGACATCTTGGTAAACCTTCCAGAACTCCCCCTCCACCCTGCTGGTTTTCTGCTGTATAATGGCTTTGAAAATGTCTACATTTTCTGAGACCAGCTTTTAGACTAGGCACTTTCTCTTTATGCTGGAAGACTTGCCATACTCCCACATGGCCTTCTAGGCTGAATCAGCTTGCCCACCTAAGCAGCACTCTGTATGCTTACACTGGGTCTCTGCTAAATGGGCTAGCAGCAGTCAAGGCATGAGTCAGAGGATGAAGTCAGGCTCTGAATGAGCAAAAAGATATGTCAAAGAACTATTTAATTAATGTCCTTATTTCTGAGTTTCCATAATCAGAGAGGGTACAATTTTACTTGTTTTTCCTTTAGGTAGGCTGCAATTTACTCTTCCCACTGAAACAGAATGAGGTAGGTCTGAAAAAGTAGGGGAATTTCAGGAAGTATTCATATAGCAAACCACTGTTTACTGTAATAACACAGACCAAGCAGACTGTGATGAAAAAGTGTCTGGATTTTCCATGTAGTTCCTGAAAATCAAGGGAGTGTTTCTGTCTTCATCGTCACTTGCCTCTTCACTTTCCAAAAACAGTAGGAAAGACTTCTCCAGAGGTAGGTTTTTGGTCCTAGTGGCAGGTGAGAGATTATTAAGGGCAACTAGGAAATGTCACTTCCCTGCTGTGGTGTGATTCATCGTATGTGACTAACATATGACAAAGGAAGCTGTGATGAAGTTTGCAGCTTTCCAGCTGTAGTGGCACACACTGAGGTCTGTGGCTCTTCAGCTCAGTCATTGCTGGGGGAATTCTTGGGAACTTCCAAGAGCCCAAGCTAGACTATTTCCCTTTTACTGATGGAAACGCCACATTTGGCTTACCCAAATGTGCCAGACATGATTAACCCTCAGGATTCATAAAAGCACTTCTGGAAAACTGTTTTTTTCCAAAGGATTTCATATGTATAAAATTAGATGACCTTGCTTTTTTTCTTTCTTTCTTTTTAAATGACACAAGGAGACTGTGTCCATGAGACAGCTTAACCATCAAATTTTAGCTCAATATAGTGTTCAGATCTCACAGGTTGAACACGGCTGTGATATCAGTATGTGATTTTAGGAAGCATGGCACAATGTACAGAAGGGACAAAAACGTGTTTTCCTACTGCTGCTGGCAAAAGGAGTACTTATTTTGGTATTCTAACTGCTAGAGAGCATATGATCTCCAACTGTTTCTTCCAGAAGAATTAAAAATTGTCAAGTGGCATTCTGCCTTCTTCCTGCATTTTATCGAAACAGCTGGCTAAACTTCTGCTCTCCCTCACCCTTCTGCTGGAGCCTGGTTTTCAGTCACCAGCTTGCTTTTTTGCCTATCTACTTAAACACTGTTTACAAGTTATTAATCTAGGCAAAGTAAGACATTCTGCAAGGTTTTGCAATGAAGCACAAAAATTGTGTGGTGGATTTGTCAAAACACACTTGAACAAGGACTGAGATCTGACACTCCTGGTGTAAGTTGAAAGGTTTATCCATATTGACAGAAGTTATTAGATCCCTGTACAATTTCGCAAATACACAACATGAACAGTCTAATTTGTGAAAAGAAACCTTAAAAGAAGCTCAATTTTTTCTGAAGTATATATTTTATGATTAAATTGTTTGTTCCCATGTCAGAGAAATCTGTGTCTATCTGCATGTTTAAATCCTCAGTGTAATGCAGTTAGCTTTACATTGAGGACAGAAGGCAAAGGTTTAGATTGTACTACGCAACATCCCTGAGACTGCAGTGTCACAGGCCATACAGCAACGTGAAAAAAAATGATGTAGCATAGGCAATGTCTCACCTATGTAGAGCAAACAACACAGAGTTAAAGGTATCCCAGGGTAGGATTTATTTACCCATACAGACTGTCCAGCTAATGCACCAGATCCTAATTAGAGACATTGGCCAAAGTGCTCTGTCATCCCAGTATGAAAAATATGGGCTCACTGGTGGTCTCAACTGCCCTTCCCACTCACACAGCAGTGACAAAACCATCTTGCCCATCAGCATACCATTGCTTAAGGATGGTACATTAAAAAGGTATGACTAAAAACCTGATGTGGTTTTACATGCAGGTTTCTAAGCCTCTCTAACATGTTTTCTGAAGGGACTTGGGTTTCATTGGCTATAGCTATATTATAATGAGTCTGTGCTTAAGCCCAGAGCATGTGGACACAAGCCCAGGCTGTGGCATCGACATTCAGCAAGCTCCAGTGCTTGGGGAGAGAAAGCCTGATCCCTCCCACCTTCCCTCTTAGAGAAAAGCCACGTCCCTCCTGCCTGCAGCATGAAGTGGCTTTGTGCAGTTGTCCCAGTCACCAGCCTGTACACACAATGCCTTACAGCGACCGCACCTTGCCAAATTCAGTCAGCAAAGCTGGGCTGGAGTCATTGCAAGAGAGAATACCACATGTAGTGAGGACAGAAGGGGTGCAACAGGAAGCCCAGGGTGGCAACAAGGAGGTGGGAAGGGTGCTGTGCCCTTGGTGGGGCTCTGGCCGGTGCTCTGCTGAGCAATGCAGTTGCTGCCTCTGACTCTGGCAGGAATGTAACACCTCACACTAAGGTTACAATCACTTGATGCCAGCTGGACATGCAAGTTAGATCTTTAATATCAGGGAAAAAATGTCTTGTTTCCTCTTTTTAAATTGATAAATTTGGTGCTTTCTCCTGCTAAATAGCATACAATTATTTCAACTTCTACTTCAAAAGCATTTGAAAATATGAAAGTGCTACCTGTTTTATTTGATCAGTGGAGATGTACACTTAAAAGGAAGTCAAGCTGTTTTTTGTTTACTATGTCCAGTTTACTCATCTAGCAAGATGATGCATTTATCTGAAGAATGGTTTCTTTGGCCCTGTGTCATGGAATATATGGAAAGAAGAATATATCCACAGTTACTGCAATCTCAAATTACTGATTTGTTTTAATGAAATTAAACTCCTTACAAGATTGCCCCAGAACAATATAACGATTTGAAATGCAATGTGTGCACTGGGATCTTTACATTAGCAAATAAATCTGGGAAAATAAATGTATCCATTTGTCTGCCTTGCAGGGATATTCCTGAGGAGGCAGCTGCATGCTGTTTTGTTTCATTGTGTTGTTTTGGTTTTAACCAGCTTGGCTTTCTTTTCAGCCATGCTGCAGGACAGGAAGGCTCCATTTCAGTGGTAAAAATGTTTCATTTTAGCCAAAAAAATAAATATGTCAACTCCACCAGAGAAGTTGTAAGACTGCATAGTGCAGCTCTATTTACAGTAGGATGGACTACAGCAGCACATCACTGAGAGTCTTCACCACTTCCCCACTGAGTTCCAATCCTGAAAGCACCCTGTAAGACTCAGGTGGGTTTTATTGTGCTAGTCTTCCTGAAACCACTAAAACCCCATTTGCCAAGTTTAAATTTCATAGAAATAATAAACAAGAGCGACCAACGTGCATCATCACATGGATATAAAACCTTTAGAGATGGCTGAAATTAACCGCTCAAATAAATTCTACCGAAACTAAATATAAATGAGGAATTCAACACTTAAAATAAACAAATAAAAACATTGAGAAGTCCTAAGCAGATGATGAGAAACTTTCAGCACATAAATTATGTATCCCATTTAAGGACCAAGCTACAGATTTTAATGGGGAACAAGAAGAAAAATATCAGAAATATCTTAGATGAAGTAGAAATGTAAATTCTTTCCTAAATTGAGATCATGCCTCTGAAATTCAACAAATTTAGGGGTTAGCCTCAAGAATCCCTCCTTTAGGAAAAGTTTCACTGACCAATCACATGCGATGAAGAAAACAAGAACTGTAGGCAGCTGAGAATGTTGTATCTGACTTTAGATATCAGCTAATGTGACTGAAAAAAATTGGTTCCCAAAAAGGAGGCTAATAAATCCTATTTTCAAGTAATTGTTTGACTAACTCCACAGGAGGGCAAACCTTGGGAATGCGATCACACAGCTGCAAACACACTTATAACTGCTACACATCTCATCTCTTGACTTTGCCAAGTAATATACCTTTCTCTCCTGTATCAATCTTCAGAAATGGGGAAAAGAAATAAAACAACCGATAAACAAATTCTTATTTTTCACTTGGAAATTGGAGACTGCCTTCATTCTTTACTTCCATTACTTCACATGCAGATGCACCTACATAAAAACTGTTACATTTTCTTTAAAAGATATCTAGGCTAGCAGGTGCTTCATCTAATTTTTATTTCAAATTTTAAGATGTTTTGAAGAAAGAGATACTCAACACCTTCTAAAATCACTGTCTCAGCTCCCCAGATGGTGAAAAGAAAGGTATTTCTAGATAGCTAGCTTAGATATAGGATCTAACTTTTGGACGCTTAGGTTAAATAAGATAAATCCCATCCCCAGCAAAGCTCTGCTGCCAATTGCAGATAAATAAATGCTCTGTCTAAAATCTCCAGTGTGAAGATAAACTGGTGTTTGGAATATATTGGCATCTTTGCTGGTTTTTCTGATCACAAAAATAATAATTGTACCTGTCAACCTGGGATATATATATTTTTTCCCACTCTGTGTCTAACTGCCATTACTGCTAGTAGGAGATGTATGTGGGTATTGAGAGCAGAATATACACTAGTTTCAAGTACTTGAATTATTTTTACTTAGCATGGAAATATGATTAGTTGTAATGAGAATTCAGGATTCAATGAAGGTGAGGTAGCTTAATGGTGAGAATTTAGTGCACTTTTACAATCTGATTAACTTAAAATGTCTCAACTTATAGCTTTTCCAAGCAGACATAATGGACCTTATTCAATAAGTTTGCTTAATCAGGTGTTACTTGCAGGGAAATATTACCATTCTTCTAAAAATAAAAGATTGTGTTTCCATGTGTTACTACTGGGCTTTTTCCTTTTCTTCCTGTGGAGGGAATTTCTGATATAGCCCTGAAATTATTTTATCAATGTCTTTATTTCAGTGAAATCAAAACAGCCTGTAGAACTAGTTCCCCTATGTTCAGGTTTTCATATATATATATATATTAGGATAGTAGTAACTTGAAGATATATTAGCTTCAATAAACACTCTTTGGCAGAAATATCATAATTAACAAGCCATGGCTTTGCAGGAACCAGGGAAGCCATAGTCTTCAAGGCTGAGGCACTGAAGAATGGGCCTCCTAAACCTGGCTTTGTCACTAACTCATCACGTTGTTTCAAGCAGCTTGTCACTCCTCTGCCTCAGGGTCTTTATCTTTAAAACTGAGGCAGCAATACCCATATTGCAGGACAAACCATGACTGTGGCCATGACTGTCTGCTTGAACAAGCTGTATGAAAAAGCTTAGCTGGTATTGGCACTACAATGCATTGTCTGTGCCTTTTTCCACATGAAGAGCACAGTCTCTTTGTTTTGGGTGCAGAAATGAGAATAAGTTTGTGAAAATGGCCTTGGTATGTCTGCTTAAGGGCACAGACTGGGCCCACTTTGCTCCTTGCAGAGTGCTGCACTGAGCATAAGGCACAGGCAGAGTTGAGAACACTTCATTTTGTGATCCCAATATTTTAAAGCTTTTCTCAGGTGCAGTTTTATGCTCATGATGGGATTAAGGAGTCTCAACTAAGAAACGTAGTCTCCAGGAAGAACACTTGTAATTTTGCGGTTTTGGGTTTTTTTTTTCATTTTACACATATTGTGTTTATGTATATGCAAACATATTTGAAACACCTAATAAAGAAAGCCTCATTCCTCCTTTCCATGTTTAAATGTCAAGACAAACTCAATACTTACCATATTACCAAAGCAGGAGGGTATGAGGAACCAGAAGAGTGTCTTACACTTGTGATGCCTTGTGGTGTGCTGTGTTGAGCTGTATACTTATCTGTGTTAACTCAAGCTTCCTAAACACTAATTTTCCAGTCTAAGCCAGCTGAACCCAAACACAGCACTTCCTCTTATCTGAAAAGTAGTGTTTAGGAAGGTGTCGTGTTCTGTCCTTTGGAAGCATTTATTTTTTTCCACTGAGTATATAGGGGCCTAAATGACCATTTTAGTCTAAAATTATGGAAGAAGTTACAGTAGCATTGAGCAAAATGATACCAGCCTTCAGGTTGCTTGAAAACATTAAAAATGTAAAAAAGTACTGTACATATACAGAATGGGTTTAAATATATTCATAATTCACTTTCATCCCCATAAAGAACAAAGTTGCTAATGTTATAGAATGGCTATGGATAATTTTGAATGCCTTTTTTTGATAGAAAACACAGGCATTGCTGGGGAAGGCATGAAAAATATATAGATTTCTGACTGAAGGTTTATCACATGAGAAACCACTATCATTGAACAGACTGGTACCCTATGCAGAAATACTAGGCCAAACAAATGACTAACATGTTAGGAATGACAAAAATCTGTCATCTCACTCTATCAGCATCTCACCATGTTCTTTTTGTGCTGCCATTTAGTATCAAACACAAAGCCTATGGTATGCAGAAGACTAAAACAAACAAACAAACAAAAACCAAAACCAAACAATCAAAAACATTTTTGAAAGAATAAAATTATTCAGGACAGGGTAAAATTGTAGTGAAATTTCTTCTCATTTTTCAAGCTGTGCTAGAGGTACTTAAAAAAATAAAAAATAACTGAAAAAAAATTGAAATGTTGTAAATCCTCTCCTTCTACATTAACAGTACAAAATATTGAATACTGTAATCCATATTCCAAGATTCAAACTGATTAAAGTTTTGTTTGGGTAAGTAGGAAAGATCACATCTTGACATCACTTGCCAAGTGGTACTTCTTACTGATGAATACAGGAGATCAGTTGTGCCATTTCAATCTGTCAATTCCTAGACTATATATCAGAAAGAAAAACTAATCTGAGACTGAAATGATAAAACCATTGAAATCCAACATAGAATGAAGAACTTAAAAAAAACCTAAGAAGCAAGTATTGTGGTTAGTGCTCTAACTGCAGCAAGAAACTGCCAAATGGCAACGTGACAGAAGTAGTTTAGAGATGATTCTATGGCTCCTGGTGCTTGAAAAAGTTTAGGGTTATTTTGGATTTTGATCCAGAAGGTCATTCCTTATTCATAACTAGAGAAGTCATTGGAGCTGTTCTGCCCTCACTGATGATGCCACTGGAAAAAAAGCATCACCCCCAGCTTTTGATTTCCTTCACTTGATAATATGAGTTTTCCTTTGTCTCATGTACATACACTGAGAATTCACTTTTATTGCTGCAAATGGTTGTCACAGAAAATGACATTTTGTCGAGCAGGCATTTTGGGTGATATTCAGGGTACTGTTATGATATTGCTGTCTATTTTGGAGTCTGACATAGCCTGTGAAACTCCACACACGTTCAGAGAAAGTCACCTTCCTATTGTCCCTGTACCATACACACATATAGACATGTATATGTTTTTGAAAACTAGAGCTTTTAGTGATTGGCTTAGCTAGCACCATCCTTAACAAGCTTGTTTTAGTCTATTACTTCAAATTAATTTTTTAAGACTAAAGCATTAGAGAGGATGTCTGCTGGGGCTGCAGTTGGAAAGACAAGTCTGAGGGCTAGTTTATGAAATAAAAACAGCACATAAGGGAAGAAAATTGCCTAAAGGAAACATACTTCTGTTTGAATAGCAGGCGAGAGGTGGGAGGAAACCTTGTTAAAAAAACAAAAACAAGAACAAAAACAAAAACAGGGAAAAATGTCCAGATCCTCTTTAATATCCCAAACTGAAACTGAGTTTTTTCCAGTTTTAATGTATCCTACACATTTTTCTTATCACAGTGGTTGACTTTTGAGAATTGCTGGTAAAAAAAACCCTTAAAAATTGCCAGTGCTTTAGGGTTTGTGTCCTGCCCACTGATACTTGGGAGGTGGGGTGCAGAGCATGCTGTTGTTGTCTCTTTTGTAGTTGCCTCTTTTGTAGCTGCGCCCCTCCATTTGATGCATCTCATATGACACACGGTAGGGAAATGTCATTTTGAGTACAGCTTGGTGCACCCATTACACTTAGCAAGTCAAATTCCAGGTTCCCAGAACATTCCCCAAAGTGGAGTTTTATTTGTAAGATAGAAAAGAATAAGAAAGCAGACGTGACAATCAGAAGATTGTCATCAATACCAGACTGTATGTGCTGGTTCCTTTTCCCTTATCTTTACCTTTCCCTTTTCTTTTATTCTTTTCTTTCTGATTTTTGGACTTTGAAAGCTTTTAGTTAATATCTAAAAGTAAATTATTATTTCTTAAAGAAAACTGATATTCTTCTGTGATTCCAAGATCTGGAGGTTAAAGGAAACACTGTTCAATACCATGAGGTTCGTGCTATCACTGAGAAACAGGAAAGCTGAGTCTTAAAGTGTGTCCAGAGCCTGTAGCTCTGACTATACTCAAACCCTGACTCCCTTTGGAGAGATCCCTCATATTAGTCAGGTGCAAACAGAGCAGGTAGTATGGGACATTCGTGAACAACGTTTTTCTAATAGAAATATTCATCTAGATGAAAGGAGAAATAGGAATGGCTACACTGATGTGATTTGTGTGTACAGACCTCCAAAATTGTGTCTGTGTGACACAGGCTACTGTGAGTTGTGATTTTTGGATTTACACATACCTAAAATATTGTCAATGTAACCTCAGTCTGGAAAATGTGTCCATTTTTTTTTTCTCTGTTGGGCTCATTGCCTGTAGTTATCCAGGATTTGTTTAGAACTGCAATCTCCAACTTTCAAATTTACCCCTGCATCCTCATGCTAAACTTGTTATTTAGCTAATACATATCATGCATATAATTCTTACCAGGTCAAATCCACTAATTAACACTGAACAATCGTTAATATGCTCCTCCTGGGTAATTCTACCAGAGCAAATGTCAAAAATTAGATAAGGACACCATCAAAATGACCAGAAACTGGTAAGATTACTATTTTAAACTGACAAAGAAACTCTCCTAGAAAAACAAAACCTGTGAAGCTGCATCCATGCTGCATCATGTAATCCTTTGTGGAAGAACTGGACAATCAGAGGAATTCCATACCTCAGCTCAGAGTAGGTTTGTGCATATGCACATGTACGTAGAGTTACTTTAAATGTATACTACTCTCTCTCCCAAATGTAAATTGGAAATCAGTTGAAGAGTTTGTTGTCAATTGAGTGATACTCACATTTAACTCCTTCTCTACAAAGTGACTGTGTTCAAAGTGGGACAGAAACATTTTTTTCCTGAAGTGATTAAAGAAAAAAATTGCTGAAAATTATGGCTATATTAATTTTTAAATTATGCTTAACAAAATAATTCCTGCTAAACTTCCTCTTTCCCACCCTCACCCCCCTCAAAGAAAAAGTGCATTTGAGGATACAAAATGTCATTGAAACCCCGAGAACAAAAATATTTCAAACTGCTCTGTTGCTAGCATAGTATGGCTATAGCAAAACGCATAGTAGTGAGTTGGAATCATATCATCCTGAGCATCTGCACTACTCCTCCTTGGAGAGTGCATACTAATCATCTCTCTTCATGGTCAGTAACCACATAAGGACAACACCAGACGATGCCAGTGGTTTTGGTCCTGTAGCATTTATATGCTTTCCTGCAAAGATAGTCATGCCAGATAATATTCGTCAACCTTGTCTTTGGTCTTCTCTCTTGATTGAGGCAGATGTTTATTTTCCATCTGCACTATATGTCAGTGCAACTGCAGCCTTCATCTGGCAAAGGGTGCCTGTAATATTATGAGGCCATCACATAAGCTGCTGGAAAGATTACTCTTGTGAATAAAATCAGTTTATAGCTAAAAACATTTATTCTTCATTTTGATAAGCCCTTAACAAATGAAAATTTGCTTCCTTACACTTTTGCCAAGCATAGGACCATGTTTATTTCTAGCTATATGGGTCACGAAGGATTCCCAGCTGTTAGACGGAGTCAGTTGTGCATTGCTGCACTCAACAACATCTGTTTCACAAAAACAGTATCCAGCTTTTAGCGCTCAAATGGAGGTTATACCATATGCCAGCAGACCACTTAGTTTTTACCTTGGGAACCAACTTTACACTAGTCAAGGTAACAGAGGAAGTACTGAGTATTTAAATGCTACCAGGCTTCAGTCATATCTTCATGTGCTCTTGTCATTTCCAACTATATATAGTAAAATTAGTTCCAAGCATATACCGCAAGCTGTTCCTCTGTTTAATTATTAACTGGAAGAAAGTTTGTTTGCAAAACAGTTAAAATGTTTTTTGTGATAGACTCTGATGTTGAAAGTGGTGCCATAAGATGCTTCTGCAAATACAGAACCTTGTTAAAATGTCAAATAATATCAGCTATCAACAAAGGCAGATCAGGCTGAATACCCTTTAACTACTGAGCAGGATGTTAAAAAGCCATACTACCGTGGAACTCTTCAGAGCCTCACAAACCATTCAAAATGTCTGGCGGTGTTACACTACCAGGATGTTTTTGATTATGATTTATGTTGTGCTACCAACTGTCTGCTTTCCCCTCATTTTGTTTTAATCACTTAATGACTCTCTAGAAATAAAGTTTTAAAAATACGTATTTTTGACAGCAACAGATAAATTAGTTTGAGAGAAATGACTCTGGTGGGTGAATCATTCTCTAAGGAGAATACCAAATAAATTTATGCCCTTAATGGCTGCAGAAGGACAGTTGTTGCTGGTAAACATTGCCTAGTATTGTATTGCATTTAGTGATACAGTAAAGCAGATTCGTTTGTCAATCATGCAAATGCTGATGATGATGTTTTCTTGCAAAATTCCTTAACGCCCAGTAAGATATTTTCAGTAGCACATGGATTAAATTTGGTGTGTACTCCAGAATAGCTACAAGACTCCCATTATACTTGATTCTACCAATTGTATCACTGAAAATGTAGATTAGGTCCATGAAGTGAATGAGATAGATTCTGTTAACACAGACAGATTTTCCCTGTGTGTGATTCAATTGGCTGCAATGAAATTATGCTTCATTTTAATGACGCAAAAAGCCAGTCATGATGCTACAGACCAGTTTGCTCCAAGTCCTGTCCTTAGTTTGTAAAACTGAACAATAAGATGATTCAAGTTGCATAGAGAAACTGCTTTTATTTATTTCCCTGACATTGCACAATCAAGTGAGTAACAGATACATATAATCAAATAGATTCTATCCTGACAACTTCCAGGAGAGCAGTAATAAATTCACTTGGTCCTTTTTAACTCTTCTGTAAACATCACATGTATGTAGCACAAGTTGTATGTGGTTTAGGCTTGTTTCTTTACTTGTCTTCTGAGCTGCACTATGGACATTCCTCAAGCTCTTCTTGTTCTTTTCTACTGTTCATGCTTTTCTTTTGAATGAAATGATGTGGTGTTCACATGCTGATATGGAGTTTACATCCTGATATAGAGCAAGGTATAGCCTTGCAAACACCTCCAATAACAGATGCTCTAAGTTCCATACTACAGACAATGCCAGAGTCTGACAAAGCCATGCTTTTGGGAAATGTGTCAATAAATCTACAAAGCACAAACCAAAACTCTAAGTATGCCAAGTCATAAATTATACTAAGAATTCAGGGGGCTTGTTTCCACAAGGGACACCAACAAAAACAAAAATTCCAGGGCAGATCAGAACATCAGAGGCTGCAAATTTGTGAATAAGATGATGTGACCTCATGGTTTAATTTATGTACCCTTTTGCAGAAAACATGTTTTGAAGCTTCAGAGAAATATGTTTGGAAGAAAAATATGATTGCCTAGTTTTTAAAATTCAGGTTGGTTACTTGATAAATAGAAAATCATCCCAGATAGCTAAGGCCAAGCTGCTTTAGCAAAACTGAAGTCAGAGGAGTGACATCCATTTATACTGCATCAGGACTTGGCTTTTGTTGTTTTTTTATTTTGCTCACTGAGGTCAGGTACAGAACTAAGCAACTCCTGCAACACCACTTACTTAAATCATGGGTGGCAAATTGAGTTTTCAAATCCGTTTTCTGTTTCCAAACCTTTAAGAAATCATCCAGCTAAGAATAATCGACTCAAAGGACAGTATGAAAACTTCATGCATTATAAAACCCAACAAATTCCTGAAATTTTCAGTTCTATCCATTTATGATGGGAAAAAAAGTCCTCTTTCCTTATATTTTGAATATTCTTTTTCCTACCTTCATCAACATTAAGTTCTTTGGGACACTGATGCCTTTCTGTAACTCTATATCATGACCGTGTTTGGCTAATTCTGTATTAGGAGGAGTAACAGTTTAGTTTGTTCTTTCCTCAAGGGCTAAAATTACTGAGACTTTGGGTTTACCATTTTTGTCACCAGCTATTTTCTGAATATTCACACCCTCCACAAATTAAAACAGGATTTTTATTTTAAAATTAAGTGACCTTTGCAGAAATTAATGGTACACTATCACTTTACAGATTTCATCCTAGACTGTACCTCATTTTTCAAGGAAGATGGGAAATGTTTTGTTTTTCAGTCTTCAGAAATTTATAAGCTGCTGGGATATCTTCCCTGCCATTCATTATTGTTTGGCATCTAGCTCAGTTTTGAAGTATTGGCCCTTGCTCCACTTGGAAAACATGAGGATTCATGGAGATGAAAATAATACTGGGTTGTCTAGTGTGCTGTGAATATCGCTTTTCCAAATGAAACAACAGCAAAAATTATTCACTTCTCAATCCACAGCCTTATCACAGATTTTTTTGCAATATTTCTGACCAATCATGCTGAACTTACAACAATAACTCTGAACAGACAGTATACAGAGGTGCTCCTGCCCCAATAGAAATAGGAAAGCTGTTAAGTTCATTAGACTCATTCTGGATTTTGAAACTTTGCCCTTTCCTCCTACTGAATCATTGCCAGGAACAACCCTTCATGTCCCTTTTCAGACCTTTCATTTCTACAATGCATCTGTACAGCCTTGCTCCACACAAGAAGAATTGCATGGGTACTTTGAAAGCCCATCTTTGGTCTGGGGTGTCTGTGCTGCTGCTGCTGCAAAGCCACAATGTCTTCAAAGCTATCAGCTAAAAAGAGACACTCTTCATTTTTCATCAGCTGGCAAAATGTCCGTGTTGATTCTGTGAGTCTCACCAAACACGTAGACTGTCATTTCTCAGAGTTCAGCCTACTTCCCACAGTCTCAGCAGGTTGGCAGGAGGGCAGCAGGTGTGTGTCCTTTCCAGGGCAGAGGGGTCAGACAAATACTTGCTCAAGCTTTTGGTGGTTGCACTGTCCCATTCTACACTCTTTATACATTTCACCTACAAAATCAATGATGACTGGCACCATCTGCTTCTGACTCCCCATTAACTGTTTGCCATCTAGTCTTTATACTATAATTTTGTACTTCTGCTTCATATCCCTTTCCCCCCTCCCCAATCTAAAACTCTCTACTGGTTTTTTTTTAAGCTTTCCCTAAGCCTACAAGTTTGGTGAGCTATTCTGAACAAAATGTATTAAAAAACAAGCTGGTTTTCCAGGTGGGTTTTCCCAAGCTCTCACAGCTCCCATTCAAGTAAAGCTTTTACAGTTACATCTGTGCAAACAGTGAAAACAAACACAGTGTAATGGCACAGAGCTGAAGGAAGTTAAGTGCACGTCTCCACCTGCCAAGGCCCAGATGTGGGAAATAACATGGCACAAAGACCCCAAATATTGGGACACAGAAAAATTATTGCTACAGAAGGGTTTGGTACTATGTTAGTTTAATTTCTTGAGGCATAATCTTTTCTGCAACCATTGTTTTCCCATCCCTGCTGCAAGCAATTTTAGCACCAAGTATGAGGTAAGATTTATAATGTCTCTAAAAGCAGAAATGAGCAAAATGTTTGTCTGAAAAGAAGAATGTCCATCATTAAGAGAGATCATAAAGAGGGATGTTTATGTCTATTACCAGAGATAGGCAAGACATAACTTACAGCAGAACTTACTGCTTTAGAGAGTTTGGATGTTTATTAAGAGAGTCAAAGAAAAGTCTGCTTTCTAAAATTTTTGAGATTTTCTAACCTCCCTCCAGCTCCCCAAAAAGAGACCAGTAACACTCACATTGAATCTCTTTCTCTTCATAAATCATTTTATTAATTCTCACCAAGTGATACTACGTGGCATATAGAGGCAGTGTTGTTTCTTAAAGATGTTTCTCAAACAGAGAAATCTCCTCTTAACTCTAGACACTTGTATCTGCTAAACAGGCACAAACTGACATTGTAACTAGAGATGGTGAAAGTCTGGAAAGCTCCTGAGGTGTACTGGACTCTGAACATCTTCTCATACTGGGTCAGGCCACGGATCTATTCTATCCAGTACATGATCCTTAATAATAAATATGACAACCTTAGAGCATGCACAGCACAATACTCCCTCAAATACACTCCTATTTTGTGCATTCTTACATAGTTTATGGGCTGGACAAGCCAGTCACATCTTTCCATTTAAACAGCCCTGTTTTTACACCCATGCACACAGTCTATGATATCCTTTAGATATGAGCTCTATGATTTAATTGCCATGTGAAAAAATCATGTTTTTTTGTTTCATTGCTTGATTATGTACTTGTTTTTATATTCGAGAAACAATTACTAATTGTTCCCAGTTCTCCATCTCCATGATACTTGGAACTTTACAGACTTGCCATCAAATTTTCCTTTTCCAAATTGAGGGGAGTTGAGTCTATTTAATCCCTGTTCATTAAGAAAGCCTTTCCCTATTCTTCTGACCACCATTTCCACACTCTTCTTCTGCAGTATCCTTTCTGATATGGAGGGGACCAGAACCAAACACTCATGGGACACACAGGGATTCCCAAGGGCATAATGATCTTTCTGGTTTGTTTTTTATTTCTTTCCCAATAATTTCTAACAATCTATTTGGGATTTTTTCATTGCCTCTGACTTTTAAGCTTACATTTTCATACCCACAAGTGAAGATCTCTTCTCTGGCTAATAATAGCTGCATTAGAGTGTCTCACTGTGTATGCATAGTTTACAATCATTTTTCCCTATTTGCATTATTTGATACTTTTGGATATTGAATTTCCTATATTATTCTTAGTCATTCAGTACTGCAAGATCCTTCTGTAACCCTTTGTAGACATTTACTACTATGAACGGTTCTGAATAATTTGCAACTTTGCCACCTCTCTTTCCAGATTATTTATAATTCAGACAAAGAGGCTCAAGCCCACATCCCTACAAGACTCTCATGGCATTGTCCCCTCATTGTGATACCCAATCACTTCTTTCTACAACTTGTTTCCCATATAGAAAAGTTTCTGTACAGGAACCTGTGTGTCCTCCTCTAGAGCAACTATCAACACAGAGAATTCACCCAGATTTTCTCTTATGTCATTATGATCCTTGACTGCTCTATTCACTTTTGAGTAATTTCTTAGCCCTCAAAATTTGCTTCACACAAGTTCTTCTCTGTTTGGAAAAACATTCTTGTTATTGTTTTTACACTTTTATCAAATTATTTATTAATATTTCATTTTGTTATCTTTATCAGCATTTACATTTACAGTGCTAGAAGTTATGCTTTCATTTTTTTCCCCTTTTTTGACCAGAAAAGCATTTTCTGCAACCCAAAAAAGGCCCACTATTCCTAATTGCCTTTCTTATTCTGTTAAGTCTTCTCTCCCGATTCTTTTCCAGACCTTCAGGACAACTTATGTCTTGATGCACATAGTTCTGTTTCTAAGTTAACAATTATAATTACATAAACAATAACTCAGAAAGTCAGGGATTCTGTAGAGTGAAAGTAATTGGCTTGTAAACTTACAAAATTACAACTGTAAGTAATACAAGAAAGAATATAGATGGTACCGTAATGAGCAAATCTTTTTAAATGCTACCAACATCTGGATTAATGGAAAAGGGCAAATGAAAATATAAAAATGCCTTGTATTTACCTTCTGACAACACAGGCAGTTCACATCTGCCAAATTAGGATTGGTAATGAGGTCATGTACCCTTGTATTTCTGTAGGGAAAATTCTGTTTGTTTGATTTTACCCTAACTATTTGTTATATTTTAAGAATTATCAAGAAGAAATAGTCTGTTGGTCTAGTAAAAGTGAAATCCAGCGTTTAATAGTAATTACATAAAATCCTAGATTCATCCTTCTTTTGTCAGCTTATGGTAGATGGAAGAATTGGACAAGAAGGGTGTTTAGATTTCAAGTGTAAGGATTTGTTTTCTGTCATGTTACTTCAGTCTTGGGATATTTTTAAGAAGGGATATTTATCAAGTCGTAATGTAGGTTTCAATCATCTCTGTCAGTAGAGGACAGTGGAAATTGATGAAATATAAACAGCAAATGTGGGGGGGAAATACAGCTAATGCCTTCACATAGATATTTCTGTGTCCAAGTTACTTGACCCTTTAATTTGCCCCAACAGCTGACTCACTATAGTATTTTTCTGTATTTGTTCTTAACCACATCTGTGAACCTTTTGTTCTTTTCATGTGACTAAAGTTTCATATATATGATCAAATAGTGTTGTAATTTATGAGTAAGAGATTAATAACTTACATAGACAGAATCATATTCCACAAATAACAAACTGATACAAGAAAGGGTAAATAAAAGGTATTATTTAATAAGGTACCACTAAACATACATTAAAATATGGCCTTTTATTAGTGAGTACTGGGCAACCAGGCAAGTGTTCTCCATTTAGCTCAGAAGTTATCCATCTCTGTTTGAAAAAGCAGAATGTTTTAGAGAAAAGATTTCTATACCTAAAACCTTGTAGCTTTCTCAATGACTTGTCTCAATGACAAGATCAGCTGTTCTGATGGGAGTTATTACTGCTACTTATGAACCCTGACTTGTGCATGTCCTTAAACCTCTGTGGATAGTGAACAGCAGTAATTCTATCACTTGTTTTGCTGATAATTTTGAAGGTTGTTGATCCTCTCACTGCCAAAAGACTCAGGTAGTTTATGTGTCAACACTTTCTATGGAAAATTTGAGACTGACTCTTTCCTTCAGTCCTCATATTATTGTTGCCAGCTAAATGGACCTATAAAGACCCTATTTAGTTGGTGAAAACTTTCTGTTTGGGTTTTGTTGCCTATTGTTCTCCTTAATCCAGTTTCCCTGAACATTAAAGTATAAAAAATTTGGTCCTTGTTCTAACTTTCTTAGCATAGGTATAAGGAGTGTATGATCTCAAAAGATTTGGACGTCTGTAGTAATTAATGGCTATATCTGAGATTGCTTTCCTTGGCTTCTTCAGTGGTCAAGAGAAAAGGAAAATGTATCTGAGCTGTCTTAGATGTCTGCTTTATGATGGGATGGGTCACACCTTGGAAAAGTATGTCCCTCTGCTGCTAACACAGGGGTCACAGCAAGTAATTCATATGTCGAGTCTCCTCTGTAGTCGACCTATGTGGTCGAATGAATCCCACACAGAGTGTGCTATCACTTTTTTCAGACTTGTAAAATTTCAATCGTAAAATTTCAGAGTTCTAAAATTTCAAGCCAACTGAATCTGAGCTGCATCAAAAGGAGTGTGGCCAGCAGGTTTAAGAAGGTGATTCTACCCCTCTACTCTTCTCTTGCAAGACCCCCTGGAGCACTGCATACAGTTCTGGTGTCCCCAACATAAGAGGGACATGGAACTGTTGGAGCAAGTCCAGAGGAGGGCCATGAAGTTGATAAGAGGACTGGAGCACCTCCCCTACAAAGATAGGCTGAGAAAGTTGGGGCTGTTCAGCCTGGAGAAGAGAAGATTGTGTGGAGACCTCATAGCAACTTTCCAGGATCTGAAGGGGGCCTAATGGGAAGCCATAGAGGGGCTCTTTATCAGGAACTGTAGTGATAGGACAATGAGTAGCAGGTACAAATTGAAAGAGGGGAAATTTAGGTTAGATATTAGGAAGAAATTTTTTACTGTGAGGGTGGTTAGACACTGGAACAGGTTGCCACAGGTTGTGGATGTCCCATGAGCAGTGCTCAAGACCAGGTTGGATAAGGCCTTGAGCAACCTGGTCTAGTGGGAAGTGTCCCTGTCCACAGTAGAGGGAGTTGGGACTTGATGATGTCTAAGGTCCATTCCAACCACTTAACATTCTGTGTTTCTATGATTCTGTGATTAACAAAAACAGTTGAAGGAGAACATACAGTATTTGAAAATCTGTTCTTTTACCTCCAGCTCACTGATTTGAATGCAGACTGAGAGTGCTCACAGTCTAACAGCTGTTCAGTGACCTATGTGATATGCTTTGAGTGTTCAGATTTAGGCTTTGCAAAGTCCTAAAAATAACCTTCTTTTTGCCATCCACCTGCTCCATTGCCAGTGCCTGCATGCTTGGGGTGTTTGTTCAGGCATGTTAAACATGCTTTTTTGTACCTCCTTGAAAACAAGCTCTTTAGGTAATTATTATGTCAAATGCAACAATAAGGGGAAGAATACAGATTTATCTGATCATGACAGCAAACTCTATTGTCTAGAGCTATTACTAACCAGCAAAGTAACAGTCAGGATAGCAGGAGACAGGGACTTCCTAAATACAGAATTGCACTGAAGTTCTCTACTGTGTTGATATAATTTTTCAATGCCAGCTAAGACCTTTGTCCTAATTTTGAAAATAATTCATGGTTTAACCCCAAGTTGCATCAAATTTGCATCTATGAATCCTGCTGACAGCTAAACTCTTTGGAGACTACACTGACCAGAAAGCTAAGAGTGAAGCTGGGGACGCAGTGTTCTCTGTTCAGGGCATCTGGCTAAGGAACAGCATTCCAGAGGAAAACAGCATTAGGAAATGTTGACAAATCCATGTGAAAGCCCTTCAGCCCTAGAAGTAACAGTGCACAACTTGAATGCCTTTCACTCTCTCCATCTCAAATTCTTATCTGAGAAAGCCATATCCCAACAGAGTTTTGGCCTTAAGTGTATTGGAAATTTCCTGTGCACTTTGCTACTACAAATGCCTTCATATAGTACCATGACTTCTGGCAGCAATATAAAACTCTGAGGCATACAGAAGAATTAGTGTTGTGCTACCCAGGACATTGAGAGGGCAGGTGGTACAATTGTACCAGGACCTGTAGGTTGATGCAGAGGTGAGCAAAGACGAAGGCAAGTGCCAGTCAAGTTGGTCAGGTATTTTTTTTCCTCATGCCAAGGCACATGCCAGCTCCTGGTGCTTGAGGTTATCTGGGGAAGACAGTAGTCTTGTTGCCTATTGAAGAGGTTTACATTATCCTCTGTTCAATTTCCAGGGGATGTTACTATGTGCCTGGCAGAACTAGGAGCCAGTAAAAGGATTAAAAATGCAACTTTCCTTAAAACATTCATGCAAAATCTGTATCTACCTAGTTGAATGCCTAAATCATTTAGCCTTTCTGAGGATTATATAACTATACATTTTCCATATACAACAATATTTCAAGGAGATTTCCTGAAAAGGCTGAATATCCAGGGCCCACCACACAGAAGCATTAATTATATTAATAGTATCTGTTTGTATAACTGGGAAGCAAAGCTGTGGAGTGTTATTCAATCAAGTCATACTAGACAAGTTAGAAAATGCTCACAGTATCATTTTGAAATGCTTTGATTATGGAAGTGTTCGTAATTTAATGATGTTGCCACTAAATCCCTGGTACATGTTCATACCACGCTCATACAGATGCCCTGGGGACCCCATGGGGCTCAAGAGTTGTATTTGTAGGCAGTGAGACTTCACAGGTACTCAGAATTAGATTGGTTTTATTGTCTCAAGACAAATTATTACTAAAGCAACTGATTACTAAAGAGAAGAAAAAAGTCTCTTCCCATTGTTGGTGTTGCCCCATTCACCAAAGGTTCCCAGCCCTTCATTAGCGCAGAGGCACACAAGCAGTGGTTCTAAAGTTTTTAACAGCTGCAGGGGTAGATCTCACAGAGCAAAAGTAGGAAGGAAGAGATGGCTGGTGAAAGAAACTCCAGAAATCTATGCAATAAAAATGTTTCCAACCATAACCTTAAAATAATAACTATGCTGTTCATCAGGCATTACAGCCAATAGCTCATGCTCTGTCCCATTGCATCATACACTTGCATCCCACTGGTAATGGCTTGTTCTTTGAATTGCAATTAACCTATTTAAGACCAATTAAGAAACAGATCTTGAATAGGCCTGCAGTATTACAGCTCAGTACTCACAGAAGATGACAATGATGTTTTAATTAAATATGGGAGCAAAAGGTCTCAAACTGAAGCTTACAGCTAACTAAGCAGCAGTCATTTGGTTACTGAACAGGCAAGGAGCTTTATGATCTCCTTCCACATGGTTCAGCCTCCATAGCTCTCAAGTTTGCTTAAGGCTAAATAGCTTTCCTAATCTATTATTGCACAGAAGAAGTCCCTCCCGCCCCCATTTTCCAGATCGCAGTTTGGTATGTTTTAACAGACTATGATAATCCCTTGGTTTTTGCAGGGCAAGAATATAGTGATTTCATTTAGGCAAATTAACTCTGTTAGTTACATGAAAGATTGAACACTGTTATCTTATGCCGGTATGTGGAAAGTCTCATAAGTGCAAAATACACATCGAGGGCCAATTTCACATGAAAAACTCCTGATAGTATAAGAGCTGGTTAATATTTCTGAATTATTAAGTCTGACAGCATAATCATGCTTTTTTGTGTTTAGGCTGTTGATACCAGATGTTTAATGCACAATAAAATGTGATAGTGTAATAGGAGGCATTTTAAGGAAATGCAATTTTGGAAAACGAAGAAACTAGTTGGGGTAATTTAAAGCATAAAAACAGATGCTGGAATTTGGAGCTGCTTTAGTTTCAAATAAAGTGGAAGCCTTCCCTCAGAAACCTATAGATATTCCCAATCATTTACTTTTCTCTCCTGGTATTGTGGCCAGTTTAGGCCAGAAAGTCAGGTCGAAGTGTTGAAGTGTTGATTCTCACTATTATGTGGTGTTCAACACTGTCCTCGGCTGTGGTCACCACAAACATGAAAGAGGTATTGCTCCCAATGTGTCAGAGGTGATTGCTCTGCGTCTGCTGTTATTTAGCACATGAGGACCACAGAGCCAAACAAAAAGCTTGACTGCAATGTTCTTCCCAGTTTAGTATTGGATTCTAAGAAAGTCTTGCAGGTGTTTTCAGGGACACTTGATTTTAATTTGGATGTGTTATTAAGTTGGTTATAAAAGTTGGCTGAATTTAGACAACGTGATACTTTTGTTAACTACTATAAATTGAGGTTATTAAAAATACTGCACAATAGGATAAAACACTATTATATATTCATTTAAAATATATATTTCATAAGATATATATATGTGTATTCATTGAGTTACACATTAAATACTCGCTCCATATGGAAGCAACAGAGAATAATCAGTAATCAGTACTGGTCAATATTTTGAGACCACTGAGTCTAGTAACATAATTGTGCTTCCCTTCTTCTTGCTGCTTCTTTTGGCACCAGATGTTTAAAGCACAGTAAAACAGAACCTTAATATTCTCTGTAATTAATGGGTGAAAGCACAGAAGTGTATAGGGGCAGGTTGCATTTCTATTAAGACATCGTCATATAATTTACGAGAGAAAACAGCTGTTCCTTTGAACAGTTTTCACTTGGTGTGCCTGGAATTCCCCCTGAAAAATGACAAGTTATGGGAATTTTTCCATGACATAAAGGACTGAGTTTCATACTTAAAAAATAATTGTTATCATACACAGCTGCAAACTTTATCATGGCAAGAGCCATTCCAGTGTCATTATACATCTCCTTGCACAATGCAAGAGGTCCAGATCAACTGAGGGAAAGAGTGAAGTTACAGGAGATTAGGTCTGTTCTGGTCTTTGACTATGTAACATCTTGAGTTGGGAGTTTTTTCCTTTTTTTTTTCCTTTTTTTTTTTTTTTTTGAAAGTCACTGCTTCTTGTTGCCTCCAGTAAGTAGCTCTGTCAGATCTGCTTTGACAACCATCTGAACATAACTGGTATTGCGACTGTCTTCATTGGCCCTGATTTTCAGAGAACAGCTGCTGAGATCCTTCTAATGACTGTGTGTTTTTTAAGGCATCACAACTCAACCACCCAAAAGAAAGAAACTGGATAGGCCTTAATTCAAATGGGGTTTGGGTCATTGACTTAATGGCCCAGTACATTACATCTTCAAAGACCTTGCAAGTATTTTCTAGCACAACATCCTTCACAAGTGAAGAAATTGTTTTCAACCCCTAAAAAAGTGCAGAGAAAATGAAAGAACACAGTGAGAAGCTACCCAAGTAGAAGCCAGGCTCAAATCAGAACTCAGGGCTCAAACATTCCATGAGATTCTTGCAGCTTCTCTATTTATATCGTATCAGCTGAATGGCAATATCTTTGAATACATGCTTAGTC
Organism: Neopelma chrysocephalum; assembly: GCF_003984885.1. Classification (NCBI taxonomy): domain Eukaryota; kingdom Metazoa; phylum Chordata; class Aves; order Passeriformes; family Pipridae; genus Neopelma; species Neopelma chrysocephalum. The sequence continues at coordinate 12,032,452 of NW_020897689.1, forward strand.
CATGGCAAAGGAAATTAGCCTACTACAGTCTGTGGTGAAAGAGGTGGCTTAAACTGTGCACAACAATGTTCCTCTTGTTACTTGTCTTCTAATCCTGTGTTTAGGCCTCTCAACCACAATTTGTAAAATACCTAAGTAGGTAATCAATGTATTTGCTATAATTTGCTCAATTAGGATAAATCTTCCACTGACTTGTCTTCTGATCACTGGTCTCCCCCAGCTTCAAATGATGTGACCAAAGGCTGCTGCCATGTGATCCAGGTCGATAGGCAGGACAGTAGGAAGACACTGAGCATTTCTTGCTCAGCACTGTTCCAGAGCAAAACAAAGATTCAGGAACAGATCCGGGATTTAAGATTGTCGCATTATCTCATTTCAAATTAAAATAAGCTTCCCTAATCTTTCATTGCACAATCTGGTAATATGTTTTGTAAACAGATGTGTAGTAGACAGCTGTTTTGTTTAACAACCAACTGAGAAAACCAGCCTCCTGCATGTAGTAAATAAACAGATGAAATGTTAGCTTTAGAATTGCTTCTTTCAAAAACAGCAGCCTGGAAATATTGGTGGGACCACAGCTAGCCATGTCTCTTCTCCTTAGCAATTCACATTCTTGTTCTGGAAAACAGGTGAAGTTCTCTGTTGTCAGCACGTGAATGAAAAGTATAAGCCATCCACTCACCAGTCTGTACACTGTTAGTTTAGCTTATACAAATATGATTAAAAAAATAAAAGTCAAATTTGGGGGGTTTTGGTGACAAATTGCACTAATGGACTACTTATAAACATGAATTGCAGGAGGAAGTACAGATAATATCATCATTTGAACCAAGAACACCCACCCCTCAAAATCCTACTAAATAACCACAGGATTGCAACAGTTTTTCCTGCTTCCAGTCACTTAGCACAGTCAGGTCAAGGCTTCTGGGAATTCTGGTTGATACATTTAGAAAATTCTCTTTTTTACTTTCTCTGGGGGGAAAAAATAAAGAAAAATCCATGTCTGTATGGTTTTGTGGATTTGACATTTGCTTCCCTCATTTTTAGTAGTCCTGGATTGGTAGAATGTCTGAAACATCATTCCACTATGCCTCCATATGGCCAAAATTAAAAATGAACATCTGTCAAAAGTAACTTACTATTTAATGAAGAATCAGAATACCAGGACAAAAAAAATATAGTCTTTGTTCCTTTTTTACAATAAAGACTTAAGTGTCCTGGCAGACTGGTCAACTGAGTGCTGTTCTCATTAAGTTGTATGACTCCCACAATGTCAATGAATTATTTGACATTACCAAACAGTGGAAAGAAATATTTTTCAGAAATTCGTACAAATACATATGTGTATATTTATTTGCATAACAGAGCAACTGTTTAATATGATAAAGATTCCCAGTTCAAAGTTCAGGATTGCCAGAAATAATTCATACAGGGTTACTGTATTAAGAAAAAAAAAGCATGGAATTTTTTCAAGTATGTTTCTTCCTTTTTTAAGAAGAAAATAATTTAAAGGAAAAAACCCAAAACAAACAAACAACCCTATATCTCACAATATGCCCCATGCAAATCAATGGGTTATGATAGAAACCCCCCTCAGGAGGAAGGAACACTAAAAATACTTACCCTGAAACTGAAGTAATGATGATTCCTTTGCTTGGAGAAGCATGTCAGTCTAACAGAAGTGATCTCTGCAGCTTCCCTAACCCCAGCTGTACTTTTCAAGGATACAGATGACTCTGATGATAAGCCAGGCTGGCTCTACAGAGCACTTTGTTCATTCCCCAAAAGATCTGCTGCTCGAGGACTTGGTGTCAAGATAACTTACCTTGCTTTGCTTGCTATGCCCCGGGAGACTGAAAGAACTCCTGCTCCCAAGAGCTTTCATAAGAGATGTGTTTTTTAAAAGTCTGTTTAAAGTCAGGTGGTTTTGTGTGTTTCCCTGCAAGAGGACTGTTCCTGACAGTATTTATTTATTTCCAGAAGGTTTAGGTCAATATGCCTACTGTATTGATCATACAGGCAGATCCTGATCTCAGTTAGGCTGGAATAAAGTAAATGAAATTGGTCGAGGTTTAAACTTGCACAATGATGCTCAGAATGTAGCCCATAATTTTGTTGTGTGTGAGGTAGTCTTCTTATATTTGCTCAGGGAGGCACATCTGGGGGAACGTAAGGATTGTTCAGTGTTATCATAGTCATTATGTGTGCATTGCACACAGGCTCTGCTCTTCATTTGTGTCATTGTTGCTGTGCTGTCCATATAGACACAGTCACAAACCACCACGGAGAGAACGCTTCAGAGAAAACAGGAGACACATTGAGCTTCCACAGCTCCCATTGATTTTAAAGGCTTTTAAAAATTAGCATGCCCGAGGATCAGGCATGTCAATAAGAGTGTAGGCTGTGTTAGTTTAAAAACATAGCTAAAACAGTAACTGGTCATGAAAAATTCACTTTTCTTTAATAGAACTAAAATTTAATGACAAATCTCCCTCCCTCAGAAAACAAACAAACAAACAAGCATGTTTACACATTAAATATGAAGCTGAGGTGAGAGGATAAATGGTTTGTGTCAATGCCAGGAGGAGGAAGGCATTTTATCACAGTGGCAGTTCAACTAGGTACGAACAAAGTTTGTCTTGTTCAAGAGCAGATTTTGTATACATTGTTCCAGAACAAATGATGATATGAGACGGCAAAACAAAGAATTAAACAAGACATGTGGTAGCAAGAGGAGGAGGTAAACAAGGGAAATGAAGAGAGAAAAACACTGAGTGAGAATTTTTGGGAGAAAGAAAAAGTACTGCTGGCAATCACCTGGGGTGAGACTCAGTTCCATATTTAACCCTCCAAAGCTTAGGCTTTTGTAGGTGTTTACATCTGCTTTTGGTGACCAGCTCCCCTTGGTGCTCACTGGAGAGCTATGCTGAGTGGAGCCCAGAACTATTGATGATAACGTCTGTCCATTTAAGGATAACTGTCTCCATTTACCATAATGGGAGTTTATCCACCTTATCAGTAGGCACCAGTAGACATATTCATCTTTGCACATTAAGCATATCTAAGTGTCCTAACCTTGAACATTATAGGGTACGTTGAAATGGGAGGTGATGATGTTGCAGGAGTCAAGCTGAGATCTGGCACTAGAAGACAGGCAAACATAACATTACACCAGAGGAAAGCAGTGGATGGGGAAGGAAGCTGTAACCTTGAAACTGGCTGAAAGCATGCAAGAACCATGCCTTCTTTTCTTCGTCCCATCCTACAGTGGGAGAAAAATCAGGTGAGGTAGCCTATGCTAAGGACACTGGAAGGGATATCAAAATGTCCATTTAGTGTGGTTTCAATTTACAGATACGGTTATATTCCAGTTAATATATATAGACCAGTCAACCCTTAGAAGCATTTCTGCTGCTAGCTACTAAGAAAAAAAAACACAAAACAAATCTGGGTAAGGCCTTCAAGCCTGTGCAATGGATTTTTTAGGTGAGAAGCAGTATGCGCAGAACTGAACCCACCCTTTAATCCTAAAGGTTCATCTGCCAGGGCTGAGCGAGCTTGGACAGTGGCAGCGAGGTCCTCAGGACGTAGGTTTAATTAGAGTGACCTTCTCTTAGATGGATGGCCTTACAGGGCTAGTGAGCTCCATCTGACCGGGTTTGGGGTTAGAGTTGTCCTCCTAGGATGATTGCCAGAAGGCTAACGAGCTCATCCTGCCCAAGGATGTATTGTATCTGGCCCTACGGTTTTGACCTGTCTGGCATGGGCGACCCTACTGAAGGCATGTACCATCACCAGCATAGCTTGCAACCACATAGGGGTACACAGGCTTCATTCCTATTAAAACGATTAGGGCAAGTCTTTCACTTCCTACTTTTCTGCCACCTATCTATATACAATCCCAAGGAAATACCCAGGAACAACCCTTTGTCCTGACCACCCTTTCAGGATGTAACAAATATATCCAGAACATACCGAACCTGGGCAGTAGCCACAGGTGAGACAAAAACAAACAAACAAACCGTTCCGGCCCCATACCCACCCAAGGCTCGGGTACCTTTCAAGGCCCCAGCCCGACCGGGACCCCTATCACTCCAAAAGAACCCACTATCCACCCTGACCTTATCCTCCCCCCACTGTGTTACTATATATCTTCAGGAGCATTGCTCACCTGTGACATTTCATACAGGGTTGCCCTGCCCGTCCTCCCACCAGTCTGACGACCCCCACGGCCCACACGACACCCCTCCCCTCCCCCAAACCGGAACGGCAAACCTCCGTGTGCTCCGAAGCTCCCCTCTCTTCTCCCACGAGGGTGCAGCACCCACCAGTGAGGCTCCCCCTCTCCTTTCTCCGGCCGTGGATGCGCCCGGGGGCCGGACATGGCCCACGGACGTGCGGCGGCTTCTGGGGTCCCCCGGGGGCAGCCCCACAAAACAAATCTAATATCATTAATATGGAATCAAAAAAAAAAAAGTGACTTTTAAACCTTAGAGCTATTCCTACTTCTTATTTCTCTTCTGCAGCAGTGTGTGTGAGAATAAGAGAATGGTACACATTCAGAGGCTGATGGTAAACAGAGAGGATAGTCCTCAAGGTTCTTCATTAGTGAAGAATACATCACATTTCCAGATAGCACTTTTGCTGAACATGCTAGACCATCTGCTCATGAGGTTTTTGGTTTCATTTCAGACACAACTGGCTTCAACCCATCTCTAGCAGTGAATAAAAAGAAAGTTTCTAAAAAATAAATTACAGTCCCAAATCACAAATCACTTTTTGCAAATGTTATGATAAAGTTTCCAAGCAATGCAAAGGGGGCTACCATATGTGCAAACCTCTGTGGACTGGTGAGGAGGGAGACAGTCCCTCTGTAGCTCTCTGTGGCCATGTCTATTTTTGTTTTAATTTTTATATACCAGTATTAAATTTTCTATTTGTTCTTCTTTTTTGTTAGTCACTACTCAAAAACACTTTTGCATAGTTTAAATATTCAGGTTTAACAATTGCTTTTCTTTTTCAAAGCAGAATGTTAACTTAAACAATCCTAAGAATGCAGCAAAAAGGGCAATTATTTCATGTTTGTTGGAAGTTATTTATGGACATTCTCTATTGCTGCCTCTCACTTGAAACAGGACTATCACCCACTCAAGATCAAGTCAGGTGCGACTTTTTCCAGCCAGCTGTTGGAAATCTGGGTGGGATAAACTGATTTCTCTGCGTAACCTCTACCACTGGTGCATTACTCTCTGGTTTCCTAATGACCAACCTGAGCACCCCAAGCCACAGCTTGAGTGTACTGTCTCCTTTCAATAAAACAGTGTAATGCAGAGGGCCAGCAAAACCTGTAACAACAATTCAAGCATCAGATAAACTTGATCAACAAAAGTCAGGTAGAACCTAAGGGACACAGGTTCTGTGTGCACACTGGAACTAAAGGCTACATCTCCTGCATGCAGCACTTCATTGATAATCCTGTGCCCGCAAGCATTTCCATCTTGTGAACAGCATCAGAAGGGATCATTGGAGGAAATCAACTATCTGTTTTTGTCCTAGTGTTAGTTAGTCCTTTTCAAAATGCCATACATAAAAAAGAGAGGCTGACTGAGGCATTCTTGTCACAGGAAAGACAGCAAGGAACTGCTGGGTCTGTTGCTGTTGAGTATTACCAGTGACTTGTTTTAAAAGGCATTTCCTGCATGCTTTGGCAGATAAGCACTCACTGCTTTAGAAGTTTACACCAGAAATTTGATGTAGGTGACTTATACTTCCCATATAGTAATCTGTACATAGTTAAAAATGGCGTTTGTGGTTCATCAGTGGCCTCCTGACACTTGAAGAGCAGGTGTTTTGTTGACATTTTAAGATTGGGATGGTCTTTGAATTTGAAATCCTCTCTCAGTGCAATAGCCTGCTGACTGCCAAACTGCAGCACTGAGAAGCCTTTTAGCAAGGGAGAAAGACAGTGCAGGCTGGGCTTTGGAAAGACACTTGACTTGTTTTGATTGTTTTGAGTAGTCTGGAATATAGTGTCATGTTTTTTTGAACCTCTATTACCTCTTGGTCAAAATAAGCACTATCTGTGCTAGGCAGCTGTTTATAGAGGTGTAACATCAAATAGATTAGTGGACTTGACTGCTCAGTCTAATCTGAAGAATTAAGGCTCTTGATACTTTGGATCAATCTGAATGACCCAATGGTTGAAGCAACTTGCCAGGGAAGATATGGCTCCCTCTGTGCAGCACTGTTTGCTAAGATGTGTGATAAATCTTGCATAGATATGACCCGTGTTGTTGCCTTTTCATGAATGCATAGAAGAACTTCAGCCTTGAGGGCCACTGATCTGGCACCTTTCCAAAGCACAGCACTGGACCCGACACAAAGATTTAAGGTGGAGCTGACACGCCCAGCCCCCAGCCTGGAGCAGCTCTTTGCCAAGATGTTGGAGCCATAATACTGGTGCACTTTGGACTCAAAGCTAAGTACGAACAGAAAACCTTTCAAGAGGAAGTCTAAGACTCAAGTGTTTAACAGGATCAGACATTTCTAAAAACAATAATTATTATACATAAGGAAGAACTATAAAAGCATATGGGGAAATATTAGTAGGTTAATAACTAAGTTTATAGTTGCAATTCTAAATATTACAGTAAAATCAGGTGTTTGGGAAGGACTACGCCATCTCACTGTTCCAAGCAGAAGCATAATTTCCCTTCGAAATAGAAGGAAACAGCCTTTACAGAAATTATTCTGTAACCAACTTCTGCAAGTACCTAATCACTTACACTACTGCTTTTGATACAAACTGCTGCCTAAAAAAAAAAAAAAAAAAAAAAAATAGGCCACTTGTGATAGCCAGTATGATGATACTTGCCAGAGTTCTGGTTCATAGCCCCAACCTGGCATAGTTGTATTGGAGACGAGAGAGACAGTCTCATTTACACCAGATCATGAATGACCTGATTGTTGCCTCACTCCATTTGCTGTCATCCAGAGCAGAAACATTAGTCAGGAAAGGGAAAAGCTACTTTTGCGAACACTTTCACAAGTCCTTATTTTCCTATCTGCAATCACTAACACTAATTGTTAAACAGTGAATGAGTGAGAAGTACCAGAGTTACTCACATGTTCTGGGTGCACTTTCAGAGTGTCTTTTCTCCAGCCTGTTCCAGAAGACAAACAGCTCACTTGAAACTCAACATGTTGCACTGCCAGTAAATCACACCATAAAATGCTTTGCTTTAGTGTCAATTAAAATTCTTTTTTAAAATAAAAGTGAATCGAGACATCTGAATTTTATTTAGTGGTTTGTTATACCATTCCCTGAGGTTTTGCTTACAAAAACTATATGAAGGCAGATACTATTGTAAGGAGAAAATATTTGCCTAATATTTGACTTTCTGTAGACTTTTAAGGACAAAATTTTAAGATTCAGAAAAAAAACCCCAAACCATTTAGCAATTCCTGCACATATTTTACTACTTCCAAAATTATTGAGATAGAAACATATAGAAGTATCAATTTTATTTTAATAGGTGATAGAGTAATATGCCATTTCCCAGCAGATGAATAATTACACTATTAGACTTTTCTGCTTCATGAAGATTTCCTCTGACTTTGGTAGGAGTTCTAAATGTGAAAGACGTATAGGGTCAAGTCCTTGGTGTTGTTTTCAGAGCTGAAATAGCATCTGTTACAATTGCAAAATTTCCAGCAGATGTCTCTGACTATGTCATTGAACTTAAGTAGTCTCTCAATTTGAGTTCAGTGAGACCACTTGGCTTTTAAGGCTAAGCATGTGCTTAGATTGGATGGATCAACTTTTTTCCTAAAGCGTATATATGTAATATATATATAATGAACTTAAACATTCATAGAATTAAATTATTGATTGGGATACTTAAGCAAGTAACCTGATAAAAACAGATTCTTTAAGCAAACCAATTTTTATTACACCCCAAAGGCCAAGCACTCGGTTAGAAATCTAAATGCAAATAGAAATAAACTATAATTTTCAGAGAAGCACAAAAGTTATTAGGAATTTTGTACTACTAATCAGATATTTCTTTTACTTTTTAAAGTTAATTGTAATTTACCTAGAAAAAATGCATGGAATTCTAGGGATAACTCCAACATAATATCACAGAAATGTAATTAGGTGTAACAGAAATGAATACAGAATTCAACAGAAAATGATCATGGTGTCATTACATTTTCAACCAGCCCATGTCTGAGGAAATGGAGAATTCTTTAAGTTATGAGAAAAAGCAAAAGGACTTTTTTTTCAATTAAATGGGACCTTTTCCAAAATAAGGAAGGAAATACGATCATTTATATTCTGAATATACAGAAGTTTGAAATTTACATGAGCCTGTTAAAATACATATATCATCATTTAATGCTTGTGAATATAATACGAGAGCATAATGGATGTTGGGATTGCACATCTTGGAAGCTGATGCAACCGGTTACTGACCTTCACAAGTTCTCCTCCTACAAATGTTGTATCAGTGATGCTTCTACCTGGAGTAATGAGAAGAAAAGGAAGTCACAGCCTAAACCCCAGAAATTGAAACTGGGGAAACTGGGCAGAAGGGTACCATTAGGTACTGTGTGCTTCTGGAAGCAGAAGCCGGCTGTGATTCCTGAAAGTGTTCCAGGACAGGTTGGTTGGAGCTCTGAGCAACTTGGTCTAGTTAAAGCTGTCGCTGCTCATGGCATGGGCATTGAAACTGGATGATCTTTGAGGTCCCTTCCAATCCAAGTCATTCTATGATTCTATAATCTGCAGAAGAGAAATAGTCCAAAACACCAAGCAGAGAGCAAAAGCAGGAAACAGTGGACCTGGCAGAAGAAAAAAGTAATGGCTAGAGGAAGGTTTGGAAATGTAAACATGGAAACACTCAATTTTAGTCTGAGCTGGAAATCAGGCTTTTGCTCTCTGTGGAGAAACAGGGTTGCATCACATTAAGGAAATATCTTAACCTATTCAGCATCAATTTTCCAAGGAAAAAAAAATCACTAGATTACTGATGTCTTTCAAGGCAAACAATTATTTTACTTATTAAAATATTTCTTTTCTGTTCTGGAAACTGCTTACATATATAGTAGCCATTGATTTGATTGGCATTTAAGAACTCCATTTTGGCCTGATTTTGCATGCTCATGTGTGATATGACCAAAAGACTCTGCTGCTTTTGTTAAATGACTCAGATCTGCATCTGACAAAATATTATGTTAACTCCTCCCTCATTTGCAGAATATAACTCAAACTATGAAACCATCATTTGAATTAAAATACAGGTAGGTCCACAAATTCAAATACATTCCCCCCCAGGCACAAAATTACACTTTTTTTGCAGGTTTTAACCAGGCATTGACTATTAAGCAAGAAGCATGTTTTCAGAGAATATTTTTAAAACCAAAGCACTTTTCAAAGACAACGGTTTCAAGGTGCAGCCAATATTTCTGCTTAGGAATTACATGTTCTCTCCTGTTTTGAAAGCTTGAATTCATAGGGCTGTATCTACTTTTCTATTCCTGCATCATCTTCTAGCATTGTTGATTCTGCCTATGTAGGTGACATCCAAGAAAGTATCACCTCTTTTCTCAAACATTGACCTCGTGGAGGCTGTAATGGGTAATAAAGGGCAAATTGACAATTTGCTCATTGAATTATATTAATTTGATATTAATAGAATAAAGGCTGTGCTTGGACTGGGAGGTCGTAAGTTGTAGAATAGTTAACCGTGATGTGGATATGGCGGTTGATTGTTCTGCGACTTGTGATTTTCCAATTCATATATCCCAAATCAATATATTTTGCATTATTAACGTGGTTAAAGCCTTGCTTGTTGCGTTTAGGCTAAAAAGATTATAAGTTACAGAAGAGTTAATCATAATGCTAACATGATAACTTGTTTTGCTCTGCTGAGTTGGTTTGCTATATCCTGTTATTCTAAAAGTATATTGTTCAAGCGTACTCATAAGGATAAGGAGGAGATGGATAAAGAACATAAGGTCAAGTGCAAGGACGATAAGGAGGAACCAGGATGGGCACTGGAAAGTCCCCACATACCAGGCCTCAAGGACTATGGACTAATCAAACTATTGGTGGAAAGTTCCCCAGCAACACAACTGCCTGCGAAACAAGGACCAAAGGGGATGAAGCCCGCGAATTAAAGTCCAATGAAGGGACGACAAGTGACAGTGGGTGGGGAAATTGATAAGGGTATAAATGTTGCCGTTTGGTTGTTGCGCTTGCAGGCCGTGAGCAGGAACAAGGGTCTCCCCGGCCACCCAGCGGCTGATTTGCTTATTTGCACTTTAATAAATCTTTTAATAAATTTTATGCTGCTTTAAATCAATTTGGCCTTATTCAACTATAACAAGGCCAAACTGAGTACATAGGTAGAGGGGATCTCCAGTGACTTTCAATATCATAATAAAGTACGAGTATCATAGTAAAATTGAAAGCTTCAGTTTCAACTTAGGCTGTGACAAACCTGAAGAGTAACCACAAGCATATGCTGCCTGCATACCTATTTCCCACTTCCCTTTTTAAAAGATTTTGCTTGCTTTGCTCTTTAGGGAGTTATTGTAATAATGTAACCTCTGAGATCTCATTTTAATCCTGCCTGAGCTTAGTCTATCCACACAGAGAACATTTAATTTGGAAAAAGTATCTATTTTGGATAGAGTCCAAAGTACAGACTATCCCACACTCCACCCAATTTCTCTAATCAGAACACCGCCCATAGGTGTGCCCCATGCACAGGGAGGCACACTTTTACCAACCCCAGTAGCTTTATCGGCCAACTTCAGGCTTTGACAGATTTGCAGCCCAAGATTACAATTTGACTGGCATAATGATGGACCATTAGCCTATGCCCCAGGCCTGCCATGTTTCTGGGGCAAAACCTACGTGGCCCATGAACAAGCTGAGTCTTGTTCATTCAATGTCAAAGGACTCATTCCGATTTGGTTTACTTTGATAGGGCAATTGAAAACTGACTAAGCGGGAGCTCATGCATGGGCAAATCAAATGTCTTCACCTCAAGAATGGGAGAGTGACAAAGGTCCCATATAGGTGGAAAAGAACAGTTCCAGGTTTTAATCTGCCAGTGCACTTTGAGATTCAAAACACTTCTCTATAGGCTTCAAATCAAAATATTCCCAAGGAGAAGAAACAGGAAAGGTAGTAAGCCCAGAGAATAATGGAAAAGAAAGAAGCAGTGTACAAGCCATCTTGAAGTATATCTGATTTGGTTTTAAAAGTCAGTTATAAAAATTGCTGAGTAATATCAAGTACCTTTGATTTAACTGATTGCACATTGACTCCGAACAACTGACTGCTAAACCAAGTTGTGGACTCTCCAAATATGGTTCAAATTTACTGTATACAATGTTTTGCCTTTTGTTTTTCACAGGCTTACTTCAAATTATTAACTACAATAAAATATAAACTCAAATCCTTTCAATAATATTTTAATCATGACATCACTGATCAGCAAAACCACTATCCAAAGTAGTATCAGAGGAACAAGTGATGCAGTAAGTTAACAAAACCCAAAGAATATAAATTCATCGCATTTAAAGACATGGTTTAAAAAATCTGCAGTACTAATATATTGAAACTGTGGCCAAAAAATGACAAATAAAAACAAAAACTGATTGTGCAGAAGTATAGTTAGCACCATGGGAGTCATTATCAGCTCCAGTCTAAGATATCAGGATTTAGAAATCCTGTCACTGAGTCATGTTATTTAAGTCACATTTCAGGTCTATATGAGCGTTTGTTCCTTGAATCCTTATTTGTTAATTGCATTTCTTTTCAGTGTGAATGTGAAAACACAAGCATGCATTCAAAACTTGTGCATATCTCTCCTTCTTTACTTAAAACATGATTTTAGTTGATCATTACCCTGTGTTTTATTGCTAATTAACTTCTACGTGTGCAGTAACTCTTAGCATTGCTCTTGAAACATTTTCTACTGCACTTAGATCTGACCAGCACTGCTCCACCTTTTTTGCTCTTGCCAAGACAGCTCAAAAGTTTTTGAGTGTATTTCTGATTTTATTTTGGTTTAGGAGGTCTAGTCTCCTTTTTAAACATTTTCTTGTATTTTTTTAAATGTATCTGCCATAAGCATCTGCCCTGTTTCGCAATGGTTAGCACTCCTGACATAAATGCTTAATCATTTTAGGGCAATACCCCAGCCAGTGATTTTCTTTTGTTTGTGATCGTGCATTTCCCTATGTAGCGTTTCAGAAATGTCTGTGGGTGGATTCACAATTGTATTATCACCCTGATGACAAACTTGTCTGGATTTTACTGTCTCCTTTTTCACTGCTTCTGTGTCTAACCATTTGACTCATATAATATTCTTACATCACAGTCCATTAATAATACACTTCTTAATAGTTCTAGGATTTTTCATCTGCAATCTTCAATCATTCATTCTTTTCACTTGGGTAACTGTGTACTCTTTAGACTTTCTCTTGAACTGTTTCTGTTTGCAAAACAGGATATTTCACCCTACAGCTGATTCATCCTTACAATGGACAGCACTGTGAAAGCTGAATCTTTGATTTTCCCTTCCCACCCACTCCTTTTTATCTCCTCTCCTCCCCTCCCTTCCCCTCCCCTCCTCTCTCCTTCCCTCTCCTCTCTTCCAGTTTGTGCTATAGCTGTGTTCAGTACTCCAGAGAAATGAAAACTGTCCAGATGTTGTTTATATACATACACCTGCCAGTTAATGAGTTAATACATGATATTTGTTTTTATAGTAATACAAACACTCTTTAGTTGCCCCAAATATTTGCTGCTAGCAAAGACTGCAGTATTCCCAAGGCAAATAAAACTGAATTATAGCAATGAAAAATAAAAAGTGTATTTTGAAGGTTACAAAGTCAGTTATTAGAAAGTTAGAAAATCTAGAACTGTGGGCTTTTAATGAAGGTAGAGTATGATGTAGTTCCATCAATTTTTTAGGATACCTTTGCCAAATTCTTAATATATAATCCTGTTCAGGGAATAGAGCATTCTTCAAAATTTTATTATGTTAGAGCATACAGTTGAATACCTTACTATATTGCAAATATAAATTTTGTTTAGGGCACACCAGCATTAATATTTTCATGGATGCTTATCTGTAGGGCAGGTAAATGCTGGGGGGTTTTTATGCTAGAAGTGCTTTATGTGTTCAAAGGGCAAGTCCTGAATACACCACTGTTTCTTTACATCTAGATAACTGTAGATATGCATCACTTTTGATGGGCTTAGCACTTTGGCAAATCAGACCCAAGTTCTCAAATTAACCTGCAGAAAATGAGGGTGTATCAGATAATTAGCCTATGATTAACCACAGAAGTGGATGGAATATAACTATAAAGGAGAATCTTGAGTTAACTTAACCATGACAGCCACAGCTTTTGCAGTCACCTCCTTGCCACACCATGTTTCCATCTACAACAAGGAAGAAGCAGGAGCTCTCCACTCTCTTTGTCTACATAATCTAGGTTTATCTGTAAAGCTCATTCCTAAATTACATCCTTGTAGATATATGCATATACTAAAATTTTCTCATTAAAAACTCAGAGTGAAAATGTAGACATTCTCCCTCGTGGCAGTTGTAACACAGCTCCCTTGTATTTAAGTTCCAGAATAGGATGTCTCATTTTCCCATAGTCCACATCTTAGATTGACAGTCCATCTCCTTGCAAAGCTAAGGAATCTATGGCTTCAGAATGATTTGAATCAATGGCTTATCTGGTGGCATGCTAGCTATTCCTTCTTTTTCTTCAGTGAATGAGTTTTATGGCAGATTAGGAAGTAACCAGTTCCCACTGTGACCACACAATAGTTAGCTATAACAGAAGGGAAGATACGAGATTGCATGACTTGTGGCACAGATGGCAGTACAGAGAAACAGGACCATGTCTTTTGAGGCTCTGCCATTGTACAAAGTAAGACTGCATCCAGGAAGATGGAGCATCTTCTATTGGTCTCTTCTTCTCTTGATCCTCTTGCCCATCATTTTTATGCTTTCCCAGTTTCAATTTTTGATCCAAATCCCTTTCTTCTTTCCCATTGAGTCCCAGACTGCAAACTGTAGGAACCATTTCAGTCCTCTTGGCTTCTCCTCTCTCATGCTGTCATTCCCACTCATTTCCAGTTTCACCTCTCTTCCTGGATTTCCCCTTTGAGTCATATCACAATTCCATATCTTAATCTCTACACTGAGGCAGTTGTCCGTTCTGTCACATTTTTCTTAAAAATCTTTTCTATTCTTACTGTCCTCCTCTCTCCTTTCCTTTGGGTCCCAGATTTCATGCTCATTCATCCCCAGTTTCTACTAATCTGTTCCTAATCCTCTTTTTTTTCCCCTCTCTGGATCCCACACATGATCTCTTTGCCTATTCAGTTCCTGTCCCTGCCCCTGTGGACCTCTCAGCTCCTTTTTTTCTGACATAATATGAGTCTATATGCTGATGCATGTAATAGGCATATGTTTGGCATGGTAGTCCACATGACAGTGGATTACAGCATTTGAAATGCATGGGCAGAGAGTGGGACTTCTCACCTGTCTCAGCATGGGGTCTTGTTCAGAGATCAGGCTACTTGGCTGTGATTGACACAGGAGGCCATGTGAGAGAGGCTGCAGTGCTGCCCCTTCCAAAAGCATTAAATGTACCTTGGTCTGTTCTCGAAGAAGAGAACACAAAGTGAGAATCAAACGTATTAATCTTGAATCTAGTGACTGAGATTTGAGAGGTCTGTAGCCTTTCCGTTCTACACTTACATCACTGCACTTCCCTTTGCCTGTATTCCAGCAGGAAGGGAGAGAGAGAGCAGGGAACAAAAAGGCTTTTACTTTCATTGCCCTGAATACAGCCTGATCTCTATTAGCTCAGAGCTTCACTTCCAGAGAAAACAGCTGCTGAGCTAAGAGCTGGAAGCAGACCCAGTTCCAGTGGCATCTTCACGGAATTAAGCCCCAAAGGTCCAGCAGGTCATTAGAGTGTACAAAACCTCTTTTCTTATGGGGCTTATAACCTAAATAAATTTGGACAGATTATCTTTGACACAGAGGTTAATTTGTTGACCCCGTTTCAAAGTCTGATGCCACTGCCGTTTCTCAAAATCACTAAAAATGTTACCACGGGTATTTTCCCTTATTGTTCACAAAAATACACACATTGTTTTGGTTGAAATACTGCATGTGCATTTAAACTGAAGGCAAGAATGGACTTGCAGTATTGCAACTGCAATGGTTGCAGCAGAACAAAGCTATAAACTGTTGAAAATAGCCTTTGAATGAGTAGTGTTAGGCGAGTAGAAAAGTAAGCCTTCTTTCTGCCGTCATTTATAACACATTATGTCACTGGTGTTTCAGTGATAGAGAATCTGCTCTTGTCTAAGCCTGGGAGTTTAAATCCTTGTGCACATGAAAGCTACCCAGTAGAACAGGCATTTATCCATGTGCTGCACATAGCAAAATCACACTGTGATGTGTAACATATAGTACAGATTGCAGTATATACTGTTCAAAGTTTATTTTGAGTCTTCTGCATTTTCATAAGACAAAAAAATATGATCTATATCATCTTACAACATTGGCAGTAGGAAACATACACACAGTATGCATTTTGAACTGTAGCATATGTACAGAATGTTCACAATTTAAACAGGAGAAATGTAGCTGAGCATCTATCTATCTATCTATCTATCTATCTATCTATCTATCTATTTATCTATCTAAGCTTACTACCATGGTATTAGGAACCTCTCTGAAATCTTTGGTGTCTTCCAACTGAAAAGCCCTCAAAGCTTATCTTATGAATTCTCTGTCCCTTCCCAGTAGGTATTTGCAAATGCCTTCACCTCTCTCCAGCCTGCGCTTGTTTCTAGCAGCTTTCTAATCACACAAAGAGCACTTGAAGAAATTTGCTAAGGAGCCAATACTACTGTCATGGAACAATAGCAATTACACCCCACCAGTAAGGATAACAACTGGACATAGTTGTATCCAGCTGGAAAGTAACATTATCCTTTTCCAAATATAACAGCGTTTGCATTCTTTCTCCTCACTTATGACCATGCTGCAGTGATACCTCCATAAAGATCTCATGTCAGCTTGAAACTGAAAATCCCTCCAAGTCTCAAAAAACAAATTTTTCAGCATGAGACCATATCACTATAAGACTAGGCTTGCACCTTCTGAAAATTAAATTATTTTCCTCTTTCCTGCTAGAGCTACATTACAGGCAAGTGTTCAGCATCACCCTGTTTCTCCAGTTAGCTGCGATGCCAATATCTACGGATACATCCATTATAATTTTAACTGGTATGTTACGTGTAAATATCATCCAGTTGGATCTGCATTGACGTAATACATACTATATATAAGACACCAAACTTAAACATGTTTCAGTTTCTAGCTCTTTGAGAATCCTTTGCTATTTAAGAATTCAATCTATCCTCTTGGAATTTTTAAAGAGTTGACATAGAACAGTACACAGCATTCTTAGGGTACTTAGGACCTTTCAGGTTGTGTTCTCTGTATTTCAAAATAACAGTCTTGCTAATGGTGTGGTGCTTTTTGGTGTGTGGGGTGTGGTTTTTGCATCTGCAATTGACCCAAGACAGTAACTTTCAGCAAATATGAAAAGTGTAAAATAAAAAAGGCTGTTGTAACCGCTTCACATCCTCTGCCAGAAATACAGTGATCTTCTTGGTGTTTTGATATTTGATTGTGGATGAGGGCTTACTCTAGCTGTCATAGCTATTTAATTGTATATGAACAGTTATTTCTCATTAAACTGAACTGAAACACTAAATTTTCACAGCAAAGGTCACTTGTAAAATGAGTAATATTTTACTGTGTAATGTCTTACATCGCAATGCATTTCAGTCTTGAATTACTCCTTTTCCATGAATTTACTGGACTAGTAGCTAAGAAACCTCCTGGGATTCCCAAGCTGGGGATTTCAAATATAGTTCTCTGCAAAAAGCCCTACAGAACTGCAAGTATAACATCAGTTTCTCTTATGGTTTCCCTTTGTGCATCATATTGCACAATAAGGGTTTCTGTTTTTTTTAGTCTCAGGAGGGACAGACAGCTGATAGTTTTAAGCAACAGTGACCCAATTCTGAGAAAATTTAATGTGAGACACACTAATTAGATTTTTGCTGATTAATACAATGGCATTTTTGAGTATTTAATTGAAATTAACTGGAATGTTTGAGGAAGAAGACACACAGCCCTTATGACTGCAAATGGTCAGAGATGACTCAAGCTGCTAAAAGTGATGAAGTCTTCTAAAGTTCAGGACGGCTTTTAGCTAACTGGCTTGTTATCTTGGGATTCTACAATTTTGTGAAAATTTACAGCAGGGCAAGCCAGAAGACTGAGTGTTGTACAACTTGTTTCCAAGATGAAAGGAATGTATAAACCACCAAACATTGTGAAACACATAATGCATGGTAATACATGCAGCTGAGTAAGCAAGCTACGTGAACTTTTTGTCTGTCGGCGTTCAACCAAACCACGATTCCAGAAAATGAAGCATCTTCCGCCTTCAGTGTGAATTTGTATTGAATAGTATCTTACATCACAGCAACATTTTGGAGTGTACATTGTGCCAAATGGCAGTGGACCTGTAAGGTACTGTGGCTGCCCTGGTATTTTTTTAGTCCCTGTCCGGCCATGCAGTACCAAACTAGCTGGACCTCTGAGTCACTCCACCTCATCCCACTTCCTTCACGCTGGGGATCGATCCATTGCCTCAGTTTTTGGTTTCTCACCTCCTCTGCTCTTCATAACACATCAGAGAGACTGGCACAGTGGGGGACTGGACCCACATTCTTCTCATACAGCACAACGCCAAAAGGCAACGCTCGCTATTCATATCTCATCCTATCTCAAGTGAAGTTTTATGAAGCTGGTGGGGTGTTGTCTTGCTGTTTAAGCGGGGGACACACATCGGTTGTCTGTACCAAAACCGAGCAGAGGTCAACGGGATATCAGAGTCGCTACCTGCCCAAACCCAGCCCCGTTCGCAATGGGGACGCGCCACCGCCGCTCCGCCACACGAGCCCCTCTGCGGGGCCCCGAGACCCTCACAGGGTGCCGGGAGGGCTGAAAAGGATTGGAGGGCGGGGAGGACGGAGATCCCCCCTCATCCTGGGTCTCCGTCCTGGGACCTTTCCGCCACATCGGAGCCTTTGCCCGCGAGCCGAAGGCCGAGGCTTTCCCTCCGCCGCCGCCGGGAGGCCGCAGGGGCGGGCGGGCGCGACCCTCCCCGCGCCGGGCGCTCCCCGGGGAGGAGCCGGCCGGGTCGCACCGGGCCCGCTCGCCAAGTCCGGCTCCGAGCAGCCAAACCCAGCCCCCTGGGCTCGGGGTGGGCGGGGAGGGACGGCCAGCCGGGCTCCTCTCCTGCCAGGAGCGGGAGGACGGGCGAAACTTTCGTCCCCGGCGGCGGCGAGGCACCAGCGGCCGCCGCGGCGAGCGCCGCCAGCATGGGCCCCGACACGCTGCCGCTCGGCACCTACAGCGGGGCGGCCGCCGCCGCCGCCGCCCTGCTGCTCTGGGCCGCGTGCGTGCTCTGCAGGAGGAGAAGGTACCGGGGCGGGGGGTGGACACCGCATTCCCGCACGACCGCGCCGCGGGAGCGGGGCCGCCGGGCGGGCGCGGCGCCGCCGAGCCGCGCATTGGGCCGCGCTGTCCCCGCCCCCCCCCCCCCCGCGCGGGGACGCCCTATCAGCGCCCGGCGGGCCGGGGGCGGCAGTGCCCGGGGGGTGGCGGCGATGGCGGGCCCCGGGGTGGCCGGGGGGACCGCGGCGGCAGCTACGCTACCGGGGGCCCGGGAGAGCCGGGGAGGTGCGATGGGGGCGGTGGCTCCCCGCCTGACCGCGGCACGTGGGAGTCTGGTGTCGCCTCCCGTGGGTACGTGGGAGCCCGTGCTCCAACAGGAGGTGTGCACGGAGCACACATCCAGGCCCCGAGAAGTTTGGCGTGTGTGAAAACATACGTGACCCTGAGGTTTGCTGCGAACCTGAACGCGAGCTGTTCGTGTAGCAGGACAGCCCGGCGCGGCCCTGGGAGCCGTTCCGCGTAGCCCGAGGTGCGCAGGCCGTACCTGCGGCCGCTGCAGGGTTGCAACATCGGCCCTCGCTCCAGTTTTCTCTGTGATGAGTAGCTCGGGTCATGGACATTCTAGTGACTTCTGTTAGTGTATCTCACGGGGTTGCCTTTAGTTTCTGTCAGCTGTACGATCTAAGGAGTCACAGAAGGTACACACTTGTTTTAGGACACTTTAAGAAGAACTTGTGCTCTTTTTGAGAGGAAAGAAGTACTGTCTGGAACTATATTTTCTGTTTCTGAATACCTGTTACTTTATATACTGTCATTTTCACAGGTATTTATCACTTGATGAGGTGAAATGCTCGATCAAGTTTAGCCAATAGTTGATGCTTTTCAATGTCTGTTCTGCAGATGATGATCCCAGTGTTTGAGTGGGGTCATCCCATAAGATAAACTTCTTGACAGAGTAGTCTGTGATGCGGCTTCATGCTTCAGCTTGGTTTATGAAATGGATAGCTGCTGCTTGACTGGTCACTCTTCTTCCTCCTCCTCATCATCCCTGTTGCTTATCTGACCCTCTGTAAACTGGTTCTGGGAGTTAAACTAGCCAAACCCCTGATTTTTTTAATAGCTTTAGTTTGCTGCAAGTCTAGCTCCCTAAAGAACATCAACACAGTAAACAAAAGGGGAGCAGGAATGACATGGTCAGGCCAAATGGGATTGGATGTCATTTTAAGGCTAGAAGCTGTTATACTGGCTCAGCCATATTATAAAATTGTGCATGTCATTAGTTGAAATTCTAGTAAAATTTTAAAAAAACTTGAATGTTTGAAAATGGAAACAGGCAAAGCTTTTGCTTGTAAAGTTTTCAGCCAGATGTGAATGGTAGGGAAAAAGGATCAAAGAACCCATTTGGAGTTATTTTTATAACCCTTGTGGCTGTAGAGTTTTTAAAGTGCACTCTTTAGAGTCTACAGCAAAATTGTTTGGACATTTGTACCACAGCAGAATGATATTGTACAGGAGGCCTCAGCAAGAAGGTGTACTGTCTTGCCCAAAAAAACAAACTTCTGTTTGATTAATAAACCGCTTTAAATCCTGTGCTGTTTCTCAAAGAAGTATACAAAGCACTGGCATACAAGCAACTGGAAATAACAAATGGATAAATCATCAACCTCTGTATAGCACAGCCCTCAGCATAAGGGGCTGGTGTTGAGGTACTATCCTGCTCCAGTAAAATGTGCAATTAATTCTTTTTTTTTTTTTAGCGTGAAGGAAGAAAAGAAATTATGCATTATGTGGAGAGGTGCCTGGGAGCAGCCTGGCTGTCTACAACAGCCATTTCTGATCAGTAGGAAGAAAAGCTGTACTAAGGGTGCAGCAGATTAAAAAATAGGGATAGGTCTTAGTTCATGCTTCTAAGATTTGGTGCAAGTCTGTGATATCCCCTTGCTTATCTGACTGTTATCTGTTTATCCATCCCCATGTGTCCTCCACGTGTCTCATTTCTTCTTTCCCTTTCTTCTATTTAAATCTAACAAACCCAGGGAGGGTTTGTTAAGCAGCAGGTGGGGCTACCCCTCCCCTCAGGAATCCACTGTAAACATATGCGAACCTGTTGACATAGGGACTGTTGGGAAATTACTGCATAAATAAATGCCAAAGTCAAGGTTGTATTCCTGGATCACACCCATTTGGACGGAAACACAAACAATATTTGTTTTGTGGCACTTGTTGCTACTTCACGTATGCATGTGTTTTTATATAAATTAATATATTGCTCTAATGTTAGTATGCTTGTACCAGTGCGCAAACTCTGTATAAGGGGATTGTTGTGTTTAGGGTACCAATATAAACTTGGCCAAAATAATAAAATTTGACATCCTAACCACAGCCATGCGTGGGTTCCATCAGGATAGGTACAGTAATCAAATATGTGTATATATATATGAAGAGTTTAAGTACATAAATAAACAACACTAAGTGCTAACTTACATCGCCAAGTTTGGTATGTTTGTTTTGCTAGATGATGCCTCTGTCGTGCTCCACTGAGGCAAAGCACAACCACCTCTGTGACTCCAAGAGTTATACGTCTAGGAGCCTGATGAGGGTTTGTGTATCCCAGAGAAGAGAACTCTTAAGTCCATCACAGATGTTCCTTAAGCAGATGTTTCAGGATTTCACCTTTCTTGGTGTAAGGCGCTTCTGCTTGGTTCCTCTCAGGCTGAGTGCTTGTTGTTGGAGAAAAGATTTTGTCAGAAGAGGTGTTGATTGACTTAATCTGCCATTGCCTTTTTCTGTGACGCAGTCGGATAATCTGACATTACAAGATTTCAGAGTGAGTTCAGTACTGGCTTTCTTCTTAAAGTATTTAGATCTGCTCTTTACAGACAGGGTAGAAAGGAAGAGGAATTTCCTTTCGTATAAGTGTTTATCATTTGACTGCTTATGGTGGTAATAACACAAAGGAAACTAATTGGAGTCTTTGCCAGGTTTTGTATCACAGATGGTGCAGAAACAGAAGCAGAACAAAAGTTTCCATAATCACAGAAAAATTTATTTTGAGTTAAACTTCTATGTCAGATGAGCCTCAGTGTGTTCTGCATGCAGCAGAGGGATCTCCCTCTTACTGGTTAATGAAGAAAAGCCTATCTAGGCTGTTTGCTGGGGAATGTATTTTCTTCAGAGAGCGCTTCCTTTTTGCTGCTGTACAAAAGTATTTGTGCTATGGCAAAACCTGATGACTTCCTAGCCTGGAGACTGCGCAGATTATTCTCTTTTGTCTTTATAAAATGTCTAAGTAATCCCCAGATTTATGTGGGGTCTTTTTTTGGTGTTTTCAAACTGTTTTTCAACTAGCTGTGCATGGTCTCATGGAGCAGGAGGTGAGATAACAGGTGAAGCTAACTCCTGCTTGTCTTCAGCAGTGATGCTGCCCAAGTCAGTGAAGGGCCCTGGAGATCCACAGGGGCTATCTCCTAGTGACTTCGATAGTTGTAGAACTATTCCACTTCTTGCTCAAACTGATGTTTATATTTGGCTGCTTTTTTTTTAATTGTGTGTCCATGACTGCAGATTATCACAGATTGTAACCAATAATTTGTGGACAAGGCTGGGGTATTCTCTGACTCCCTCCTCACAGGGCAGATGCTGCAGATTACTACGAAGAGGAAGGGGCTCAGACTGTGACCACAAATTAAAACCACTGTCTTTGGAGAAGGGAACTAAAGGAGAGAAGGGGAACAAAGATTGTTGTGTCTGTATTTATCTATTGAAATTGGATCCTTCTCCTGAGGTTTGAATCCCAAAGTTTTTCAGATAAAGAAATTACAGACCGAACCTGGTAATACTCATCAGAGGTTTATAGCTGCTTAGAAAGTTAACACACATGGGATGTGAGTTACATCAGAGAAAGGGTGTGCAAAAAGTATTCCCTCTGTAATTCTATGGCTTTAAAAATGAAAGAGGGTAGATTTAGATTACATATTAGGAAGAAATTCTTTACAATGAGGGTGGTGAGATACTGGAAGAGGTTGCCCAGAGAAGTTGTGAATGCCCCATTCCTGGAAGTGTTCAAGGCCAGGTTGGATGGGGCTTTGAGCAACCTGGTCTAGTGGAAGGTATCCCATCCTGTGACAGGGGATTGGAACTAGGTGGTCCTTAAGGTCCCTTTCAACCCAAACCAATTACTATAAATGGTTTTCACAGTCAGAATTGCTTGTGAGGAATAATACGATAGATGGTGCGTCTCTCTGTGGGTCTTGCTGTACAGCTGTATAGGAATTCCCATGCTGTGTTAGATGGGACATTTACGTTCTAATATATTGTTTCTGCAGTGCATCACAATATGGTATTAAAAAAACCCAAACAACTTTAACAGCATAATTGTAGATTAAAGTCAACATAAGAAGAATTACATTTCTCAGAAAGGATTTTGCTGTGACATGAGCTTAAAACCTTGTTGGAGCAAAGTACCTTTCATTTTTCCCTTTTATTCTATTCTCTAAAATACCTCTAATCTATACAATCATGTTCATCTAAGAACTTTTTCCCAAAATTGCTCTCTCGAACCCAGACAGATATTGTGGAAAAGAATATAGATTTCGTCTTTGCCTTCAAGAACATCTTATCCTTCTCTGTGACAAGCTGTGAGCTTGCTAACAGCTCTCTTACCAAGTGAATTGTAGTTCACAAGATGTCATCAGCCTGTCTTTTTTACCACTTCTGCTAATTTAGGCAATATGTTAAGGTAGTTTTCAGTTGGAGGGAACATCAGGAAGGACAGATACAAGGATATCAGAAAAATCTGGCCTCTTACTTCTTACCTTGGTTTTCTACAGAGGCCTTTTCCTCCGTCCTTTTGATTGGAGTTCTAGGGAGTGCATGAGTTTTCATGACCTCCTTTTGTTTACTGTCATTGTCCGCTCTGAAAAGGACTGAAGACTGAAGCTGTTTAAGGCAGGAAAGTAACAGTTCTGTTTCTTAAGTAGCCTTAGAAAACCTTTCTTTCTCACCATCACACTTGGGTTTTCTGTCAGCTGTTCACTGCTGTGCCAAGATGTGGTGGAAGCTTATTTCTTTGCTTCCTTCTTCTGGTCAGAGCTTAAGTGAACGTAGAATAAAATGAAGTAAACAAAACCATAACCTTCTCAAGGTGTACAAGACTCCCTTCCTTGGCTTTTGGTTTTTCTTATGGCACTAATAGGCCTGGAGAGCTGTTATGTCGTGGGTCTTGCACAGTAGCGTGTCTCAAGACAGGCTTTTATTTTTCTTACTATTTTTTCAGTGTTGCTTCTCATCCTTCTGATGTGTAGTGTGAGTATCATGTACATTTTGAGTTCTGCTTCCTACCAAAGCTTTGAAGATGACACTGAAGATGAGACCTCTTTTAGCAGATAATGAAGTTTCCCAATAATCTAAGATATACAGTATTCTTTGCTTAAGGTACACTGCCACCTAGCAACAGTTTCCCTTCCCTCCTAGTTTTCTTGACCTACTTTGTTGGGGGTTGTTCAGCTTTATAGTTTGTACCTGGTCTGGTCTTGATTAGTATCCAGAACCCATCAGTAGATGCCATCGTGATAAATGTATGTGTGTGTGGGGTGGAGTTATTTTTAGTGGCAATAAGAACTGCTAGCTTCAGGTTTCTCAGTATAATACAATAGTTTTTACTTTCTGGTGTTTTTTTCCTTACAGTGTTTTTTTGGAAAAGGCCTATAATATTTTTTTTCTCTTGGAATGCTTGATTTTACTTGCTTTTGTTCTTTATTCTTTGGACCAAATAAAATTAAAGGGTGAGAGCTAAAGGAATTTGCATTCAGCTCTTTTTATTATTCCATTGCAACATGAAGCATGGAGTGTCCATCTAGAGCACTGTATGTGAATGTACAGAGCTTACAGAAAGTTCTGAACGATTAACCCTTCTGCTCCTTCTCCAAGCTGATAGTCTTAGAGGTATGAATGAGGACAACCCAAGTGAATACAGAGTGCTTCAAAAATTATATTCATGCTTACTGCTATATTTAGAGGAGGAAAGCACACTGGTTGACAAATCTTAGCGGAAATGTTACATATAAAGGCTGGTGTGAAGGAAGACACAAAGGGGCAAATCCTAAGCCTTGTATCCTCTTACACAAGATATTAACTATTTCTCCTTTAAGCATGATGGCAATATTTTCCATGTGATGTGTTTTAATCATTGGTGATGTAACTAGAGAGCCACATCATCAGATGACTGATTGGAGTCCTGACCCACAAATTTATTTGGGCCTTAGGTCCCCCAGGAAGGAGTGACTTCAGTGGAATGCAGGGACTTGGATGAGTCCCAGGCTTGCAGGTTTTCTTGTGGACTTCCCCTCAGTTCCCCTGATGTAAATTGGAGGTTAGTGTTGTCTCTTGATTTATGGCTAATGCAGACGAATGCTTCGCTGGGCACTCATAGAGTTGTCAGAGAAGCTGAAAAAAATTCTTCCATGGTATAGCCACGCGGCGTGTGCTGAGGATCTGTTGCCTGTCCATTCCTTTTCTCCTGTATGCTGAAATATAAGCTGGAGGTGCTGTATTTGTGCAATATTCAGTTAAGCTTGTTAAATAGTGTCAGCCACTTTAGTGTTTTGCTCAGTTATATGAATTACGGTCCCCAAAAACTTTGCTTGGGTTTTTTGTTTGTTTTGGTTTTTGTTTTTATTGTTTGGTTGGCTTGATTTGGTTTTTTGTTTCATTGTTTTTTTGGTTTGGTTTGGTTTTTTGTGGGTTTTTTTGGTTTGGAGTTTTTTTTATAGTCAAGTGTTTTGATTAAAAATTTGGTCAGGGCTTGTTTTAGTACAGTAAGATAACTGTTCTCAGTACTCCATCTAGTCACTTATTTAACTTAGTGCATCATAATGCCAGGGAGTGGGGGAAATACAGAAGCTAAAAGAAACAGCATAAGTGCAATGTTAATACACTATATGAAGTTAAGGAAAATCTCACTGTTAAATTGGCAGTCTTTTTCTCTTTTATCCAAGTTTTATAGATCTCCTTGGTAGTGGAGCCAGGCTTGGAACACATTATCCTGACTTCTAGTTTTGTACTTTAACTTGCTGCCTCTCCTTTCCAAGACACTTACCATATATGTATGACTCTATAGCTGTCTGGTAAACTAACTTTTTCAATCATGAGGCAGATTTTGAATTCTGATTTAAAACTTCAGTAGTGTTCTTTTTCTTTCCCCACCGTTTACTGATCCTTCTACAAGAAGCATGTAGGTTTTTAGGCTAATATCCATTTGCATGCCGTCTGGGAGAATTTTGGCTGACTGAGAGTCCCATAAAACAAAAGTTTCCTCTTTACAAACCACATGGAGCTTGGCTGTAGATATTCAGTCCCTTTCTCCACAAACTGTTTTTAATGGTGCCAGATTCTTCTGTTTCTTCTCCTTGTTTGGCACATGTCAGGAAAAAAAAATCTTGGCTCTTGTATAGAACATATCTTGTTTCCTCTTAACTGCTCGTACTTTCTATTCGTAATTCAAATCAGCAGAAAAATGCTATGATTGTGCTTCTCATGATTTAATCTTGTAGTTCCTAAGCAATATTTCAATGTTCTTAAAAAAATAGTGCTCTCTCATACTGTAGGCCCAGTAGTAGGAGATTCTAGCTGAATGCAGCGGATGCGTCTCTGTTGATTTTGGAGAGTATGCATGGAATCCTGACTGGGTAGCCTGCTCAAGCCCTGTGGAGGCACGTGAAGAAAGAACAGATGAGCAAAGTGAAGCGAAAATGGGATGTTAAAGGAGTATCCTCTCCACCACCCAGCTGTGCCTTTCTGACACTGCAGTGAAAACCGGGACTGCAACACGGCACCTTGTAGGTTCATTTCCATAGTGGGAGGTTGAAGAAGTGCCTCCTTCCTGGCCCATGGCATCCCAGGGACCTAGCAGAGAGCCTATGCGTGTTTGTCACAAGCTACTAATTTTCCGTGCTGACAGCCTTCCTCTGTACCCATTGAGCTCTTATTTGTAAGAGTCAATCTGCTTCTGATATCTAAGGCAGAGTGCAGCAGCCCTGCGAAGTGTGGTCGTCTGTCTGCTTTATTGTGGCTCCCCAGAAAAATCAGCAAACTGCTTAGTCACCTGCACTTTCCTTATCCCATTGCCTTGGATACTTCCCAGATTTCTCCCGAGTGGTCATTACAAACTCTTATGTCACTTGCTTTGCCTAAAAAAATTGAACAAAATTAGAAATTTTTGAAAGATATATTGAAAAAATGATCATAGAAAATTGATGCATTTTCATTACTTTATAAAGTGATATAGTATTTAGAAAAAAATTATGATCTCATTTCAGCACTGTGTGAGAATGGAGGTTTTGCAATTATTAGCTCTAGCAGCTCTGTTTTTGTTAAAAAAAAAACAAACAAACCAGAAAGGAACCCAGATATTCCTTAACAGCAGGAACTACTGCTGTTCAAGCACAGTAGACAGAACTTATGAAGAACTGGTGATTAAAATTAAGTTTCTGAGAAGTCTGTATTTCAATGTTTTTGTACTCTTGCTTTCCCTTTGTATGTATGCCAGCAGAAGGGTGGATCTGCCCCTTTTTCACAGTGTAATTCTGTGGTCTCTGAAGGCTTTAGAGAAATGGTCTCTAACTTTATAATAGGGCCCCAAGGAAAACCAACCTATTTTTAGAAACTCTCATTTAACCTGGTTAACCAAAGAAGGATGCTTACTGAAGGAAAGGCAATTGCTAATATCTTCTCAGAGAGAATTTGAGTGACTTCCATTGCTAGTCCATTCATGTGATGCCGCAGTAGTGTTCGGTCATCGTTTCCCTAGCTGAAAAGTACTCCGTGTTTTTCTCTTCAGTGTTGGCATGGTTTTTTGGGTTACAATAGCTCCTCTTCAGAGCTTCTGGTGTGTGGTAGATCATAGCCACGCTAATTCTCTCCAGCTGGTTTTTCAGCATGAGAAGCTTTGGTAGTTGCATTTGGTAAGCTTCTCTGAAATATCTCAAACAGTGGATTGATGACAAGGCATAATTTTTTCCTTCAGTTGTTCAGGAATTGATCTGCGATATTTACTCAGCTGACTTATACTTCGGTAAGACAGACAAAACCTCCCTGGAAGATTTACTTTTGTTTTGGTGGGTATCAGTATTTGTGAAACGTTTCCAGTGCATTATGTGTTTCTTCCATATTCCTTTCAAAAACTTCTGTTATTCTGTTGGATGGTATTTTCTTCACATTTTTAAAAGATTTCAAGATAACTAGGTTAGTTTTCAGCATGGTAAGTGTTTTGCTTAAATAGCAAATTTCCAAGACCTACAGCTGGGGGTGAGGCATGTTGCCAGAGCCCGTGCTGCAATGTTCCTCTGCGATTCCCATTTAAAATAGCAGCTGTGTAGCTGTACGAGAAGTGAAAATGTCTCTCAGTTCAGGAGTCATCCAAGAACCAATTGTAAAACTGATGAACTGACTGAATTGATATTTGGGAGGAAAAATGAAAGTACTGGGAGAACAGGCTTGTACGTGATGCTCTTTTTAAGCTTAAATACATGCCTGACAGATTCTGATTCAACAGCAGTAGGACTTAGGTGTTTGTATCTGATTACGAAATTGTGCTTATAGTGCACTACACAAAAGATGTTTGGGCCTTTCAGTAACAGTTGCCATCAGAGCATACCTGACTGATGCAGATTCATTTCCGGGCCCTGGAACAAGTGCAACAAGCTGAGTTCAGAGCGTGGGCTCCTTCAGAGGACCAGATGAGGGAAACTTGAAGTTTGTATACTAGCAGCTTGCACGTAATATCCTTTAAAGCCAGGTTAAATTATCTGTCGCCGTTAAGGAGCGACACAGAATTGTTCACAGCAGGACTGGAGAGGTTTCCCCTGTATGTCAGTGTTCAGTGGCTTGGGAAACAGCTGCTTGCGCAGTGTCTGGTTTTGTGGATGAACAGACAGCTCAATTTCTGGCATTGCTGCTTTAAGATACAAAAATGATAATTAAATTCCAAAGAAATCTTGCATATGTGAATGAGTCAGAATTATTTTTTCTTCTATAAGCTGTTTAGTTTCTTGCATCTTATGTAGTGAAAACACTGGTAGATCCTACTTGGTATTACCACATTATGAGTGAAAGGATTTTTTCCATAACCTTTGGACTTCCTCAGATAGAACCACATCAGCTATAATAATTTAGAACCTTAAAAACCTGTTGTTATGAAGACTTTAAAATAAAACTGTGCAGGCTGTGGCTGTTCAGTGGTAAGAAGCTAAAATAAGACACTCCTGAGATATGTTGGGCTCAAAAGAAAGTTCAGATTTCCTGGCTTCATGATCTCCTCTGCAGAAGGAAACCTTTATGTTTCTCTCTTGGGAACAGAAGTCCAATAAAGCACCGTTGTTGTGACCCATCCAGTCTTACCTCCCACACAGTTTAGGCCATTGCAATGTCTCCTGCATTAGTTACATTAAAAGGTGCTTGAACACAATTGCGCTTAAAGTCGTGCATGGCCAGTGTCCTGCCTTTGGTTTATTTTTTCCTTTGAGGGATGAGTATTCTAGTGCTAATCCAGTAGGTTGTTCTTACCATTCTGTTTTCACTTTCAGAAAGGGGGGTGGATTCAGTCTCATTAGTGGATGCCTATGTCCTTTTGAACATTGAAAAGATTTAATTAAAAGTGACGAAAGATATCCCACGATGTCATCCAGAACAAACAAACGAGGTAATCTCCCGTTCAAAGTATTGAATACTGCTGTTCCAAATAAATACTTCCTTAAAGGCATAGGCAAGCTCATCTGACACGTCTTTGCTTGTAACTCGATGGCAATTCAGTATAGACTGAAGCAACTTACTTATTATGCTTTCTTCCCACCCCAAGAATGTTTGAGTGGACCAATGTGTGTGTACTGCCTGCTGCTGCTCTGTAGTGTCTGCATTGCATGCTTGCTTGATTGTTTTGGAAAATAGATCAACCAATTTTTTTAACCAAGACTATGAAAATCAGAGATAATTCAGATGGGACCAGATGAACCAATGCTTTATTTTTGTTGCTTAGACAAAAAAAACCCCAAAATCTTGTTTTGTTTTGTACACTATTTCATCATATCTTGTTATTAATAATACCCCTGAGACGACTGTTTAGGAGTCATGTGTGATCTCATGCCTCCAAATTGTGTTGCAGCAGTTTCAGAGTCTGAAATGCACTGTATACAGTAGAAATATGAGGGATAAAGCTACTTAAACTGC
The DNA here is from genome assembly GCF_003984885.1 of Neopelma chrysocephalum. NCBI lineage: Eukaryota > Metazoa > Chordata > Aves > Passeriformes > Pipridae > Neopelma > Neopelma chrysocephalum. The sequence goes on from NW_020897689.1 coordinate 12,062,271, forward strand.
AGTGATGCAATTTTGTTTCATCAAAATTAAAGCCCAGGAAGATTTTTCTTCTGTGTTCAGCACAAGTGTAATGTGCTGATTTGGAACGTCAGATAGTTTCTGTCATCAGATCATGTGAAGAAACCCTCCAGTGTGCATATAGTTGTAACTTTGTAGATAATTGGTGATGTTAGAAATGTCCAACAGAGATACGGTTTTGATCCCTTGGTTGTTGCATTGAAGAGTGCACACCAGGCTCAGTTCTCAGGGAATGACTGCAGCGTTGGAGATGACTTGAAGATGGAAATCTCCTTATGTGCTATGATGATGTGGCTTCCACAGTGAAGGCTGCCCTAGAATTCCCACATGTGCAGGACACTGTCACCCCCCCATAGCTTTTTTTCAATGGACAGGACCCAAGGCTCCCTGCTGTTGCCACCCGTGGCCATTTGTACCTCTGGTATCCTATTTAGTCCCAGGTGCATTGATCACTTACAGCTAGAGCTTCCACCCTGCTGTATCAGATGCTTCTTTTTACTTTTTGTGGCAAATATCAAATCATCTCCTTCAAGGCAGCAAGATACTGGAAAGTCTGTCCTGCTCATGGCAGTCAGTTAATTTCTCAAGATTGTGAAAGGGACAGATTAGCTAATTGCCTACCAAAGTGTGAATTTTACTGTCAAGACAGTATGGAATAATAAAGAATCATAGAATCATAGAATGGTTTGGGTTGGAAGCGGCCTTAAAGATCATCCAGTTCCAACCCTCCTGCCATAGGCAGAGACATCTTTCACTAGACTACATTGCTCAAGGCCTCATCCAGCCTGGCCTTGAACACTTCCAGGGATGGGGCGTCCACAATTTCCTTGGGCAGTCTGTTCCAGTGGACACCTCTTCATTTTCCAAGGTTGGGCTGGTCAAAGCAGCCTCAATAAATATGACTTTACCTGCTAAATTTCTTAAAACTGCTCTGTATATGGAAAGCAACCAGCACAGTTGGATTCTGTCATACAGGTAAGGTCCTTTGGCCCTATTGCAGTCTGTTGATAATCGTTACAACCTGACTGTAGAGTTTGGCTGATGCTTAACACTAGATTTATGTCACTGAAGGATAAAGTCTGTATTTATCACTCCTCACTTTTTCAGCAGGCTTTTCAGCAGGTTTTTTTCTGCTAGATATTAGAGTGCTTTTTTTGCTTTTTCACTGTTCACAAAATTCACTGCGCTGTATAGTAACTGTCCTCATGAATTCCCATTGCTCTGCTCAGCGGGTAAGCTGGGCTAGTGAGACCCTTCTTTTTTCATTTGAGTGGGTTTTGCTAATTGCTTTTATCATACTGGAACCTGTAAAGGGATTTTCTGTTGACAAAATGACAACAAAAAATGAAGCGCTTTTCTTGGTAAGTCACCTGACAATTCCTCATGGATCCTCAACATATCTGTCAGCAAATGTGAGTGACTCCTTAACGTCCAGTGCCTCTAATTGTCCTTTATTTCCCCCCTCCTCTCCTTGTGTGGGATTTCTCATTTGACGGAGTGAAACCTAAAAGCAGGTTTTGGTGGAGTGCATCTCCAGTCACCAGTAGGGAGAACAAAGGAATGAAATTAAGGTGGTCAACAACCATCAGGAAGAGAAATTTCACTCAGTCTCCTGCCTTGTCCTGTGGTTGTGGCTGGTCTCTTGCTGTCTCAGTTCATACTTGTATCATTGCTTCCATAACAGCTCAGCTCATGTGAGGCCCCTGTCACTTCTGCAGTCCTGAGGGATAGGCGCTTCAACACTTACCCTTCACAAAGGCTCATGCTCCCCCAAATATCTGTTTGTATCCATCTTCTACCCCCAGTCTTGCTCACTATACTGATTATCAACGTAAGCACTCACCTTTCCCAGCATCATATTCAGAATGAGGGTGGTATAAGGTTTTGTGACCTTCCTAAGAAAATATGATTGAATGAATTTCAAGCCTCAGAAATGAGATGGCAGCTGTTAGTTAGTTAGGAGGAGAGAGCCTGAGTGAGTCCTGGGTAGACTTGTGCTCTGGCTTTTGAGGAAAATTTACATTGAATCTTAATGGAGTTTCCTGAACCATTAAATTTGTAATTATTGATGTTTACAAACTTCGCTGGGTTTGTGTTAAATCAAGATATGTTTGGATTATTTTTTTTTATTGTCTAACTTGAAGCTTTGCCCTTGAGCTACAATGTAGTCCTTTCTTATCTTCTACTCGGTGGAGAGTAACTTGAGAGCTTCTTGCCTTTCCTGCCACACCTGCCTTCTGCAAGACTCCTTCCTTCACCCAGAGAAGGGGTTGGAGCCATTACTATTCTCTTCATTTATATAATTCTGTCATTGCCTTGACATCAGCATAATCTTCTTGACTGGCTGATCAAACTGATTTTCAACAGTTTTAGACAGGGTAAAAAATTAGTGCATTTAAGTCTTCCTTGATTTTTTCAAGCAGTTTCTCTGTCATTCAGTGTAGCGTTTTCTTTCTTTATCTCAAGTCCCTTTTGGGGTTTTTTCTGTGCTTTTTCCTTATAAAATATCTACTACAGCTGGTATTTTCTAACCTTTAGACCTGTAATTCTCCTAATCTTATGTCAAAGCAGTTAACAAGTGATAACAGACCCTTATCAGACTTTATATTATTTCAGTGTTCAGCATGACTTTTTGGCTTTACTGTAGACATTTGAGATTTTCCACAGATTTCAGCAAGCCCAGAATTTTTTTATTTTATATATTTGCTCACAGGATACAGCTTCAATGGTAGCTGGAGCTTTATCATACAGGCAAATGAAATAATCTCTTCTGTAAGTGATATGTGTAGATTTAGCATTTTTGTGGTTCATAGGACATCAGTAACAACTGAAATACTGTTGCAGTAAGAAAATCTGTTTAAAATCACAGCAAATCTAGCTGCTGTGGGCTTTTGAAAAGGGAACACTGCTTTGGTTGGTGGTCCTGTTTCTACCATGAAACAGCTTTGGATTTTGTTATAGAGGGAGATTTGCATTTTTATTTTGCAGGATGAAAATACACAATAGTTAAGGGTGCTTTTGGGAGAACTGCAGACACTGGATTTCTCAGGGACATTTTAAAGACCATCAAAGTTTTGCCGACCTGGCTGTATTAGATGGGCTTGTGATTTGTCTCTCTCCACCACAGCTGTGCCTGCAGAAGCTCCCCAGCAGTGGCAGCAGTACTTGGGGGGTAGAGGGGATTGCCGTCATAGCTCTTTCTGGTTGAGGAACCAGATTAGTGTGTCTTCAAAACATATTTGCTTACATGAAATTGAATGACATTAGGGCAGACCAGGCCATACAGGAAGGAGTGGAAATCTTGATGCTAAAGTCATGCAGCCTGACCATGCATGACTTCTTTGCAGGACCTCATCTTCACCATCTCACTGTCCTTACATGGTGACTTACCTCACCATGTAGAGGATAATACTCACAACTTTAGTTGGGATTCATAGAAGTTCCCTTGTATTCTGATTCACCAAATTGCCGAAGTGATAGCTCTTTTTAAGCCTTTGAATCACTTCTGGTTTTAGGGGGACTTGAGCTTTTAAGTGGACAGATCAGCACATTTGACATGCTGAGTCAAATGTGAATTTCTGGTTTGATGGTATGATACAGAATATACAGTAGTATTTCCTCTCCTTAGTGCTTCTAATTCCTGGGGGAAAATGTGGTTCTAATTTTATACTTTGAACATAATTTCAAAGTTCATAGAGAACGAGACCACTTCTTGTTGGTAACTGAGGTTACTTAAAAATAACACTTTCACTTCCATCTACACAGCCATGCTGGATGACAGTTTACAGGACTGGGGCTGGTTTTATAGGTTTCCTTTTATATGCAATACTACATATGTTTGAACTTATGGATAGCATGGAAGTATAATGGCCACATGGCCATTATGATCACAAGGCAACCTTTTTTCTCATTCCTAGAACTGTGAAGCAGTGACTTGTCTCTCAAACTCCTTTCTGGGGCTGTAATGCAAGCAGCTGCCTGTGGCTAGACCAAGTTGGCAAACTCCTGTCTTCTGCTAAGCCCACCCCTTATTTTTCTTCCTATAAGGTGCACACTTGTGCAACCACATTTGTCTCACCTGGTGTTGCCCAGTGGGATATTAACCTTTTAAAAGCATTCTGAAGCTTATTCTCCTTTCATGAAAAGTATGGGGAGGTGTAATTCTGTTGACTTACACAGAACAGAAGTACTCTGTTTCAGTGGTTGAAAAGGCTGAAGCCTTTAGAGCCTTTTTTCAATTTTAAGCAATAAGATGCAGAACACAGTCAAAGACTTCTGTCTTCCAACTGGGGACCCCATCATATGTGAATTTTCTCTAATCGTGGTGATGAAATTAATAACACAGTTGCTAAGTGTCGCAAAGTCATTTTTGAGCCAGGAAGATTTTCTGACATTATAGTATTTTTTCTTTGTTTTGGGCATCTAGAAACTGAGAGAACTTCTTTAACAAAATCCATCCTGAATTTGTGAGAGCTTCCCACAAGAAGTTCTTCATGTAGCTTTCAGCTGCACAGTTTGTTACTACTGAATTTTTAAGATTTTCTTCTTGTCACTTTAGTACAAGATAGTTCCTTCTAGTAGGAACAAAAGTGTGTGGGTGGTAAAAATAATGGTTTTTTTCTATTGTGAAATCTGCCTGTGTTTCAGTGCATTTCTTCCCACAGAAACCAGCTGTGGGGGGAGAAGGAAGGTAGGGTGGGGGGAATCCCAGCATAGTGTGAGGGCGAGTGACAGGATCCAGTCAGTGTCGGGGAAGCTGTCTTTATCCTACCCTTCAGACAGAGCCACTCTGAGCTTAATTATTTCTTTTTTCAAAAGAAAAGACATTTGCCGCATCAGTAATCATATTTATGACATTGCAATCATGAAGAGTGTAAGTCTTCTGCTCTGTTTTTCCTTATTATCAAGAGTATCACTTCTCATAATGCTGATGCTCAGCCCTGAACTGGCAGCTTCTACTTCATCTTTAAAATCATTCCTTTCTTAGGCCCTTCTTCCTAAATTAATGAGGACTGTAAGTAAATGGGAAGATAACTCCAAGTGAACGATGAGAAAGGTGTAGGATAGGTAGTTTAGTTGGGATATAACGGGGTAAAACTTCTGGAAACAAAGAGAGCTCATAAGAAGAGAATGGTAGACTGAAAACCCCAACTATCCTTTGATTACTACCAGACTCAAACATTCCTGTAGTCTTAGAATGCTAATTAACAACAACTGATACATTATGGATGCTTGTAAATAAGTGATTTTCCTTTAACTCTGGTTTAACTCCTGAAGACAATATTTTGGGTGCTTATTTTGATCTAAGCTTTATATTCATTTACCTGTACTGTCTTGTGTCAAAAATATTGATAAATATTTCATGATATGTATCCTTTAAATAGTATCAATACATAGGTCTTGTCAGCCTACAGCTTTATGACAATAACTTTTAAAAGAAAAAGATCTCATTTTCCCTTAAAACTGATTTCCATTGGTTGTCATTTTCTTCAGTGTCAATTACCATTTGTTACCAGTTCAGACACTTGAGATCTTCATGTGAAACTGGAAGCACAGTCCAACTCCTTTAAAGTGAGTTTGTTTCTTATTAACGTGTTGAAATGAATGTGTTTTCAGAGTTCATATATGATCTGAGCTTGCATTTTTCCTTTTTTTTTTTTTCTTCTTAAACCACAAAGCATATTAGGGGAACCAAACTGTTACCAGTCTTTGGCTTTTTTTAGATTTGTGCTTTGACTCCCCAGCATGACTATGGTGCTGCAGCTTTGGCAGTGCTGGAATCCTGCTGTATGTGTGCTGTATTGATGATCTCTAAATCATGTCATCTGCAGTTGAGTGTGCTGATTCTTGGTACCAGAAGGTCATCTTCATTTTGTTACTGCAGTGATGGTGCCACACTGGGACTCAAATCACTTCAACAAGACCACTGAAATTATGATGCTGAGTGTTCACCACTAAATTTCATGGCAAAATTCAGTTTATTATTGCACAGTCATATGGTGTTGTCGGAAACTTTAACCTCCTTTTACAGGATGATTAGTCAAGAGTTCAGTGGGCAGTTAGTCCACACTTGGGATTCCACACTTTGTGTCATCTGCTATGTTTCTCAGCTTTGTGTGTAAGAGCACCGGACATGCACCTCTCCCTAGAAAGTCTAGCCAGTTCCTCACCCTCATGCTAGTGCCAGGGGTGCTGTGAGGATCCAGCCTGGTTTTTATGTCCTTTGCACCATTCTTGGACTGATGGACTTCACTGAAGTTGCCCATTTACAGCAGGGATTAGGATGACGCCCAGTGTATCTGGCTCCTGGAGAGCAGAGAGTTCCTTCCTTATTCAGCAGGGAGCATCCTGTTATACAAGAAGGTTTTGTTAATTGTTCCTAAGTAATTAGAAATTTATCAGGGTAGAACTCGTACAATATAGGATCACTTGGATTTTCTCATGGATGAAAAGTAAAGGCTCTCATAAGCAAGAGTAGTAGAAGATGATTGATATAGTATTAAGAATACAGTCATTTTATCTTGGCTTATTAAAAGTGATGACTGCAATAATTAATACATTTTTTAAATAAGAAGATTATGGAACAAAGACCTTCAGGCAACTTGTTTGTAAATCCCTTAACTATGCTGTGCATCACAAAAATTACTGCAAGAAGTTGATAAGTCTTTTTTGCTCCACAAAATCAAAATGAAAATTGCTTTCCATTTTTTCAACCTGGTGCTGCTGCCAGATTTGTTATGTTGGGAACATGATGTGGTGAAAAAGGCATCTGTAACCTCAGGCTCTCAAGAAAAGGCCCATGTTTTATACATTATTCTCTTCTCTTCGATGGATACCTTCTAGGAAATGTCTTTGTTAGTTGTTCTTTTTTTCCAGTACAGAAATACTGCTTCAACATGTTCTGTGCTGAAATGTCAGCGTTGCGCTGTTGTGTAGGTGGTAGTATGTATTATACACAGTTTTCAAAACCTGAATAATCAGTGATGTGCATGACTTTGCCAGGGAAAACAAATGGCTGTGTCATTTTGATTTCGGTATATCAAGAAAATGTAACCTATAAAAGTTAATTAGCATTCTTCCAGAAGGGGGTTGTTTAACTAACATCTTTATTTCCATGTTTTCAGTTTTGTCAGAAGTTGGAGGGGAGTGTTTTGTTCTGTTGCTAATATATACCCACAGATTTGCAGAGTATTTCACGGAGTTTTAGCTACCATGCATCTGTCCTTCATTTCAGCGAACGGCTCACTTGAACAGCCGCTTAAATCCACTGAAAAATTTTATTCAGTTTTTTATGTAATTTCTTTTACATAGTATTTATAAATAAAATTCCTTGAGCCTGATGGTGTTCATGTTATCTATCAAAATGAGGTTTTGACAGTAATTTCAACAGGAGAAATCGTGTCATTTGTCATTGAAATCCTGACCATCTGCATCACTGGTCACTGCAGGGAGTTGATGTATCTCCACCTCTCATGGATTTGGTTCTCTGGTAGGCTCAGTTCTTCCTGTTCAGCCTGGATATTACTGGCATTTGGCTGTATCGGATGCACAGAAGTTTCTGGTCTGAAACAAAACTGAAGTTTGAGCACCCATAATACTAAATGAAGTAATCTCACTATATTTTCCTGTATAACTACAATTCATTAGCCTTCCTCCACCACTTTAGAAACTAACTGAGAGAAGGTGTAGCCATTTGCACACCAGAATTACACAACTGTGTGCTAAGGTAAGTTATAAAAATTAGAGAACAGGTTTCTCACACACTAACTGGTTTGATAAACTCTGTCTAGACTAAGGTCTTCATAAGGATGAAGAATCAAAGATGGATAAAATTGTCCTGTCATAGTAAAATTATATTAGTAGCTTTACAAATACTCTAGAAGTGGAGATGAGGTTTTATTCCGGATATTACTTCTGGATGTTAATATTTACAAAAAGTGTTTAAGAAAAAGCAGTCAGCAGAGAATTCTAATTTTTATTTTAATGAGGCCCTTATAGAAAACATAATCCTTAGAGGCCAGATTTTCAAGCCTGCTGAGGTATATTTGCTGTGTATCAAATCCTTCCTTCCTTAAATGCTGAAGTTAAGACGATCTTGTGGATAACTTGGCTTCTTTTCCACTGTTCCGTAAATGCACACTTGAGACTTTAATTTGGGAGTCAACTTTGATATTGTGTAACTAAACTATATATTGAAATATTTGGTGTCCTTTAATGCAAGCCCTGGGTGGTGGCTAGAACCTGTGCAGAGTCTTCAGCATTGTTACTGCCTGTGAAACCACCCCTCCTCCTTTCTTAACAAAACCACAGGGACTCAGAGATCCCTGGTTTTGGATGAAAAAGTGATCAGGAACAAATATTGTAAACCAAATGCCAGTAACATCCAGCCACATGGGATTTATTAGCCACAGTGAGGGAGAACTGAACAAATTGTGGCAGGGAGAGGGACTGGGGGTGAAGTAATTTAAGAATTAATGGTAGATAGAGGACTGAATGGTAGGTAAAGTGCTGTTGTTTCTGCGTTACTGTTTTTGAGATGATGTTTCTGTGCTGCCTCATCATGCTTAGACCTGTTCTGAGCATGAGCTGTTTGATTTTATCATCTCTTCGATTATAAATATGAGAGTCTGGGAGAGCATGTACTCTGACCCTTTGCTCAAAGTGGGCCTTAGCATTTCACTTGGTGGTGCAATGCCAACATGTCTTTGGAGAGTATACGTCTTCCAGACCATCCCTGTAGCTTTCCTGGTAGCCAGTTCCTTTTGTTCCTCATCCTTGTGTTTAAAATTCTGTATTTATAACCCTATTTGTTTCCTTGTCACCGGTGGTTGCTATGTGTTTCTCTAAGATGAAAACCTACTAAAGCACAATTTTTTCATTTATCTGAGTTTTTGCAAGCTTCTTCATTTACCTGTTTGGTGTTAGATTCCCTTCCCTCTTTTAGAGATAGTATCTTTGTAATAGCATTTGTGGATTAAAGCCCTATTTATGTAGAATGGAATTCAAGCCCCACCTCCGCTGATAATGAATACCCTTCCCCATATTTCCAAGCCAGTATGCTTTCTTACAAAGTTCAGTTTTCCTTGTTTTTGTAATTGCCACTGTTTCAAAATGCTTGTTCTGTCATCTCTAATTTTTAGTCCTACCAACCACTACCATGTTTTGAATTTTTCTGTGTCGGGGCTCCAAGTGCCCTTACTCAGTTGTAACAAACTAATTGACTTGGGTTGAGAGATGTTGTTACAGAGGATTATTAAATCTAAAAGGTAATAGCCATTAGAAGTAAAGTGTGGATAGTATAATCTTTAAGGTAAGACTATATATTTTCATTACACCCATAGTATATCCCTTTTCTGTGCTTAGTTTTAATTAATAAATGTTGTTTTCAGTTCTTTACTGACGCAAATTGTAGTTTTTTGGCCTTTGGTATTTTGACTAATAAGTCTTCTTGAAGAATTTTAGTTCATTCACATTTTCTCTTTCTCATTTTGCCCTCTGGAGCTACAGCTTTCTCGTAACATTTGGAAACTGTGTTCTTTAAAGCTGTTGACTTTGGAATTGTCCGTGTTGGACATAATCCAGGGCATGGTTACTGATTACTGCAATACCAGCTTCCAGCCCAGTGATTTATTTCATCTATATATGTCTGCATAGTTACTCTGTCTTGAACAGTGTATCTCTAGTAATGATAAGAGGTGAAAACTCTAATTTTGTTTTCTTACTGTCTGCCTGGCACCTAAAGAGCAGAATAATTTTATTTCATATACTGGATAGGTGCATGAGGATGAACATCCCTCATAGTGTGAGAAGAGCTTTACTAATGATGCAGTTTCTTATCACCCCTCATCCCCAAACCATTTAAGTGCAGAGCTGTAACTATGAAACTACCATGAAACTGGGCAGTAACATGGCTTTGTTGGGCCATGGGATCTGCAAACTATACACAGCCATGAGCCTCCACCCCTCTGTGCTTCTGATGCAGGAATGATTCTGATTTTATTTAAGATCTTAAATGACGTGGAGTTTTGGTGAGGAAGAGAATGAAAGACTGTTTCCTAAATTCTTCCTACTGAGAATGGTGAGACTGGGTGGAAGGATGGGGAGCATGCCAGTGCCAGGACAGGAAGGCAGGGGGAGAGTGCAGTGCAGCTTGTGCGATGGACCAATTCTCTGTGAGCATGGATGGGTTAGTAAAGATTTGAACAGTAGCAAAGTTGAAAAGTACTGTCTCATATGCACAAGTATCTGTGAGGGTGGGGTAGACTTTTGTGCATGGGCTTGGGTGAAGGTGAAGATCTGGAGGTTGGAGGAAGATAAACAGTCATTGAGTCAGACTTCCTACAGGTTTGAGTTTTCCGAGAGTACTTTGGAAAAGCCCTAAAACAGACAAATATTTGTGTGATGAAGACACAGGAAACGGACAGGAAGGTGTTCTCAAAGGCTTGAGAAGATTTGTGTTCAGTTTAGTATCCCGTTCTTAAAATGGTGAATTATGCAGGAAAATTTTGCAGCAGAAGATTACTATGGGGGAGGTCATTTGGTTGCTTTTGTATTAGTATAGAATATGTTTAAACTTTCTGTTTCTACAGACACATTTTCACATACTGGGTTATCTTCATGTTAGAGGAGAAGATGAGATCTTGCTGTATATTTGAGTTTGAACAAAGAATTATCAAGAAGATATCACATAGGAAAAGAAAAGAGGAATTTCAATAATACGGTGAACACTTTTCTGGGCTAAATGTTCTGTCTTACTCAGTTAGTAACCTCACCAAAAAATCCTCAAAAGTTCACATTTCCTTTGCCAAATAGAAAAAAATTGTGAGTTCTACCTAAATAAGTATTCAGTACAGTATTTTGTACAATTCATAATGTCATTTTACCTCAAATAATGATGAAAAATGGAGAGATAATATATATGCATATGAATGCCAAATGACATGAGCTTCCCTCTAAAAAGTTTTCTTGGAAAAACCAGCAGACTTCATCCCCTCCAGTACTGACAGAACTGGAGCTATTGCTCTATATAAAAATTATAACTTACTATAAAACCTGTCTATCTGAATTAACTGCATGAAATTAATTCCATGAGAAAGGGTTAATATGTCATTATTACAATAATAACAAGTCTTGGAAAAAGAAGCATTACAAAGTGAGAAAATAAGTGTTGCATTCAGTTCAAGCTCTCTTTGAGGGGTTACATTTCATTTTTTGAAACTATTCTACATTTTGCTTCTGTAGTTCTTCTGTATTTCAGTGTGAGGACAAAAAACATACCTTCTGCAATGAGCCCGTACTGTAATAAGAATTATAGAAATGGGCAATAATGTCTTTGTACTTCTATAGAAGTGTAATGTTTATTTTTATCTACCTATATATATATATATATATAATATTTAAAACTAGTCCTTTCTCTCTTGTCAGTGTGCTGTGCCATATGGTGCCGAGCAACATGCCAGATGATAAAAATATTCCTAGAACATATGATATCATCAGTCAATTCAAGAGGGGTGAGACTTCTTGACCAAAGCATTTGTGGCTTTGATACATTTTCCTAGGTGTAAAGTGTATATTTTGAAATGATGAAGTGTGTCCAAGAGGTCTCCTTTGAATTTGCATAAGCAAATTTTAAGATACCAGCTTAGAACATTTTCCTTCTTAAAAAAGATGGAAACTAAATAAATTTTGTTCTAACAAAGGATTTCATGGCAAAGTAGCAGTTCTTTTCCTAGCAAGAAATGATTCACCTTCTTCCTTTCAATGTATATTGCTGATAGCTGCTCTGGTGTTGGAACCATGCCACAAAGAATGGCATCTCTCCATCTCCCTTCTCCACTTTCAGAGAAGTCAGAACATAGTGCAGGGTCAGAGGATTTGCACCTTGATTTTGGTGCAGCTATCTGTACATGCTTGGGAAAAGACCGTGTGTCCCCAGAAAAAAAAAGAGAGGATAATATTAAGTATTATGGTTTTCTACCAGTCTAACTGAAGTAGCTGAAGTTACTCTGGTGTTAACACTGGAGGTTTCTTACTTTATGTTGAGCCTGTTGCTTGTTTTTATCTGTTTGCACAAAACACCAAAAAAGAGAAAATGAAGTGTTTTCACTTGGCAGGGAGAGTTGTGGTCAAATGGCTTGCTCCAGGGAAACTGTGGGTGTTTCCTCAGTAAATATCACAAGGATGCTAAAAACCAAATACAAGAGAGATGTTAAGAGCTGTATGGACAACATTGCAGGAAGAGTGGCCTTTGCAATGGCATGAGTAATATATACTGCAAATAACAAACGTATGTGCTAGAAGTGCCTACACAGCCAGTGTCTTTAGCAGCTTGCCAGTTCTCTGTTCATTTGTGTCTATGCCATGAGAGGAATATTAAGGAGAAAAGTCTCAGCTTTGAGTTAGGACCTAAAAACTCTGCTAGTTGATTCATTGGTATCATCTCTGTGTCACTGCACTCTTTCTTCCTGCTTGTCTTCCTTCATCTTCCTTACAGTGTTTGTGCTTTACCTGAGAATCTCCTTAGTTGTCAGGTCTAGGATTCCTGAGTCAGTAGTTTTATTTGAGTAACCTCAAAACTCAAGTGTGTATTGCAGCATTCTTGTTCTGTATTCACCATTTTCAGATTTCCAGTCCTTAAGTCATGCTCACTTTGCCTCCTGTCAAATATCCGTTAGGGACTTGACTGACCTATTTGTAGTCAAAAAATTGTCTCACAAGAATTCTTGAATATCCCAGAATAAAGACGTCAGTTATACAGATCATGGTTTAAATGAGAGTGTTTGGTCCAATAGTAAGAATCTAATTTGTAGAAGGAACTAATTAATTAGGCCTCAACAAAAAGTAACATTCAGAAGTGTGGTTAAAAATCTGTTTTGCATGTTGCTGAGGCTCAAACCTCTGCTGTTACAGTCCCAGTAATTTTCCAGTCATCCATTAAGTTCTCAAAGAGACAGGATCTGTATTTATAATTAAAACCATGAAAAAATGTGTATGTGATGAAAAGGAAAAAAAAGGAAGGGTTTTTTTGTTTGTTTGGTTGGTTTTTTTGGACAATGTGAAGAGGAGGAAAAAGGGTTCAAAATAAAATATATAAAACAGGGAACAAAGTGTAAATGCTGTCATAAACTATTATCTCTGTACCAGCATGTATTCTGTTGATGTAGTGGAAAAAAATGCAGTCCTAACTTCCAGTCTATACTTTTCACCCTTTCCTTGTTGTGAGTACTCTCTTTCATATTTAATGGTTCTCCGTAACAAGGTCTTTAAACCCATTAACCCATCAGCAATTTGCTTTTACAGGTTAATATACTTACAAATTATTTTGTAATAGAATATCCTCATTAACGGGCAGATTTATTAACAATCCCCTCTCCACAACTCCCCAGTTTTTTCTTTGAAACTCAACTACATACCTAATTTAGTGCTTTTACGGTGACCAATTAGTTTGGCAAAAGGAGTGCTTTGACTTGTCCTTGGCCTTGTAATCTTTTGAGTGTCTCCAGAGGTACATCACACCACAGGATTTTAATAACTCAGGATTTTAATGGTTGTTTGGGGTTTGTATGTTTAATGCAGAACTAAATGGGATTCAGGTCCAGAACCACCCACCTTTTAGGATTGTGGTTCTCTTCTGGAGAGCTGTATTTACCATGCCAACATTATTCCCTCAGAGCTACTGCTTACAGCTGTTCTCTTCTCAGAGTCAGACTTGATTGTGCTCATCATTTATGAAACAGAACACATGACATTTTTCTATGTGTATGTTTGATAATATAATCACAGAATCACAGAATTGGTCAGGTTGGAAGGGACCATAGAAGGTCATCTGGTCCAACCTCCCTGCTCAAGCAGGATCATCCTAGAGCAGATTGCACAGGATTGCAGTGAGATCATTCTTGGATCTCTCCAATGAGGGAGACTCCACAACCTCTCTGGGCAGCCTGTTCCCAGAGCATGGTCACCTGCACAATAAAGAATTTCTTCCTCCTGCTCAGGTGGAACTTGCTGTGCATCGGTTTCTGGCCATTGCCTGTTGTCCTATTGGTTGGCACCACCAAGCAGAGCCTGGCTCCATCCTCTTGACACCCACTCTTTAGATACTTATACACATTAATGAGGTCTCCTCTCAGTCGCCTCTTCTTGAGGCTGAACAGGCCCAGCCCACTCAGCCTTTCATTGTAAGAGAGTTTCTCCAGACCCTTGACCAACTTAGAAGCTCTCCACTGAACCTGCTCCAGGAGCTTCATGTCTCTCTTGTACTGTGGAGCCCAGAACCGCACGTAGTACTCCACATGTGGCCTCACCAGGACTGAGTAGTAAACTACTAATTCAAATTTTGCGAATGGAGCCATCGCTCTTGTATTCTTTCTTTTCCAAACCAAGATCAGATGTACAGATCCTATATAAGCTTGTGGTTCAGTTATGGATATGAACTTGTCCTTTGCCTGGAACATCTGAGTACCATTGTTGAGGTCTTCTAAGCCAAGGTGATCGGGGCCAAACCATATTGCAAATGTGATCCACTCTTTTCAGGAAGAGAGAAGTAGATGTCTGTATTTAAAAGCAAAAGACTTAAAATGATTTCTTAGTGGAGTTCGGGCACCTAAAAATATTCTTCATCACTAACTTTAGGTTGAACTAGTCTAGGATGTCAGAGCAAAAGACATATATGTGGTTAAATGCTAAAATGATCTATGCTCCGTCTACTTCAAAAAAGAATAAAGCAGTACTTGGTAATGTTATACAATCATCTTTCACCTCATTTCTGAGGATCCTGTCATTACAGTCATTTGGGGCTAGACAGCATTATTGTCCATAATCCACTGATGAGGGGACTAAGGCACAGATCAAGACTTTCAAGATGCTGTTAAAGGGAGTGAATGGGTTCTTTACTGGCATGGGGCTGGGCTGTCCAGCCACAGTTAGATGCCACAGGAGCCATGTCTGATCCATTGCCAATCCATAGCAATCTTGTGCATTGGATAGGTACCGGGCATTGGCATCCGCATTTGAACATTTATTAATTTGCTGTCTTAATATTGTAACATGCAGACCATCTCAATTAATTTGCAGTCAAGAAGAACCAACACAATGGGAACAGAAACACTATCTAAACAAGTAGGAGCTAACGAGGCCGTGCAGTGTTCTGTGCAGCGATGGGGCAGGAACCTGCCTGTAGGTCATCTTGGCAGATGCATTACAGCACATGCTCCTCTTGTGTAGCCTCAACTAGGCTGCCTCTGGGCTGCAGCTGGCTTCTTTGCTATATAATGTACCTAAAGAAAGCAAATGAAGCACAGTTTGCTGTGGTATAATTCTTTTTTAATGGTCGTGAAGCAACCTTAGCTAACCGCACTCAGTATTTTCTCCTAAGAGGAGAAGAGTAACTGGATACAGAAAAGCTCAGAAGTTATGGACAGTGGCGAAAGGGATTTGTGGACTCTTATAATCTTGAATATTCATTCTCATAGGAGATCACATTTTCAGAAGGTATAGAAACACAATTGCAAGCACAAAAATATGCATGTTTGTATGGGTTAGTGCACTTGGTTTGCTACACAAGCGAATGCATATTTCAGTACCTAATTACCTCTCCTGAAGTGTAGTTATGCAATGCATCCACCCACTTGCTATAAACCTGAATGAAGATATAAGCAGCATATAGGTTGTTTACATTGCAAATCTCTGCCTCTTTTAGAAAATCCAAGTTTTACTCACTTCATATGAGCAGCTCACAGGATTTTAAGAATTCATCTTAACAGAAAGCAGATGGTTTCAGAAAGCTGAAATGAAGAAGGAAAAGGAAGAAGTTGAACATCAGAACTATAATGTATAGCATTAAGTGAAAGCTACCATGATAGATTTTTTTTTTTAGAGACGAGGGATTCCAACAATTAGTTTTGTGTCCTGGCATGCAAGTAGAAAGAAGTGCTAAAGATGTTTTTAAAGAAGCAACTTTACTCCTTTTTTTTTTTTTTTAATCTGGGAAGTGTTCAACCATAAATTGCAGAGTATAGGTTATCATTCCTTCTTTGCTAGTCTGTCTCATTAGGAGGTGGTGGCCGTACCTAACTCTTCCCTAGGACCTTCCCTTGCAAGATCCTGGCATCTCTTGTCTCAGTGCTGAGGTTAAAGAAGCCATCATCTCCCAGACAAGGGAATGCAAACTTCTCCAGTGTCTGTGAGAGAGCTGTGTCTTTCTGCTCAGTTCAACCTCCATCTCCAAAGATATATCCTGCCTCTGCAAGACTGTGGATTAGTGAACCTCAAAAGGACACTTAACAGTGCTACTGCAAAAATCAACAGCCTGTTTTAAATTATCAGGAAGAGTAATTTTCTCTTTCAGTATCAGTATTTCCTTATTAAAATGAGAGGACAAAATTTAAATATAGCATAAAACTTCCAATACTGTGTAGTATTTCTTGGAGGACTGTGTTTGCTATGTTTATTTGCCTCAGGGGTAACACTTTTTTATGTACATTGTGAGGCTCAATAGTCTGGCAGCGGCAGCGCTCAGAGCTGCTTTTCTTGATACTGTGCATCTGTCTCTGTTATGGTATCTATAGCAAAGTTGGTAGGAAGAAATAGATAGTGAAGATGTCTCTGGACTCAGTTTTTCAGTGTTGCTGTAGTTAGGTTTTCCAAAGGGTTGTGATTAATTTTTGTGTAAGGGAAAATACTAACCTTTTTTGCCTGTGACTACTCTTAAAGAAAGAGTGATGAAAAATTCCCAGAGGAAGTTTTGCTGTAAATACTGTGAGGATTAATTACTGCCCCCTGCTTCCACATGGATAAGTAATCCTTTTGGCCTTGTGTGGGAAGCATTATGTGTGCTTTATTAATGATCAGTATTTGGTCAATGTGACTTTTTTTATTATTTGAAATTTACTTTCTGTCATGAACTATTGGTCTGATCTTAAGAACAAGGGGTAAATAATATGGGTATATTGTTCATGTAATTCATATTGTTCCCTACTGTCATTATGTTTTTTTATGCTGAAAGCTCATCTTTAAGTGGGTGATATAAACATTGGTGTATCTTCTCTGTTCCACCTTCATTTCTACAGGGACTGATTTCCAGTCACTACATAATATTGTTGTTCTCACCTGTGCTGCGTGGACTTCCAGAGCAGAGCCTCGGCTTCCCAGTAGAAAAAAATTTCAGAACAGGACACTATAAATTGCATTGATGAGAGAATAGTCAAATGCCCAGATAGGTGGAGAATTGATTATAAAAGCTTTTGTTCTTTAAGCTTCACTCATAAGCAAGTGATTCTATTTTAAAACTACTCAATTCCAGAGATTTTTTCTTTTTATTCATCCTCAGAAAGTTGCTGTTTGCAAACCATTTTTGGTTCTTAGTAGCAGACAAGCATTAGGCAGCTGTCTAGCAGCAGTAGCAGAAGCGCCATTAGTGTACATCTCCAGAAAAATGCAACTATTTATTATTCTTATTGGGGAAAAATATATATCTCTACATATTTTCTGTATCTCTGTGTGCCATATAATGAAAGATATACTCAGAAAAGGACAAGTTATCCACATGGCTTATGAAAACATATGACTTCTGTTGCTTTTCTTCTTCACAGGTTATTTATGTAGCATAGTTAGAAAAAAAAAATTTCCTCAATGGAATTTTTTGTTCAGATTCTCCACTAGTCTATTTATACTCCTGTTCAGAGTTTTGTGCTTATAGCCATTCTGCACTTTCTGAAGACACCAACTCAGTTCCAAAGCCTGATAAAGACTTGGACTGGAATGGATCCACTTGATGGTGAATACAGAAAGTCATAGCATTAATAGAGAAAGAAAAGCATAATGTGTTAGTCCTGCATTACACCTAGTGAATGACTATGGATTTTCAATGGCAAGAGCAGTGGATTAATTATACATTAAGTCTTTGGCTTTTAGTAGCGCTTAGAGGTTGGTCTGGGTAAATTCTTACTGAAATCACTGCTAAAATCAGTGTCAAGGTTGAAGAGCCCAACCCTTAGGTCCTGTTTGTGTCATCAGATGGTTAGCTTGTGCTGTGAATGCACTTTCTTAACTTTGAGTTCCCACATGGAGAACTGGACAGAAATAATTGATCTGTTTGGAATTCATAGCCTGATTTGTTCCTATTGATTGTGCACAGGCAAGCTCTGAAAGCTTTTGAAAACAGAAACAGTTAGCACTGATTTATGCTGGGGTCAGTACTGGTCCCACCTAGCCAAAGAGAAAAGGTGGTAAGTTCATTATCTGGAATGCCATTCATCCACAGAGTCCAAGGGTAAAATCCTCACTCTTCTTTATCGTGCTTTGGATTTGCCAGCAGAGGAGCTGTTCCTTTTATTCCTTAATGTGGGTTATATTAGCTTGTAGTTACTGTAAATATTAATACAGAGAACCTTCCTGGAGGTCCATCTGACTGCATGTAAAAATGGGGGAAGGGAGCACTTCTAAAGCACAGTTCCTCTCATTTTAAGTAAGTCTAAAACAGATTAGACAAATTGCAACTCAAAGGGAGATGGTTAATCCAGATGTGTCCTTGTGTGTCTGTGCCAGAACTGGCCACATATATCTAGCCAGGACTTTGTTTTTCATGTTACTCCTAAAACTGTTCATTCTGATAGCACATGTGCACAGTGTTTCAAACTGAATTAAATTTTCCTGGAAATTTGGTATCTGACGAATTTTACAAAAACTTTTGTGTTTTTCTAAGCTCTCCTGAGGATAAAATTCATTTTGTTTGAATGTCCCATGTACAATTGCTTCTTGATTTGTAACAGCTGCTGCAAAAAGAGAAGTCTTTTACATTAGCAGTTCTGGGCAGGCACTCAGATTTTAAACTCTGGGCTACTCCATTCTCTCTCCCCGACTTCCTCAGGAGACCAGTGGATCAAAACCAAAAAAGATTTGGATACATGTAACGTTATGCAAACCAACGTGCTTTGAGCTTATTGGAGGGCTGCAATAAGTACATGATGATTGGTAGTTTAATTTGGAGACATGATAAGACATTTTAAACGAGGAAAGAAATTAAATTTAAAATTTCATTTAAAATTTTACTGGTGCAAATATTGTTTAAAAACAAAATAAAAGAGTTTCTTAGATGGTCAGTAGAGGGCAGGCATATTTTATTTCTGAAGAACCTTTGCCCGCTACTGTGTGCAAAGAATATTTGTTCTATCTTCAGATTTGAGGAGTATAAGTCTATTTTGTCACATTACAGTGATATAAATCAGCAGTAATAATTTAAAAAGACATTGTCAACCCCTTTGAGAAGCTAAATGTCCATTTTAAAGCAATTGGAAGATATGAGTTATGACTACAGGCATTTAATTTCTGTGTTTAGATTGTAAAAACCATGGCATAAAAAACCTGAAATATTACCGCTACCGAGTACTAGATAAGAATCATTTCTTTCCTGAATTCTGTAAAATGCAGTAGTTCTTTCTGATGTGAACTACTATATCACTAATGGGGTGGAAACACACTCTTGAAAGTCATGATTGTTTAAATCTTCAGCTCGGTAACAGAGATTCTTCTTGAAGATCTGACTAGCCAAGCGACTTTAAACCTAAAGGAGCAATGCCTCTTTTAATTTCTACCTGCCTTCCTCTGTAATTGAAACAGTGTTTGTATTTCAGCTGGACAGAATACCTAACAGGTTCTGAGTACAGGGTAAAATCAGTGTCATATCTGATTAACTCAAGAGAAAAAATTAAAGTGGATTTAAAGAAGCATTTATTCTGAATGAGCTCATTCTTCCCCAAATACATTTCAGCCCTGAAACAAAATGTAGACAGAGTCTTTTCTGGAAACACATTAATATAAACACATCTCTGATGTTGTTATGAGATACCCCTTTCAAAATCTTGTGATGAGATTTATTCTTAAAGAGAATGAATGATAAAAAATACATGTTGATTCTGTAAAAGACTAGACATTTTTTTAACCTGTGCATAAGTGTGCATACACATATATGAACTCTTTTTTATGTGTATAATCAAACTTGCTGCGGTGAAGCTATACATGTAAGTAGCAGTAACATGAGACAAGGGTTGTGTCATCTACCATTTCTTTCTGTGACTTGACAGTTCCATTTCTTTCTGGCAAGGTTGATGTTCACATAGACACCTTTAATTAGGATCAAAAATGGTTTGAAGATTTGTCCCAAAATACGCAGTTTGCATTCACTTTGTCCACTCTGTATCCATCAATAGAAGGTCTTTGTTAGATTTTGGAACTATTACAGCTAGAAGAAGTGAATGCTCTGAAAGATGGTTGTCATCAGATCCAACTTCATGGCTTTGGACTTCTGAGTTTGGGTACCTTGTTGCCTTCGTTATGACCATGGCTTAGACACATGTGACTGAGATAAAGAGGTCCTTGAATTTCATCTGTATCTGAAGATGAAACCAAGTTTGTGTGATTACTTTAGTTCTTTTTACAGAAATGCTCTGGCCTTACAGGCAAGGAGCTGAATTTTTATGCTACTCATGCCTTCCAGATGGTCTCTGGGATTAGTTTCAATTTTTCCTTCTAGAAATTAATGGAGGTCCATATTTTTGTGCAATCCAGTTAGATACTGAGATGATGAATCTCTGTAAGAAATGAAAGCTGATTGAAGAGATGCAAATGTTAAAACCCTCAAATGATTTCAATCAAAATTGGACTTGCTATCATGTGGGTACATGTTACTAAATTAACTTCAATTTTATCTACTTGTATCTTTGTTGAAGTTATCTAGGCAGATGGAAGAACTGTCCATATGCAGCCTATACCATGTACAAAATTTACAGGATATACTTTATTCTAATCTTGCACTTAACCCCTAAATGATGTAGTGTTATGTTTCCTATGAAATACTAAGTATAAAATCTGAACCTACTGCTTAATGCTTTTAGGTGATTGGATTTCACCGCACTTAGACTGGATAGAAAAATCTAAAACTTCATCATGTATTGTTCTGTAACAGTGATGACACTGCAGCAAAATATATAGATCTTACTTTAAAAATGGTATTTTTGTCTATAATACAGTAACCTTCATCAGGCCAACAAATAGCTTTCAAAGTTTTAATGCATAAGCTCTCAAACATTACTTTTTCCTTTAAAATTTTTGCCTTTGACTTGATAAGGTGAAACTACTGTAGTGTAAATTTCAAGATTACTTGCACTGACAACATCAACTTGAAACCTAGGAATTTCATAAAAAAATAGAGCTAGTAGTTTCAGGAAATGTTTCTATTTCTATGTTATCTTGCCAGTTTCTGTAATTCTACTATTATGTTTTCCTCTTTAATGACTTTTATGCCTTGTGTTGGACTGCAAGGCTTTCACAAAAGCGGGGGAAAATCCATTTATGCAGGGTAACAGTGAGACTGACTTTAAACAAAACAGTACTTTCTAACACAAATTCTTAAGTGAATTTTTTGCACAAATTCTATATTCGCATAATAAACAGAAATTTAAAAACCTGATTTTTTAATGAGTTTTGCCTATACATGCAGACCTATTTATTATTAAATTAGTGCTGAGTATGGTAAAACCTGGAAATAATTTCTGCAAGAAACTGCCCCTTGAAAACAAGACAAACAGATGGCCATAGAGGAAACAGCGAAAAATGGGAATGGGCTGCTCTATAGTAGGTCAGACATTTTCATCAAGGAGTACTGGAACAGGGTCTTACTGAACATTTTCAGTACCACCTTAAAAAATTAGAACTGCTGTTTTGGCTTATGTGTTTTTTCTAAAGCCAAGGACTTTATGCTGCTGCATACTGTACATTAGCTGTCCACTGTAGCCTCCTTAGGAATGGTATGTGGACCACCTGAGGTCTCCAGCAGTTGCAAAATCACTCATCTAAATAAAGCTGAGGAACAACTGTGACCAGAGTCAAGTGTGAGCTGTCCTTCAGGGCTGTGAAGACTTCTGGTGAAGCCATGTTCAGTGCTGTGGATTCTTGTGCTCAGTCTTCTTTGTCTACACCCGCTTGTCTTCAGAGGTGCTGAAATGGCTATTTCCGTGGCTCTGCTTATGCTACTTCTCTTGATGCTCTGTAACCTCTGCAATGCGAAGGGTGAGATGTGTTGTAGCAGACACGAAGGGAAACAGCAGTGTGGGAAGCTGAATTGAGATAACCCAGACATGGTTGCAAAAGGATGTTCAACATTTAGTTTAATACCTGTATAAAAACCTGTATGGTTAAGAAGACTTATGGAAAGGAACTAGGAAATAGTTCCTATGCAGTAGGACAGAAAAAAAATGCATGTCAGGGGATTCAGAGATGAGTCTGTGGGTGAGCATGGATGTATTGGAAATTGAGAGGAGCAAAATGGAAAAGAAGTAAGAGGAAGTAAGAGAAGAAGTGATAGAAAAGAGAAAGAAAAGAATCTCTTGTCTCTTGCATAGAAATGTGCACATGAGAAAGAGCTCACTTGAATATTAGAAAAATATAAAGAATTGGGAAGGGTGACCAGGGAAACGTTAAACTGGAAGTAAAACAGAGAGGGAAAGGGCTTACTTGTTTGGGTTTTGCTTTTTTTTTTTGGCAACAGAATGCTCCCAGATTGCTGCTTCCCCCCATCCCCCACTTTTTTTTTCCTGGCTGAATATCTTCTGATTTCCCAATATCTTCTCATTCTGTAAACTGAGGTGGGATTTATGACTTTCACATAATATTTATTACTCTTATTGCAGTACCACTCAAAGTCTCAAACAAGGTCAGGACCTTTCTGGGAAAGTAACTATGAAAACAAAGAAAGATGATAAATTTTGCGTTCTGAAGCCTTGTTCAAGGGCTGTTTAAAGCCTTCTTCAAAGGCTGTTACAAGCAGTGTGAAGACTCCCTTTAATGTGAATGAGTGGGTAACATTTTAAATGTGCTAGAAAACTAAGTATGTTTCTGCATATTGCAATGGCGTGTCACTAGAGATGGAAAGCCAGCCTGAAAGTCTGAGCAGTGGAAGTCTGAGGTAATTCATCTCAAGATGCAAGACCAAGTCCTGGCTTTATTGGAGAAAGTGGGAATAGGACTCCAGCCCTGCAGCTTCTGGGACAGGAATTAGATCAAATGATTCTTCTAGATCTAAATGATCTTTGCGCTGTAGCAACGTAGTGCAGCTGGACTGTTTAAATGCAAGAGGGTCCTACTGTAGAAGTTGGCCAGGTTTCATTGGTTTGATCTTTAGCTGTAAGCTATGTTTAAAGTAAACAGAAACAGCATGGCAGGGCTGAAGAAAGTCAGGCTTAGAACTTGTCATTAATTCCCTGGATACTCCTTTTTCCAGTTGCCAAGTCCAGTTTAGCCCTGGTTGATCCCCCAGAGAAATGTTAGAACAATTCATAAGCACCTAGACAATAATCAGGTGATAAAAAACAGCCAGCATGAATTTGTCAAGAACAAATTGTGTCAAACCAATCTCATTTCCTGCTTTGACAGAGTAACTGACCTAGTGGATAACAGAGAACTAGGAGATGTGATGTATCTTGACTTAAGTGAGGCTTTTGACACTGTCCAACATGACATTCTTTTAAGCAAGCTTGAAAAATATGGCCTAGATGAAATCGCCATGAGTGGCTGCAAAGCAGTTGAAAAGTGTTCTCAAGGAGAAGTTATTGGTGGTACTCTTCCCAGCTGCAGCAGGGGCAGCTCACCTGACATTGCTAATTGGCCTCTTCACAGAAATTTCTGCTCTCTAATCCATCTAATCCATCATTCAAAATGCTAATGAGAAAATACGCTCTATTTTTTTTAACAGGGGCAGGCAGGGATGTTTGCAACACTTTGGAGCAATGAATTGGAGCAGAAGGATCTATATAAAAATCGACCAGGTAAAATTTGGTAAAGAAGTACAAAATACTGCCCTTGGAAATGATACAGTAAATGCACAAAGACAAAAGAAGTAATTGGAAAGCAGAAAAGTGTCTGAGGTTTTAGGAGATCACAAGTGAAATATAACTCACAAAGGACATGCTATTGCAAATAAAGCACCTCTTTTTTCGGGATTCTTTAACAGGAGTGTCATGTGTAAGACATGGGAAGTAATTATTTTGCACCATATGGTGCTGGTGAGGCCTCAGCTGGAGTATTGAATCCAGTTTTGGGGACTGCATATAAAGAAAGATGTAGATAAATTGGAGAGTTTCCAAAAGAAATCATGAGGAAATGAAGAATTTTAAAAGTATGATTTAAAATGAAAGGTTCAAGGAGTTAGGTTTTCCTAGAATATTTATGCCCCTTACCCCTAGGAGGGTCTAGACAGTCTCCTGAGAGTCGTATGTTTTTGTAGTCCTAGCTGTAATATCATCAATCTGAATAACATACTCATCTCAGTTACAATTAGTTGATGTCATAGCAGAGGCATCAGAGAAGTTCTGGAAGGGGAAGATACTTGGAGTGGCTTCAGAGGGTCTCTGTGTGCAAGTACAGCAGTAAGAAAAAGTTTATTGGGGAAATAGAGAAGCCAGTGTTCAAGACTGACTGTGGAGAAAACCCACTTTATACATGATGACTATTTTTTTGTGTGGCCACATGGACTGAAGTATCATCATTTTGACAAGCTGGTACCATCCTTTGCCACCCGGGGGTTTCTTTCAGTAAAGTTTTCATCACTGGAGATTTCTGATTGGATCCAGAGTATTTTTTCCCCTGAGCTGAAATGCAGTAGATTAAGAACAATGTTTTTAGGAAGCAAAAATTTTTAAGAAGAAAATAAAGCCACATTTACAGTATATGGTCAGATTTTTCCCTCTTTCTTTTCTATGTTTATTTTTCAATTCCAAGATACTACTTCTGAGTTGTAGCCTTTAGAGGTATTCACAACGATCATTGCTGACCCTTGCTTTCTGTTTCTCTGCTTTTCTTTAGAACTGTATTACACGTACTTACATACAGCTGTTAGAAAGTTCCCAGCATTTGCAAGATTCAGCCCCATGTGCTCCTCTGAAAAGCAGAGTTAGCGTAAGCGTGTCCAGGTTGACTATACAGCAGCTCAGCTCGCTGGACTAATGCAGTGCCAAGTATGGCATTTATCTTTGCTGTGGAAAGTTCATGTGGTCTCCAAGAAAATATTAACAGATCAGTAATAAGGAATTTTTTTAAGATAATGAGGAATAATAAATATAACACCTTTTTTTTTTTCATAGAAGCCACATCCTCCCTCAAGGAGAGTTGGACTTCCAGTGTGATTTGAGGGAGTTTAAGCTTCCTCAAAGTTTAGGGATTTGTGGAGCAAGTGAGAGTAGTAATGCATCCTCTGAAGGATAACACTGCCCAGACATCCCAGAAGGATAATATTGCCCATTTCTCATCCCCATGTTAGGCTTTGTGGCTGGTGGAGCTGAGGAGCCACTGTCGTGGCTGCTCTTCAGCCTGTCCTACACATCCTTCCAGATAGGTGGCACAGAGAGCAGAAACCCTCAGCATTGTAGTTCCCCAGCTTCTTTGCCTTGGAGGCTGCTTAATACCGGTGACTTAGTTGGAAATGATGCGATTATCCATAGGTATGAACAGAATTTGTATCATAGCTCATCCTGTGCCTTCCAATACACTGCCTCAAAAGCATTTATGTTTTAGCCTGAAAAAAACAAGCAAAAAAAATCTCTGTCTCTTAGATACACACAAACTAAACAAACAAACAAAAGAGAAAAAATAGCAGAACCTGGTTTAATCCACAGCAAACCCCAGGCAGCTCAAAGTTAAGCTTCCCATTCAACTACTAATTCATTGCTTTTGTTTGTGGGTATTGCAGTATAGATGGTTGGTGAGGGTACCCGCTGATTATCATCTTTCATAGTGATGCAGCTATCCCACAGAAGGGATTAAGAGTGAAGCTTCCTTTAAGTGCTTGCACTTTGCAATGTTACAGAGCATGGGGAAGTCGTTTCATGTGTGTGCAAGGGGGGCTGCACGTGGATGCGAATTAATAGAGTTTTTAAATGTATTTTCAATTTTTATCTCCAAGCACTGCTCTATTATCAGCTAGATGATAAAATGTCTTGAATAGTTGACTCTAGGGCTTTCACTAAACTGCCCATGAATGCTGAAACCATCTGTTTTTCTGGACGTTTGTCAGGGTGAGTGTGGCAGAGGCAGCTGTTTGAAAAGGGACGCTTTGGATGATGAACCAGCCCATTGTTTCTGAGCGATGCACTTGCATTCAGCAGCTCTACCCAAGCGTACTATAGAGCAATCAAAATCAAACTATTGTTTGTCCCAATCATATTGATCTGAAAAGAAGGTGGTGGGATGACCGCATTGTAGATGCAAATAGTTGTTTAGAGCAGCTGTATGCTGGCCAATATGTACCACAGTAGGAATCCCACATGGAAGCTAGAGGGCTCCCTGCACCCTACTGGGGACAGAGAAAAGATGATGCCAGATTGAACTTCAGTCTACAGCAAAAAGGAAGGCTCTGGACTGTTGGTATTGCTAGTAATTTGCTTTTTACAGCAATGGTTGACGTTAACCCTGTAGTGCCTTAGTAACTAAAGTCAATTGTTTGGGTTTTTTTCTGCAAGCACGTTGTAAAGAGAGGTTATCAAGAAGATAATTACCTAAAACTACTGCGATGAAATATAGAAGTAATTGGATTGCTTGGATGTCAACTATCAATTTTCTCTTCTATAAAAATTAATTGCATTTTTGTTGTTTTCTATGCGGAATCATTCATGCAGTGTTTAAAGTTTTCATAATTTATTTATGATGATGAAAATATAGCAGCTGAATCGAAACATATTGTGGTGTATGTTTCTGTGTTAAATATAGCTGTCTTATCTCTGCAGAAAGCAGGAGAAAATATGATCTTTAGTGCATGTAGTGAAGATTATAGCTTTTAGTTTAGAGGAACTAAGAAAGCTGCACTTCATCCATTAACATTTTAAGCTTTTTAGTTGTCCTTGTCACTTCATTGCATGCATGCTAATATCTCCTCATATAAAATTTAATCTGTCGAACTAAATGAAGGAATTAGTATCTGAAAGACATCTTTCATTAAGCAATTAACGAATCTTTCTAACAAATCTACAAAAGCATATGTGTTTATATTAATAAGTATTTGTATGATCAGCCAATTACAATACATAGATACATCTTTTTTGTTTATTTGTGATATTAAAAAATCTAAACTTACAATTAAGTTGCAATTATGCTTTACAAAAATGTAACTTTCTAAACAACTGTGGTTAGGGAACTGCTGTCTTTAAGAATCATATCGCAGTCCTGTAAAGCTTAATATCTATTTCTTTGCGTAAGAATCTTTTTTCCTGTCTCTTTGTGATTCATGGATGGAAATGATGAAGTAGTAAAGAATCTGCAGAGGGAATACATTCGAGGATATGTCTTTTTAAAATTAACAGTTATGTATATGTGCATGTAGGAGGGAAGCAAACAAGAAGAGGATGGCAGCCTGGATGAAAAGATGATCACCTGCACCAGCTGCAACATGTTTCCTTTCACAGCTCTCTTTTCAGGCTGCTTGCATAATTTAATGAGGGGGCACCCCAGCCTAACTGAAACTATTACTAAACCAGTGTCAGCCTCTGTGTAAAAAGTGAAAAAACATGAGTAATAATAGTGACATTGTCCTTTTGCCTTTGCACCATGAACTTCTTCGGGAGTCTTTAACTTTTTTTCTTAGCAGTATCTGTGAATGCTTCCTTCCTAGGCTTCCTTCTTGTTTGAATTACTAGTCTTCAGACTGCTCCATCTGATGTATAAATGTCCAGTCGCTGCAGCACTTGGAATTGCCAATTGACTAGTAAGTCTTTAATATGAATTTTAAAAAAAAAGCTACTTGATTTTCTTGAATAAAGTGGTGCTCCTGTACTAGTTGCTCTATATTTTGCCCACTTTTATAGATTTTTTTTTCATTATTTTTTTTTTGGAAATGAAGTCTTCACTGCGATCATGTAGTTTTTTGGAGAAAAAGACTATGGTAAAGCAGAGGAGCTATGAATTATACTAGCTTCAAAAAATGGCCATTTTTCTGAGTAAGGACAAAATTCTTCATTAACTTGTTCATTTTCAGGCACATACAGTATTACAACAATTCTAAGCATTTCCTTCTACTAAATTTTGAAGAATAACGTTCTTCAGAAACTTCTACCCTTCTGAGTGCATGTAGGTCCATGGCAGTTGGGAGGAAAACTCCATAGAGAAAAATTTGAGGTAGGTAAAAGGAATAAAACCTCAAGTACATAGAAAATGCTGCACCTGCAGTTATCTCCAGTGGAGAGACCTGTGAGTCAGGTCAGTTAATGAATTACAGGAAGGCACTTGGGTGTTAAAAAAATGAATTTGGCCAGTAGAAAGACTTGTTTTTCTTTCCAGACATACCAACCAACATTAAGACAGACAGTGTAGCATGCTTGATTTGACTCATTTGCTTATCTTTTTCATTAGCAGTTTGCTACCTGACTGTTTCAGAGCCAGTTCTCCAAGTGTTAAAATAACTCACCAGCTTGACAGCTATCATATATGTCTGGCACTATTAACAAAGTGCAATCCTTGCCATGAAGTTGGAAAAAAATGTATCAGACACCTACTTGCTGGTTGCCAGAGGACCAAGCCTCTGAGCAAGAGAGAGACAGAGGGAGATGCTGTACCACCAGTGAAGTTCAGGGATGGTGAGGAGCCAAGACACCTGCTATTTTTACCTCCTGGAAAGAGTGGAGTGGAGGAATCCTGGAAATCTTTGTTTACTCTCAGGTACTTCTTTGTAACATCTCTGAAAGTCTGCTCAAAGTTTCACCCTTTGTGTCAATCTCAGGGTCGTGTTTGTCTCATCTCGTGTTGTGGTGGAGTCCGAAGTCTTTTGCTTAAGGATGGTTTTTAGCTGTGTGTAGTGCGCTTCATAAAGTATTGATAAGGCCCACTCCTATGCTGAAAGAGCTCTGGCCACTCTTGAGCATTAGCAGCTTCCTTCTGCTTTTTATCTTTTGTTTGCTCTCACATGGCTTTCTGCATGGGCTTTTATTGCACTCCTTTTGTCATATATGCATTGAGCAATTAACTCCAGTGGCTCCTTCAGTGGTACTCAGTTTCGCTGAATATTGGCATCCTGAAATTATTGTTCAGTTAAATCCGGAGATTTTACTAAGTGCAATTCCTGGATCTGCTTTACTTCAAATGGAATTACACAAACCGGAGCGACAGAATGTCAGTGTTTGGTTATAGTCCTTCTGATCAAGAGCAGTACAAATACATAGATAGACAGAAATCAGAGCCCTGGAAAAATGATACATCACTAGTGTATTGCACTTTAACATTTTCTCATAGCCAGTTTTCACCAGAAAAACTGTGGAGATGCACTTGGACACAGATATGGGGTTGTGGTTTTATGCTGCAGTTACCAGAGGCAATCATTCGCCTATGGTCTCCAGCTGGATTAGACTCTACTTTGGTCAACCCAATGCCTATGTCTGCTGTGCATTTCCCAGTGTGAACATGGATTGTAGAAGAGATAGATGCAAACAATAATGCCAAACTATTAGTACTGTGTGCCTGTGTATTAATATTATTTGGCTGGGATTTTATTAGGGAAAAAATATGAGAATTTCTTTTTCAGACCGAATGAAGACTCAGGTCTCTAAATCCTATCAGAGACAGGGAAATAGTCTGATATAAATAATGTTTCTTTGGGATGGGCACACAGAAATAAAGCTTGTTTCACTTAGTTGCCTTTCAGATTGTAGTCTGCTTTAGTATATGCATTCTGTATGCATTAGTATAAAAATGCATACATCTGAATCCACCTTTTCTTCTTTCCTTATTTTTTTGTGTTTAAGACGTGTTGTTATATCCCCTAAAAAGATTTCTTAAGCAGTCTCCTTTTCCTGGTGGAAATTTTTCTTCCCAAAGAAGCATTTTGACAATGATACTGATTAACATCCTTTCACAAGGTGAATAATATGTTAGGCGAAAATGTAGTGGAGTTAGAGAATTTGGCACAAAATTGGAATAAGGACAAAATGTTGTCAGAATTGGGTGCTGGAAGCCATATGCTTCTTTTTTGAAGGTGGGTCACGTTTTTAGCTGTCAGATGGCTAAGAATTCTCACATCGCCCGTGGACTTCAGGCAGAGACAGGTTTTCACCACGGTGGGAAGGCAGACCTGCCTGCTACCCCCAATTTGGCACATGAATTCAAAACTTGTATGACAAGGCATCTGATTTATCAAGCCTAATTTGTGACGTGGAAGGACTTCTCTTATACAGATTTGTTTTCTACTCTTACTGGAGTGAGCTGTCATTTTATTACAAGTTTTGAAAAATGGGGAAGATTGGGTTTGTTGGTTTGTATCCTTCTCCAAAGGATTCAACTTGCAAAGTAAAGTGCTTGAATAGGAATTTCATCTTTAAAAGGGCACAATCATTCTTGTGTTTGAGAGAACAGAGAGACAAAGATGAAAAAAGCTAAAAATCCCCATAAAATTAGACTTCTAGTCTCAACCCCAGATGAGCTCATAGGTAATTTATGCCAGACTTTTTTGCCCTCACTTTTATACCAGCTTGAATAAACCTGCTGTTTTTATCTTCTACTTCCTCCCAGTGTATTTTTAGGAAAGTTATTATGCTAAATAAGTACAACTTCTTGTCCAAAGAACTGATCTCACTCCTTTAGCATATAAATTAATATCTTTATTTACTTTTTTTTTTAATTGTCCACTAAGTTTTCTTTGAAATTCCAGATGAGGTTTCATCAGAGATTTTTTGGGAGTGATACGAATATTTCTGTTGACAATATGTGGATTAACAGTAGTATTGTGTTTCAGCGTCTCATTAGTAGAAAAAAATTAATAGCTCTTGGTCCTTGGCCTTCTCTGTGTTTACAGTTCTGGAAGCACAGCACCCAGAAGAAGTTCTTGTGTCTGTCCTGAAGTGCACGGCCCCTCAGCTAAGGCTAACAGATCTTCCATTACTGATGTCCCACATTTCTTCTTTTTGATTTCTGGTCCTTCTTTTTGTTAGGAGTGAGTCTTGATTTCACGTTCTCATTAGCATCCTTATATTTATTATTTTGGTGGTGAAAATATTAAAACTAACTAACCTTAAAACCAGTCCTTAAAGTACTTTACCAGTATTCTCCTTCCCATATAAATAATTTCTTTTAGTGTGTAAACTACTGCTTTCGGTGGCTGATTCCGGAACTGTTTGTGACTATTGGAGATGCTCTGCTGAGTTCCAGACAGGTTAATAATTACTGGTTTTGTTGGTTTAGTTTTTAATGTAAAATACTGGTTCACAGAATCATAGACTCACAGAATGGTTTGGGTTGGAAGGGACTTTAGAGATCATCTCTTTTGAACCCATCTGCAATGGACGGGGACACCTTCCATTAGACCGGGTTGCTCAGAGCCCCATTCAACTTGGCATTTCCTTGAACATTTCCAGGGATAGGGCAGCCACAGCTTCTCTGGGCAGCCTGTTTCAGTGCCTCACCGCCCTCACAGTAAAGAATTTCTTCCTAATATCTCATCTAAATCGGCCCTCTTTCAGTTCAAATCATACCCCTTGTCCTATCACTACATGTTCTCCTAGAAAAGAAAGATTTCATGTCTAGCTGTCCCCTTTCAAAAATTGTTTCAAAACGTCAGGATCTCTAGAGGTGTGTAGTACTCTAAGACTCCTTTTCTACATTATTACCATTAGAAAGATGTGGGCATAATCATATTGTCCAACTCCTGATTTGTATGAAGAATGTATTTCTTTTGACAAAAATTAGTACAGTGGTTCTTTCAAAGCAGACTATTCTTGACTTCTAATCTTTTTTTTCAGTGTTTGGAAATGAAGTTCAGTTACACTTTATGGATGTTGTATGTCACAAGAAGGAGCTTTATGCAGCAATTTGTCATGCAGAATTTCTGTTTCTGAATGGTTTTTAATAAGAAACTTGTTTGTGTTGAAACGTGTCTTTCCAGCTTTCCAAGTAGAAGCCGACAGATATGGACCCATTCACACTGAGAGAAAAATTATCCTACTTTCTTGCAAATGAGTTTTAAAAAAGGAAACTGCTTATGGTTATTAGGAGATCCTATAGCAATCTTTGTCCTGACATGCTCATACAATTCTTCTTTAGATGCTTACCAAGTTACATATCCCAGTCATCTCAGAAAATATCTTCCCTTTACTAATATTTGCTTTAGGTTTGATTTGATACTCTAGTCTATTTTACATCCTCGGCTGTCTGTGGTTTAATCTCAAACCAGTGAAAGCGGTTTCTGAGTGACTGCACTGCTGTGGATCTCGTGTAACTGAGTGGCATGAGCCCTTAAAACAGAGCTAGTTGCCAGCAGACTGGAAATTATTTCTGTTTTCCTCAAGCAAGGGTGGCTCTCAGGTAGCTTTCTCATGTTTTATGAGGAGGAATCTATGGCCTTTCAGTTCCTATGTGAATTTTCTATTTGTGAAAGCGGGTGGTATTTCTAGACATGGAAACTTTTGTGTACAGATTTATTGAACAAATTTGATATTCAATACTCGCTGCAGACAAATGCTGCACATTCAGTCCTCAATATGCACACGTATCAAATGAGGAATGTGTACTCAGCCTTCACTTGAAGTAAAGGCTTTCTTCTCAAACAAGACGTTAACTTTCTCCTTCCAGAATTGAGTGAATCAAAGTTTAATGATAGTAATGAGGCTAAATTAACAGAGTTTATGCATGAAATAAATACAAAAGATTATAAATATAAAATTAGTTCCAGAATCTTAAAGATTTTGGGTCAAAAACCTTCTCCTACCATCACTGTTTTTAACTGATGAATATTTACCTCCCCTTCTATTTTAAAGCCAGTTTCTCTCCTGCACTGAACACCCAAAAAATACAACATAAAATACTGATGAAAAATGCTGTGTAATAACATAGCACAGTGATGGTTCAAGTACAGGAGTAACCAAGGGTTGGTGATAAAAGTAAAATAAATATTTGACATAATTAAAAAAAACAAACACACAAACAAAAACCTACAGAGTTTTGTTCCCCCTCTTTAAAAAAGGCTTAGCAGTAAAATTTACTATTTTCTTAATTCTATGACAAATTTCACTAAGGGTTAATTGGTTTGATTTATATTGCCAATATAGGAAAAACATGAAGAGAGTTTAACTTAATACTTCCCATGCCCAGCTAAACTGAGATATACTTTTTGATCGAACGGCATAATTTGCCTTTCAGAGAATCACCATGTTATGGCATATATTAAGGGAAAGTTAAAAATGTTTGCCACAGTTGCAGTAAATGGGTATTTTGCAAAAATGGGTATTGACATTGTTTGGGTATTGCCAGAAAATGAGGCAAAGTGTTTGCTTTATTAAAGGATAAAATCAATACTGCCATGTGAGGAAGTGGGAGTGCTCTACTGTTCCACATAGTCTATATGTGATGCCCAGTTTTCAGCATGATTAGGGTGATGTCCAGTTTTTAGCATGACCCCTAACTGGGGCTTGGTGGGATACATGCATCCCTTATTTGTGTGTGGTGGTATTTCTCTCTCAGTTTGTTGAACTCTTTGAGCCACTGGCATGTCCAAATAGGCACTCAGAGCAGTTCCAGTGTGTTTGTTCTCTCCCTGGTCACTTCTCCTGAGATACTGTTAATGGTTTTGTGGAAATCATTTATGATGCAGCGACAAGCTGTAATGAAGACGTAAAGGACACCATTCATTCTCCTAAACAGAGATTTCTGTCCTGTGTGGCCTCCAGCTGTGGGTCCAGAAGGTTGTAATTCTCCATCCATGGCACTGTCAGACCTGCCAGCTCCGTGTGAATGTGGAATAAATATGGTGGAGCATCTCACAGTACTAGAGGTCTGTCTTGAGGCAGCTGAATTGAGCCCTGCTTGTTTATTTCAGGTGAAGTAAATCAGTTTGAGCTCTACTGATGGTACAGTTGCTGTTGGGCGCAGGGAGAGTGCACAGATAGAACAATTTTAGATACCTACATTCTGGTACCTAAATTTACTCTAAAACCAAATCCCACACATGCAGCCAAAACCAGGGAACTTACTGTCTTCATTGGTACATGGGTTGGAGGCTAGAAACTGTTGGAATACCACCCTCTACCAACCTAAAGCCGTTGTGGTGCATACTCATCTTTAAATAAAATGTGAAATTCTGGTAGGTGAAGTGTAACATATATTCAGCCTTACTAAGTTTGTGCACTTGACCACTTCAAGTGAAGACTGCAGTTGTCCCTGTGCTGGGGAGGTAAGACAGATATCTGTAGAGAGGAATTCAGATCCTGAGCACCTGAATTAGCACTCACACTAGGAACTATACTTTCCATCTGCTGTATAGTATATGCAGGGTGATCAGGATCCTTACTGATTGCTTTAGTTTAAGAGAGATGAATCTGGACCTAAATTGTTTCATGTTACAGCCCTGAGAGAGGCCCTGAAATGTAAAACAAGTATAATAAAGAATATGCAAGGAGGGTGGAGTGCTACGTAGGCGGTGTTAGGGAGACAGGCAAATATCAAGCAGATTTAGTGGTTGGCTGGCTCAGGTGTTGGTCTGAGTGTTGAATTTGAGTTAGGAATTATTTTCTTGCTCATCTTCTTTAAAAGCATGGCCTGGTGTTTTTTTTGTCAGGTATGGGATTAGCAGTGGTTCATTCCAGCTGTCATCGTGACCTGCAGCCTGTGTCTTCTCTATTGAGAATTCATAAAAATCCAGTAGCAGACAGTTGTGATTATTCCAGTGGGAAGGAAGGAGAAACCACTGATAATTCCCAGGAACACTGAAGTGTCCCTAGAATAAAATAAAGTTCTTTAGGAGCAATTCTTAATAATTCTTTTTGTTCTCCAACAATGGTTTCTGTTCACGGGACAAAGCTTCATTTAGTTATGTTCTCTCTGGAAAGCAGAAAGAAGAGTTCTTCTGGGAAATAAGGTGGCCAAAAAAAGAGAAGCTGAACAGTCACATTCCACCTCAAGAGCATCTCTACTGTGCAGAGGTCCCTGGTTCAGAGACCCCTGCCCCAATGTTTTGTCCAGCTAGTAGGGGCTGTGTTTTTGCTCTCACTTAGATCTGCACAAGAGCTGCACAAGAAGGAGTAACTTGCAGAGACTTGGCTCTGCTTATGAAGGGTCAACTTCAGGCTGAAGACACTTTCATCTATTATATTTCCTGCTCTGCTCTCCTGAGGCAGTGAGATGCCCACTTAATTGCAACAACACTGTGCGTTTATCAAGATTAAGAATCAAAACTGAAAGGTGGGGAGGGATGTGGATTGTCCAAATGTGAAATCCTGGCACCTATGCTACCCTGCATCTCTGAAGGGTCATCACAGGGCCTGAGGCTTTGCAGATGGTGGCAGAAAGGCTGCAACCTCATGTTTGCCAGCAGCAGCCTGTCTCAGCAGCTCTGATTAATACCAGTGATGATGGTATTGAGAATAAAAGAGAAACATTGTTCCCATTTTTAAAAAGGGGAGAAAGGAAAATCCAGGAAACTACAGACTAGTGAGTGTCACCTCTGTGCCTGGGAAGATCATGGAACAGATCTTCCTAAAAGATATGAGGCACCTAAGAGACAAGGAGGTGATCTGAGGCAGCCAACACTTCTTTACCAAGGGCAGTCTGCTGGCCTTCTATGATGGAGAGATGACAGTGTCAACAAGGGAGGTCTGACAGATGGCAACTATCTAGATTTCTGTAAGGCCTTTGATATGATCCCATATGACATCCTTATCTCCAAATTGGAGAGACATGGATTTGATGGGTGGACAACTCAGTGGATAAGGAATTGGATGGATGGGTGGATCCACCCAAGGGTGATGAGGGAGCTGGCGGAAGAGCTTGCTAAGCCTCTCTCCATCATCTACCAACAGTCCTGGCTCACTGGGGAGGTCCCAGATGATTGGAAGTTGGCAAATGTCATGCTGATCCACAAAAAGGGCCAGAAGGAGGACCTGGAAAACTACAGGCCTGTCAGCCTGACCTCAGTGCCTGGCAAGGTTATGGAGCAGATCATCCTCAGTGCAATCACACAGCACCTACAGAATGGACAAGAGATCAGACCCAGCCAGCATGGGTTTAGGAGGGGCAGGTCTGTCTGACCAACCTGATCTCCTTTTATGATCAGGTGACCTGCGTGGTGGATGAGGGGAAGGCTGTGGATGTGGTCTACCTGGACTTCAGCAAAGCCTTTGACACCGTCTCCCACAGCATACTCCTGAAAAAGCTGGCAGCCCATGGCTTGGACAGGGCACTCTGTGCTGGGTTAGGAACTGACTGAAGGGCCGGGCCCAGAGAGTGGTGGTGAACAGTGCTGCATCCAGTTGGCGGCCGGTCATTGGTGGTGTCCCCCAGGGATCAGTGTTGGGCCCAGTCCTGTTTAATATCTTTACTGATGATTTAGATGAGGGGATTGAGTCCACCATCAGCAAATTTGCAGATGACACTAAGCTGGGGGGGAGTGTCGATCAGCTGGAAGGCAGGAGGGCTCTTCAGAGGGACCTGGATAGGCTGGAGAGTTGAGCTGATTCCAACAGGATGAGGTTCAACAAGGCCAAGTGCCGGGTCCTGCACTTTGGCCACAACAACCCCATGCAGTGCTATAGGCTGGGCACAGAGTGACTGGAGAGACAGACAAAAGGGGACCTGGGAGTTTGGATTGACAGGAAGCTGAACACGAGCCAGCAGTGTGCCCAGGTGGCCAAGAAGGCCAATGGCATCCTGGCCTGGATCAGGAACAGTGTGGCCAACAGGTCCAGGGAAGTGATTCTTCCCCTGCACTCAGCGCTGGTGAGGCCACACCTCGAGTACTATGTCCAGTTCTGGGCCCCTCATTTCAGGAAGGATATTGAGGTGCTGGAGCAGGTCCAGAGGAGAGCAACTAGGCTGGTGAAGGGACTCAAGCACAAGTCCTGTGAGGAGAGGCTGAGGAAGCTGGGGCTGTTCAGCCTGGAGAAGAGGAGGCTTAGGGGAGACCTCATCACTCTCTACAACTACCTGAAAGGAGGTTGTAGCCAGCTGGGGGTTGGTCTCTTTTCCCAGGCAACTATCAGCAAGACAAGAGGCCATGGTCTCAAGTTGTGCCAGGGGAGGTTTAGGTTGGATATTAGAAAGAATTTCTTTACAGAGAGAGTAATCAGGCATTGGAATGGGCTGCCCAGGGAAGTGGTGGATTCTCCGTCCCTGGAGGTTTTTAAGAAGAGACTGGATGTGGCACTTAGTGCCATGGTCTAGCAACCGCAGCGGTAGTGGATCAAGGGTTGGACTTGATGATCTCAGAGGTCCCTTCCAACCCAACTGATTCTATGATTCGATGCAGCCAGAGGGTTGAGGTCAATGGCTCTATGTCCAGGTAGAGGCCAGTGACAAGTGGTGTCCCTCAGTGCTCTGTCTTGGGACTGTTGCTCTTCAGTATCTCCATCAATGACACAGGCAGTGGGAGCGAGTGTACCCTCAGCAAGTTTGCAGATGACATCAGGCTAAGTGCTGCAGTTGACACAACAAAAGGATGGGATACCATCCAGAGGGATCTGGAAAGCTTGAGAAGTGGGCCACGGGAACCTCATGAAGTTCAACAAGTCCAAGTGCAAGGTGCTGCTCCTGGGTCAGGGCAATCCCAGCATGAGTAGATACTGGGAGAAGTCATTGAGGGCAGCCCTGCAGAGGAGAACTTGGGGGTTCTTTTGAAAGAAAAGCTGGACATGAGCCAGCAGTGTGCATTTGCAACCCTGAAAGCCAACTGCATCCTGTGCTGCATCCTACATCAAAAGAGGAGTGGCCAGCAGGTCGAGGTGAGTGATTCTACCTGTCTGCTCTTGGGAGACCCCAGCTGGAGTATTGTGTCCATGTCTGGGGTCCTCAACACAAGAAAGACATGGACCTGTTAGAGCAAGTCCAAAGGATACCACGAAGATGACAGAGGGATAGAGCATCTCTCCTACGAAAACAGGCTGAGAGAGTTTGGGTTCTTCAGCATGGAGAAGAGAAGAAAATCTCATTGAAAATCTCATTACAGCCTTCCAGTACCTTAAGGGGGCCTATAAAAAAGGAGGGAAAGGGACTTTTCGTACAGGCCGATAGTGACAGAACAAGGGGAAACAGCTTTATACTGAAAGAGGGCAGGTTTAGATTAGATGTTAGGAAGAAATTCTTTATCCAGAGGGTGGTGAAGCACTGGAGCGGGTTGCCCAGGGAGGCTGTGGATCCCTGGAAGTGTTCAAGGCCAGGTTGGATGGGGCCCTGAGCAACCTGGTCTGGTGCAAGATGTCCCTGCCAAGGGCAGAGGGGTTGGAATGAGATGATCTTTAAGGTCCCTTCCAACCCAAACCATTATATGATTCTATGATCCTGAGGGATAGCCTGTGTAAAAATACTAGGTTAACTTCTACCCATGTTTCATGGCAGAAACATCCTTTTTTAGGTTTCTGGAAAGGATGATCTGAATTCCTACAGCAATCTCAACTTCATGACTTAGGAGGTTACTTCCATTCCCATGTTCTCTTATTGCTGTTTGAATTGCTGTAACCTTAATTAAGGTTGCCTTCTTACAGTATTTTTTTAAAATATGTTCTTGGAAGTGTTGAACTGCTTGTGAGTTTAAAGCAAATTAACAATACTTCTTTTTTTTCCCCCTCTTGAAAAGCTGTTTTACAATATGTCTCTTGTAAACTTGCAGCTTTCTAAGTTTCTGTATCAGAATGTGAATTGATTATGGGATTTGACGGATTGTATCCCATTAGCTCTTTGGCTTGTAGGAAACAGCCCTTGACCTATTTTTTTAAGCTTTATTTCATAAATGTTTTCAAAACTGTCTGAAGATCAAAAAAGCAGGGTCATTCATTTAAATTTACTTTAAAGACCAGTGGTTCATGGCTAATGAATGTATGGTTTATTAATCAAATGTATGTAGCTGAAAGAAGCCAACTACAATTCGCTTACAATTGCGATTTTACCCTATTTTAACGTTATTTTAATGAGCTACAGATTTGAATGTGGGCTTTGTTCATCTGTTGCTTCCACTCAATTGCAGTTTCACCCTAAGAAGACACAAGACAGATTGATCAGGCTTCCAGTCATTGTGAGACTTAAATGAAGTGAACAGGGCCTTATGTTTCAAAATCAAATGAGAGGATTAAAGCAACAAAAAAAAAAATCTCCTATGTTATCTGTCTGCTGTTCTTAAATTTGATTAAGCTACTTGCCACTAAGCACTTTTGGTTTTACTGTAAATACAGCCTAGAAATAAATTTTCATGGCCGCAGGCACCAATCAGCAAGTGATACCATGAATAATTAGCACTTAGAAACACTTGTTCATGTTTGAATATTTCTTTGATTGCCATATCCAAAAACACACTCAGATAATAGGACAGTACATTTCTTTAAGGTCTAATTGGGATAGAGCTCTGTGCCAGCAGTTACGATAGCAGTATAAGCAAAGTTTTCTGAATATTTGGTTTTTGTGTGTGTATGTAGTGCAAGTTTGTATTTTTTGAGAAGAGGGAAAAAATAGTCTCAAGTTAAACTATAGCAATATGATGTATTCATATTTTATTTGTTAAGCTACAGCATTCAGTTTTGGGCTATAAAAGGCACTTTTGAACCTGAATATGACCATATCTAATATTACCTTTGCAAAATATATGCAGATTGCAATGACCTGTAAAATAATTAAATGGCCTGTGAAGACAATGTAAGTAAGAATTCTGTATCCTACTTTTATTCTTTTCTGCTTTATTCTTAAAAGCTCTCCGGTTCGCTTGAGAATGTCTGATAGGGAGTAGCAATCCTTGTGAGTTATACTGAACATAAACTCTAGGAACAGCAATGTAGAAGCATAGCTCAGTTTTATAGACTTTTGCTTTGGTTTGTATGTTTAACTTTTGACATAAGTGTGTTTGAACTGTGAAGTCCATCAAGAAATACTATGAAAATATTCATCAAGTGAGTAGTAATGCTCTATTTTTCAAATATGTTTAATTTACGTATTTTATAATTGATGTTGATGCCAATTACACATTTCTATATTTGATGTACACCTTTTTTGTTCCAAATTGCCTTTTGAATTTTTCATTAAAAACTTAAGGAACAAAGCAATCTAACCTATCTGCAGTTGATCCCACATTTCTTGCATATCCGAACTCCCACTCTACTCTAAGGTGATTTTCTGTGCAGAAAAACCCTGACCGCACATTCTGGTGGCTCAACTAATGTGGGGCTGTTCTCTCAAATGACATTATAGATTGAGATTTTAAATAAGAAATACAAGAAATAAATTTTGTTAATGCTGAGAATTTTTGCAGGATTTAAAAATGCCTTTAGAGGGGAAAACAGCTATTTAATGCCATAAAATAAATGGTTTTGAAAACTGTTCTTTATATAATGTCCTGACTACATTAAGTACAAGCACCAGCTAATTAGTGGAGGATCTTGGTGGAGCAGGCTAAATTTGTGGCTGGTGAAACTGAGGCAGAGAAGGAAAAACTGGACTTCCTGATGTGCTTATGCATATCTCCAGTGATTGGCATCTCTATGCAACAATTAAAGCACAGGCTGCCATAACTTTTCATTTAGTTAAGGTGAGAGCAATAAAGGCAGGGAAGCTGTGGCAGTGTAGCGGTCAGCATATGGACTTGGGACAGCCTAAGTATGTCTTCAGTGATGTTGTCTCTAGTACCAAGATAAAAGCTAATTGGGGTTTTCTTCACTAGACTGTGAGCTGTACCTTCATTCAGTATCCAAAGGACAAATGCAATATAGAAATTGTAAGATTACGATCAGATTTGGGAGTACCAGACTCCCAGATTTGCATGGCTTTCTCTTGAGTATTCAAACTCTCCTTGTCTTGTTTAAGTGTTAGACTAATGTCTATCAGCCTCAGGAATTAAATGTGCAAGAATGAACACATTGATAAGAAAAACTAATTTATAATCAACACTGAGTCTTTATGCAAAAATTTAGAATAATGCAGGTCTTAAATCTGTCTGATTCCCACACATTGTTTTTAAATAATGTGCTGCATGAAGTACATTTTTTATGTTTTAGGGAGATGATAGTTAATAGACCTTTGTGTTTTCTCAGCCTTTGTGTGGCCATATGTAAACTTGAGGAACCGGGTTCTGTTGTGTGCATCTATGTCTAGCTGAAATCAAAGGTAGTTTGATATTTTTCACCCCAAATGAGAATTTGGGTGAAAAAAATATTGGTGGGTGAATTTGAAGCACAAACACATTCATCTTCTGTATGTTAATCTTTATGCGAGCCATATGCTGTTATTTGGGAAGAAAGTTCTAAGAAATATTTGCATGTGTTTTTAATAGAGTTGAATTACTTTGTATTTCGTAAAAGTATGTATGAAGGCAAAAGCATATAGTGCGATGAAATTTCGTAAAACATTTGTGGGCTCATTTTCTGCAATGCAGGGTGTTTGGTGGCACAGTCGGTGAATATTTCTGTATAGCTTCACAGTGTTAAACAAATTTCTCTTGATGTTCAGTATATGTAAGTAACTGAGAATATAGTTCATTTCATTTAGTGTTCAGTCATCTAAAATCAAAGCATTTGGAATATTATTACTCAGCTTTGATATAAATGAATAATCTACTGTGTATTAAGCTTGCTCTGTTTAAACTGGGATTTCCAGATAGCACAGGTTACCATCTGTATTTTTTCCTATTATTATTGCCCTCATAATAAGTTCAAGGTGAGATTTTCAGGCAGTAAGCTGCAAGTCAGTTTTCATATAAACACTTTAGAAAAGCCATCTTGACATCAGCACCTTATGCAGTCTTCCATCTATAATGTAAATGACTACACCTGCGTTATTTTTATTTCTTCATTACTTTGTGTCTGCTCATTTAAAAATGTTTAAAGCATTAAAAACGCCTCTGCAAATACGTGTGAAAGGAGACAATTGTTCTTGTAGGAAAGGCCTGGAAAACACACAAAAGAGGCCACAGTGAGACGATAAACATAAAGGTCCAGGAGGTATTATGATGAGGTTCACAGATACTGTGTTCCAATCAAGCTCAATAAGCTCTGAATTCCTATTATGTTTCTCAAGCCTCCAAAAAGACATGGGAAGAAACCAAAAGTTTAAGTCAAATAAAAAGCACTTAAGCCATGAGCACATGAATGTAGAGCTGGGTAATGGAGCTTTCATCTCTGAAATAAAAACGGTTCAATTCAATTGGAACTGAAGTTTCTTCCCCCTTTGAAAAAGTTTATTTTAATGAGTTTCCATTTTATGCGTGGGCTGTTCTTTAATCGATGCTGCTCCATTGAAGTTTTACCCAATGAAGACACAAGACAGATTGTCCAAGCTTGCGGCTATTGTTGGGAGTTGATGAAGTGTATGGGCCCTTATGGTTGATAACAGAAGTAGATGGTCAGAGCCAATAAATAAAACTTTAACTCTGATTGTTGGGTGCTTTATGCTGAAAAGCTTTCTATTACCATGAATCTTCGGTTTTGAAGGACTTGTGAACCCAAAGGCAGCTTGTAGCTCTGTCACACAGACTAAGTTGGTCAGACAAGCAGCAATCTGTCCTATCCAATAAACCCAGTTTTGTCTTTTAAATTCTAGACTTCTCTTCAGGAATCAACATTGTTAATATCTTGACAGACCATTAACTTCATAATACATGTATCTGCTGCCCTGTTGATTTATCATAAAAAATTGATGTTTGCAGAAGTTAAATTGTGCTGTCCTTGATTGTGTTTTTACAAAGCACATACGAGAAAGAACAATTTTAACAACTGGAAGCCTGTGCTAATGTTTGAGGACAGTAATAAAATATTTTTGTGACAGCACTGAGAGTCACAAATGCAAAAGAACCCTGAGAAGATTCAGATTCTGTATAGAAAGGAAAGAGAATATTAACCTAGGGTTTTGAGTTTTTTCAATGATGAATGAGATTTATTTTACAGATAGAACAGTCTAGAGGCAGATTTGTTTGTCGCTTGGTCCGAAGAGAACTCAGTGAACAGAAGAGCAAATACAAATTCAATTAAAATACTCTGTATATTTACAGAAGAAATGTCATTCATTTCAATTTTAAGAAGAAAATCTGTTCAATATTTGTGTTATAGCTGGTTTTGTCTGAACAGCAATACTTGTGTGGCAGCTAGTGGCTGCCTCACTTTGAAGGTGTCACGCAGATACAGTGGAAGATATTTGGCCTTAGAGATGCATTGCGTATCCTAGAGTTTCCTGATTCTTGGGGTGAGAGGGAAAGAAAGGGGGTGAAGAGCCCTGACTGGCTGGGAAAATGCAGGGAGTGCTGGTGTGAGTACCCTTGGGATGGATTGCAGGAAGAAGAGTGTAAGGTTGTGGGAAAATGGGAGAGAGGTCTCTCTGGGAGTGTCTGTTGTGTACTTGCATGAAGGTCACTTAAGATCTGCCCCTCCTAATCTTCTGAGGTTCTTACTCTTCTTCAACGTCAAGGTATCAGAACCTCTTTCAGTGGCACATGGAGTAGCATGGCTAAGATTCGTCATGTGTGGTCTGTTCTGTTATTCCTTACATCTGAACACAAGAAAACACTTTTTTACTGTGAGAGTGGTCAGACATTGGAACAGTTTGCTCAGGCATGTTATGGAGTCCCCCATCTATCCATACATGGTCCTGGCAACCAGCTATAAATGACCCTGCTTGAGCAGGTGGGTTGGACTAGACAGTCTCAAAAGATCCCTCCCAACCTAAATGATGACAAGTTTTTGTGTACTGTGCAGTACAGTATTTTATTCTGGTAGACGTGTTGCTTGGGTTCTAATACTCCATTTGGCATCTGTTTCAGGAAAGAGAGAGGAGAAAGATGCAGCTTGCATATGGAATAGGAGGTCATTCTCAGATTGGCTGCCAAAAACTCCTCTCCTGTAATGATGATCTTTCAATCTGCAATGGTAATTGAAACAACATCCACTCATATACAGTACATGGGGAAAGTGGGCAGATCTTTTTGATGCACGTTTATTATGCCTGAAAAAAAACCCTCTATTTTTCTGAATAGTATTAATACAATTACAACAATATTTATACATTTGCTTTATTAAGTGGCACTGCACTGAACACTGTTGATAATTCTTCACTCATACATTTGATGAGGATGAAAATTCCATTTTCATCATTATTTTCTTCATTAGAAGACCTGCATTTTGTCCACTTTCTAGATGATGTTGGTCTTGTGAGAAGAGGTGACACAGGGAAATAAGGTGTGGGAGGTCAAATGGATGCATTTAGTGTATACCAAAGAATCCTGGACTGTAGCTATGGTACGTCTAAACTGTGCACCAGTATGTGTTTAAGGACAGGCTTTGGGTGAAGTATAGAAGCCCTTTATTGTACATGTAGTACAGTAGCTACTCCTGCAGTGTAATAT
This sequence comes from Neopelma chrysocephalum, assembly GCF_003984885.1. NCBI lineage: Eukaryota > Metazoa > Chordata > Aves > Passeriformes > Pipridae > Neopelma > Neopelma chrysocephalum. Next base: position 12,106,603 of record NW_020897689.1, read on the forward strand.
GCCAACCCTGGTCTTCATAATCACAAATATCTCATATCTTTTGTGTGCTCAATATGCTGATGTTACCATGTTCTTGCAAACCGTGTGTTAACTCCAAGTGTGTTAGATGTTGTAATGGAGTAAATGGTTTGAGTATAACTATTGGCATGTGGGTAGCTGGAAAGGCTGAACTTAGAGTAAGAAGCTTTGAAATACTTGGAGAAAAGCCAGCTACTAAAATCTCTGTGAAGAGTGGACACAGATGAAGACAATTTCATGGCAAATTAAAGGTCAGGCTAATTTAGTGTTAACCAGAGTTGTTTAGCACCCAAGATGAGTTGATCAGGCCCTTGTGAGAGTGAGTGTGCTGATTGCACAAATCCCAAAGAATTTAACCATCGTTTGTACTGTGCAGGATCTCTTTCGGCTCTCTCGAAGCCACTAACTGAAAGGATTCAAAGACCTAATACTATCTTACTCCAACTGATGACACTTCCATCCTTATTACATTTATCTGTTCATTGCTGTGGAGAAATATTGTTCTAGGCACTGGTGGTAGCATGACCTGCTAATAAAGTGGGGGTCATACATTTTCATGAACCAGATCTTCTTACTGCTTTTTGCGTCTCTTCTGTAATATGCTTAGAGATTTGAATGGGAATAGTGATACAAAACTCTGAATATTATTGTATTATTTTATGCCGAGTGGCTTTGTGCAAGCAGATCTCCTTGTTGGGGAATATGTAATGTGAGCTCTTGCAGATGAATCAGATGCAATACATTATTCTTCCGTTTATGTTACATCCTTCTTTCTTTACTTTTATCAAACACTCAGTGTCTCAGCACCAAAGACTTGCAGTATAACTGACTGCATTTGCTGATCAGCTTTTTCTCAAGATATGGACAATACAAGTCATGAACAAAAAATTAATTCATTCCCTTGCCATTGCCCATCCTTGCACAGAAGCTTTGCTGCCAGTTCTTTCCCAGAGAGGGACTGTGGCTGTACAGACATCCTAAATAACAGCAGGCTGGACACCCCAAAGAGCCCACTGAGCGAGAGAGAGAGCACAACCAGCAAACAAAGTAATTCAGAGACTCACTTTGCCATTCCTGGTTGGCACAAAGAGAATTCTCTGGCAAGTTTCAGATTCCAGAGCTGGCTCCAAGCAGGGAGAGTAGTGCTCCTTCCTAAGGCATCTAATTATGAGTCTGTTCCTGGGTATTATCTGGTACAGGGAGGTGTGCTTGCATTTTCCTCATGAGATAAAATTATTCCTCTCTCTCTAATTACATGTGATAGAAATTAATTCTTTTTACATTTAAATCAGTTTTATATCAAGTTTCTTTTATGTTCTAATACACCTCAGGTTATAGAGTTGCTTTAATTCCTGTACAATTGGAATTAGAGAGTCTGATGGTTGTTTCCACAAGGGTGCTCTGAAGTAAGCTTCAGAGCTTATCCATGCTTTGCTTTGGATAGACTAGTTGATCTGGGGATTTTACCAGGTTCAGCAGTTACACTTTGGGCAAAAGAGTCCTGGGCAGTTGAAGTCTGCTGGCACCCTCATGTAATTCCTTCTTAAAAAAATGCTCTCTTATATAGCATCAGTAGAGCTTGGTGACAGTATCAAAAAGAAGTGTAGCTTAAGTTTGGGTTTGTATGTCCTGGCTTAATGAAAAGGAAGGTTGTTGGAGGAGTGCTGTTCATCGTTTAAGATAATGAAAAATGCGCAGTTAAAATACCAGCTATATTTTGAATAAATTTTCAACCATATATGCTTTTCCATGCTTCACCTGCAGCTATGACAATTGAGGACCATGGAATATATTAGGAGTAAGGACTTTGGCTGTAGGGAAGGACTGCGATGTCTGTAAACCACTGCTGAGGCTGCATCTCAGGTCCCTAATCATGCTCTGAGCTTGGGCTTCGTCCAGGAGCTGCACAACTGCTTAATAACAAGCTTTGGCTTTTCTGGTCAAGGTGTAGCAGTTAATGACTGGAACTCTGGAAAACTCTGTTGCATTAAGCAAAATGATGGGTTGTGTCAGGTCGTCAGAGCACTGACAGTCTGACTTCTAAGTCTCTGGAACATAAAGAAGCAGCATCCACTAGGAAAACTGTACTTGATAAAGCAAACTTCTTTTGCCGGAAGATAAAGAGGATTAGAGTTCGATTTATATGATAAAAATACTGGCTAGAGGCTGTAATCGCTTGCTGTCCTTTATTATAATCCCCCAATTGCCAGATACGGGTCAAAAAGGTAAGATGTACTCTTTTGTACCAAAGCAGTGGAGTAATGAGGACATCTGTTTTCATATGGTACTTGACACACACTACCAGAAATTTGATGTCATGCTGTCCAAACTTGTACATCATTGCAGAATTGCATTAGCTTTTCTGATTGATTCTGACAAGTCACTGACAGTTTTTGAGGTGAAACACAGACATGACAAAGGGCAAGCAGAGGCTGCATATGTCAGCTGGAACACTCCCTTGTTGACTCAAAAGGGTGAAAATCTCTCAGTCTTGTCTCTATCTGCCCCTTGCTGCTGTTTAAGCTCCCCAGCCTTGCAGCTTTAGATATTATGTTGTTACAAGAGCAAGTCCTTTTGAGATTTTGCTTCAAAGAATTATAGTTCCCAGGAATCATTTTCTTTTCATGGGTTAATGTGTGTACCTATAAGGTAAAAAAGTGCAGTTCAGTAAATTTATTCATCATGAATCATGAAAAGTTGATTTCATTTATTACATCACACCATAAACATAGTATTTTTTGCTTTGTATTTATGCATAAACTTAATTTACCCTCACAGTGTCAAGCAAGTCTATTTCCTTTCCAAAAAGTGTCGACATATATGTGCTAACACGTAGTGGTTTAAAATACCAGTGCTATGAAAAAATGGTTTGTTTGCTTTTAATGTTGTATGGGTTTGAGGTGGTTGTTTTTTAAGAAAAATAAGGACAAATTGCACTCCAGTGATGATATATGTAGGTTTACGAGCTCTGAAACAACACAGGATTCCCTCCGGTGCTACTGTCAGTAAGGTCAAATGCACCATTTGTTCTCAATATATATTTCTAGGTATGCTGGCAAAAGAGCAAATGATGTGCTGTAGCATAGCAAGTTGGGGTTGCATTCTATTTAACATCTTACATTCTATGTTCTGCTCCAGCCCTTCTCTATGAGATTGATGGTCACTTTTTGTCCATGACTTGTATTGTCCGTATCTTGAGAAAAAGCTGATCAGCAAATGCAGTCAGTTATATTGCAAGTCTTTGGTGCTGAGACACTGAGTGTTTGATAAAAGTAAAGAAAGAAGGATGTAACATAAATGGAAGAATAATGTATTGCATCTGATTCATCTTGCCAGACTTGGACACCAGTCTCAGAAAAAATCAGGTCACATATGCCTTGGTTTTGCAGATAGGTGTGTGTTACGATCTTTTGGCTGATTTATACTTTTTCATAGGAAAACACAGAAATGCAGTGACCATTTTAGGTGAGATACTGAAGTTGGCATTTATTATTTGAATGAAAAGATAGCTTAAAACTATATATTCTTATTAGTAAAAGAAAGCTCCCCTTTCACATGTTAGGGGTTTTGGATGGTTGGTTGGTTGGTTGGTTGTTTTTTAGTCTTTTTTTTTTATTAAATAGAATAGGTTGTTTTGGATTGAGTCCAGAGGAGTGCCTCAAAGATCATCAGGGGGCTGGGGCATCTCTCCTGAAAAGACAAGCCAAGAGAGTTGAGGTTGTTCAGCTGAAGAACAGAATTGACCAGGTTGGAAAAGACCTCCGAGATCATCAAGTCCAACCCTTGATCCAACACCGCTGTGGTTACTAGACCATGGCACTAAGTGCCACATCCAGTCTCATCTTAAAAACCTCCAGGGACGGTGAATCTACCACCTCCCTGGGCACCCATTCCAATGTCTGATTACTCTCTCTGTAAAAAATTTTTCCTAATATCCAATCTAAACCTTCCCTGACAGACCTTAAGGCCATGCCCTCTTGTCCTACTGCTGGTTGCCTGGGAGAAGAGACTGACGCCCACCTGGCCACAACCTCCTTTCAGGTAGTTGTAGAGAGTGATGAGGTCTCCCCTGAGCCTCCTCTTCTCCAGGCTCAGGGGAGACCTTAGAGCAGCCTTCCAGTACCAAAAGGGTGGCCTGCAAGAGAGCTGGAGAGGGTTTACAACAGTATATAGTGACAGGACAAGGGGAAGTGGCTTTAAACTGAAAGAGGGCAGATTTAGATTAGATATTAGGAAGAAATTTTTTACTATGAGGGTGGTGAGATGCTGGCACAGGTTGCCCAGAGAAGTTGTGGATGCCCCATCCTTGTAAGAGTTCAAAGCCAGCTTGGATGAGGCTCTGAGCAACTGGTCTGGTGGAGGGTGTCCCTGCCAATGGCAGGGAGGTTGTAACTAAATGATTTTTAAGGTCCCTTCCAACCTAAACAATTCTATGATTCTTTTTACCAAACAGTATTGTAATGGTATTGAAGAAGCATATAAAGGAAAATAAATAATAAGGAAAAATATAATTAATCATAGAATCTTCTAATATTATCCAAGTCTTAAACCACGAATTATATGAATGTTGTTTAGATCAGTCTTTTTTTAGAAATTTAATTTTGAAAGGATTGGGATCTCTCCGCTAAGTTAGTGGAAGGCACTGGTAGATGAACCATAGACAGTATTATCAACTCTTCCCAGAAAGGAGTGTGTTAAAGAAACAATGTGTGAAGCAAAGCAACAAATTTCCCCACCTTATTGTTATGTAAATTCCAAGAGAACATTTTATCTTAGTGCCTTCATCCCACTGGGCTCTGTGAAGTGGAGCAAGCCAGACACTTTCAGTGTTTGATCTGTGGTCACCTATTTTCTTTTTCTTCTGAAGATGCAGGCATCTCCTGGTTGCAAGAGACTTGCTTTTCTCAGTTAAACTTTGCAGACATGTGAGATGCAACCCATTGATTGCCGAAGATTCAGGGATCATACTTTCAAAACTCCTGACATTTGGAGGGCAGTGTCATCTTATTTTACATGCTGTCTGAGCTGCTAAAATTATGCGCTGATCAATCAGTGGTCGAGGTGGTGGTTACAGGTATGGTTGATATTTCTGTGGCTGTAGAGAGCTATGGTGGAATAGGCAAACCCTCAAGAAGCTGCCTTGCTGCCTAAACTCTGTTATTGGACTGTCAGACCGCATATGGACAAAGCTGGCCAAAGCAAGAGTGTAAACACAACTTCCTCCATCTCCCACTTGGAAGGAGAAGCATAGCAGGATCATCTTCATCTTTGATTGTTTCAGATTCCAGCTTGAATCATTCATATTCAAGGATGATTTTATTCTGTTTTGGGCACAGGAGAGACTTGCACAAGACGTGCTCCTATTTGGGAAACCTTGCTGTCATCAGTTTGAGCTGGATACCCACAGAGGAGAGCAATAACAAAACAAACAGGAATACAACAGCTGAGATGCAAAAAATTGTTGACTTGTTGCTGCATTTGACATCCTTAGTGCATCCTTTTGCATTCTTTTTGTATTTACAGTGCAAGTTTACATGTAAAACAATACATCACTATCAAACTTGCAGTATTTGGGACAGATACATGGAAAAGGGTTATCAGCATATTCTGCAAAGCATCTTTTGCTTAAATGCTCTTGACTTGAATATCCATTGTATCTTTTGTGATGAAACTTGGAGATATATAAAAAAGTATTCTCTGTTCGTTGTGCATACATAATTTGAGTTTACCAGCTGGAATCATATGTATATGTAAATTATGGCAGATTTGGGCTCATAATTGTTCAAATTGGCTATGGCATTTGTTATGTCAACCCTGTGTTCTCAGTGCTGACACTTAGATTTCAATCAAAATTTTGTTAGGCAGAAGTCATGGAAAACTCCATTCTTTTAAGTGTGTAACTTTCTCATGATACAGTCTGGAGCTAGCATACACTTGAATTATTTTAGCAAATGGCAGTCTTTTAATAGTTTAGTCTGTGCCATTGCCTTAACAGGTCATATTCTTCAGAGACTTCCAAGCTGCCCATCAAGATAGTGTCCAGTACTAATGATGTATATTTTACTTTATTCTATTAATATAAAACAGAATGCCTTTTTTGTTTTTCAATTCTGTGTTGCTGTTTTAGCCTCCTTACCTGCAAGGACATGCTGTAGATATTAATTATTAGAGACAACTTTTAGCTTCAATGCCATTTGTGAAATTAGGACCTGTATTGCATTACTCTTAGAATCATAGAATCATTAAGGTTGGAAAAGACCTCTGAGATCATTGAGTCCAACCTTTGACTGAACACTACTACGTCAACTAAATCGCTAATGCCACATCCAGTCACTTCTTTAATACTCCCAGGGATGGTGATTCCACCACCTCCCTGGGCAGTCCATTCCAATGCTTAACTACTCTGTCAGTGAAAAAATTCTTCCAAATGTCCAACCTGAACCTCCCCTGGCACAATTTGAGGCCATTGCCTCTTGTCCTGTCGCTAGTTGCCTGGGAAAAGAGTCCGATTCCCACTTTGGAGGTAGTTGTAGAAAGTGATAAGATCTCCCTTGAGCCTCCTTTTCTCCAGACTAAACAACTCCAGCTCTCTCAACTGTTCCTCGTAGGACTTGTGCTCCAGACCCTTCATCAGCTTTGTTCCCATTCTCTGGACATGCTCCAGCACCACAATGCTTGTAGTGAAGGGGCCCAGGACTGGAGCCAGGATTCAAGGTGCGGCCTCAGCAGTGCTGAGTACAGGGGCAGAATCACTGCCCTGGTCCTGCTGGCCTCACTATTGCTGATACAAGTCAGGATGTCATTGCCCTTCTTGGCCACCTGGGCACACTGCTGGCTCATATTCAGTCAGCTGTTGACCAGCACCCCTAGGTCCTTTTCCACTGGCCCTTTTCCAGCCACTCTGTCCCAAGCCTGTAGCGCTGCCTGGGGTTGTTGTGACCCAAGTGCAGGATGTGTCACTTTGTCTTGTTGAACTTCATACCACTGGCCTTGACCCATTGATCCAACCTATTCAGATCCCTCTGCAGAGGCCTGTTCAGCCCACAACATACTTCTGCTTTCTGGTTTTCAGTTTTTCTAAATTGTTGACTGTTTCACTAATATATACTCTGATTTTTCCAGCGTGCCTAGAAAAATCCCTCTTCCTTCTCATGCCTCTGAAGATATCAGGTTTCTGTCCATCCCAGGCTTGATTTTGGGAGGATTGCAACTTGAAGAAAACCAACTGTGGTTATTTTTCCCTCCTCAGAAGTCGTGTAGCTGTTATTACTTTTTTAACCTTTCCTTTATATGTTTGCTGTTATAGTTCCTTTAATTCTGAGCACAATCACGCAGATAAGTAGGCATCAGAGCAAACCTGGGCAGGCAAATGGCTGCTTTTATAATATTTATAAAAGATAATGCCAACAATTTCACAGTTTACCACAGTTCTGACTCTTCATTAAAAAGAATTGAAAATGTAGTGCCATCAGCCTTACAATCAGGGAGTGACTAGCGCAGAAATATTAACTGATCTGGACTGTCACAAAGTACATTTTAGTGTCTTAGTTAGGTAGGGCTCAAGCAGAGTAGAAGTGCCTTAAGGCACAGACCAATTCTGAGCTTTATGTTCGGAAGCATTTTACAGCCATGATAATGTATCTCTGAAATTAAGCATCCTAAGCACAGCTGATTGTCTTTTAGTTAATTTATTACTGTGGAGTATCTATACAGTCACTTACAATGACAGGCTGTAGTATGGACAGTAAACCCTTCCTGTGGCAGGCTGCATCTGCAGGCTTTGTCTGAACTTGTGATATAAATGTTCCTGATAGGCCTTGTTTTCCTACCAGATGAGGTTGGTTTTTGTCCCTGTTCGTGTGTACATATGCAAGGGAAACAAGGAACCTGAGTAATGCTGGAGCTGCTCCAGGTCCTACTTACCCACTACAAACTCCTCCTGTGCCCTGGCTTTTCTCAGCAGAGGACAACTATCAAGTGTCCCTAGTGCGTTTGATGCATCAGCTCCTATGCTAGATACTCCTCCGTTCAGAGACCCACGGATTTTTATCACTGACCTTTTCAGGAAAAGTGCATTTTGGACATTTTCAATGTAAAAACATTGATGCACTTCTGTAGTGATTGTAGGTCTGATGCTCTGACCGCATTACCTTGGTTTCTGAGCATTGCAGTACGGTGTAATTGCAAGTCTAGGGTGTATATTTTAAATTGCATTTTATGGTGGTAAGTGCTGGTTTGTATGATCGTTTGAATTTGTATGGTACCTGTTTATGAGACCAGTGTGTGTTTACATCATGAACTCCACCTTTGTGTATTCCATTCAAACTGTTGATGATGGCTTGATGGATACCATGCTAATACAGAGCTTAGCCCCACTGACTCTCTGTTACTGGTTTTAGCATGCTGTTGAAAAGGAAGCAGTGCATTCTGCTCTCTCCCTTCCCACCCACCTCTAATGCATGCTTCTTAAAAGTAAGAATTTCTACCATGGTCTGGATTTCATTGCCAGCTATTCAAGAAACAAATACTAATATATTCTAACATTTGAAAAACACTCCTGCACATTTGTTATACTGGCTGAGTGTGGCAGCACCATTTCAGTATTAATTGTAAGGAAAGTGCTCCTGGGTGTTTCAGCTTGGTTTCACTACTGAGGTCCAGATTGCTAAAAACTTGCTGAATTATACCCCATTGGATCCAAATGTTTTTATGCTGTCAAAAGAATTGTAAGTACACCTTTTATTTAGAATGCTTGTTAAGGTGTAAATTGTAGTTAGTTCTAGGAATGTACTGGAGAAAAATTGAAAAATATCTCCCTGGAAAGATTATCTTGATGGCTTTTTGCCTCAAAGGAACTCTTCATCAGTCTGAGAGGTCTAACGAATGAAAAGATAGGATATGCTATAAGGAGACCAAACACAGAAAAAGTGTATGAGATTAGGATAGGCAGACACATCTAGTGATCCGGTGGTGAAAAGGAGTTATTCCTTAAAGTTCAGGGCAAATCCCACTTCTCCTATGTTTTCTTTTTTAGAAGGAATCTTTCCCTTAAAAGGAAAATCTTAGTTCCTCTATGAAAATCGACATTTATGGACGGCACAACCTGCCTATTAAGTTTTCTGTTTGGAAAGTAAAACTGTTTTGATGAGGAATAATAAAACAACATCAGAAGGAGTTAGATTGTGTTTGTCTTCCAGAAACAAGCAAGGCTGCGAACATCCTTTTAAGCCTTAATTTCATCTAAGCAGTGGCTCATTTCAGAGACTGACAGGTAAAATGATTGGTGCCAGGAAGGCAGTTTTCTTTTGGCTCCTGGTACCCTTCCAGTTCTGTGACTTGTGCCCCGACACTGTGCAGCACCATTAGAGTTGCTCTGCAACAACTTTCATATAGCAGAATTGCAGATGCACAAACAGTGCAGTGGAGCTTTGAGTAGAAGTGGATTTGTATGTAAGGGAGTTACCATTTCTTATCAGTTCAGATACAACAGTTACATAGCTGATATGCAAGAGGACAAAGCCCAAAGGCACAGGAAGTTTGAAGCTTAGCAAACTCCAAGAAGTTCTTCAAAATGTGATGGTGGTACTATTTTTTAGAATATATATCAGCTTTTCTCTTGGAGCTTCTGCTTTCAAGGTACTATGACTTTTGTTTTAAAATGCAGATGGTTTCCAAAATGTACAAGGTCTGACTCAGCTGGAATTGATTATGTGGGTTTTGGTTTCTTTGATTCAATAGCAGCAAAACCACACATGTTAAAATAGGGGAAGGGGGTTTGGTGGGGCTTGTCTCATTACTGGCCAAATGTTTCCTGAGATGTTAAAATGAATCCATTTAATTGCAGGTAAGATAATGCTTAAAATGCAAGCCCTCAGTGTAACTGAATATCTGTGGAGCCATTCTTTAAGCTGTTACAGCTCCTTCAGATCGTAGAAGGTGACAGGAGTACTTTCGAAAGCTGTAGGAGCTCATTCTTCAATCTTTGATATCCCTGCCGTTTCACAACACTGATTTCCCCACATTCTTCTGTGCATGTTTGAGAGTACGCAAGTGGCCTCATGTACCAAATAGCTCCTCAGTTACTGGGGCTTGGTACAAGACCAAACAAGTCAGTGACAAGATTTCTCTCCAGCAGACCTTCTATTGTGAACTTTCAGTATGTACTGAAAAGAACGTACCAAATCAAAGCAAGATTTCCTTCAAAGAAGCCAAGATATCTTCCCACTGAGAGAATTTTTCTTGCCAAATGCTGGCTCTCCAACTGTGGCCATCTTGACTAGGGAGCTATTTAAAGCAAGGATGCAATGATTTTTTTTTTCATTATGGCAAGACTTTATTTCACTTCTCATGGATGGCTGAGCTGTTGATGCTCAAACTTTCCTTAAATGTATGTTCAGACAGAAATCAAAATCAGGAAGTTTCAGAAGGAAAGTGATAATTGGGATGAACTGAAAGCAGAATCAAAATGGAGACTTAGTATAAATATTTGTGTTGTTTCTGCTGTTGTAATCACAATCATTTCTCTTTATCTGATATATTCCATCCTTACTTAAGTCAGAGCCCACCCCACATGGTTGTTGCATCCACTTGAATGTATATTGTCTCTTATACTCTCTGACATGGTTTCTAGCTGGTAAAGAAAGGGCATCATAGGGGTGGTTCAGAAACTGGGCCCAGATATGCCAGTCTCAGTTAAGATAAATGCCATTGCCTTGGATGAGAAACTGTCCCTTGTCTGATCCCTTGGTCACAAAACATGGATGTGGCATTATGTACATTAGGAGGCATCTTGTGTGAATTTGGTTTTCTAAGTTCGCTGCAAGGTTACATGCCATGGAATAAGTACTTGGTGCTTCAATGTTTATTATTGCCCTTATGATGAACAACCAATGTCTTTTTGACAGAAAAGAATTGATCTTTTCCAAAAGCTTGCAGCAATTAATCATCTAGGTTATGTATTTAAATAAAACTCCACACTGCCTAAACACCAGTAATAGAATTGAACTAGTTTATTTAAAGGTGTAAATATGCACATGCTTGGTTTTAATTGGAATAACTCATTTTCTTATTTTTGCCCTTGTTATACAAAGCAGGTTTACATTTATCCAGCCTTCTTTCCAACACCACTCTTCTTGTAACTCTTTTCTCCGTTGCTGTATCCGCTGCCACCAGTCTTGTAAATCAGGTGTGTGATGCAGACATCATTATCATCTACTCATATCTTCTAGTGAGACTATGCCAAATCTTACAGATTATTTTGCATAACATCTTGAAGAGACCATCTTTCTTCTCTGTCTATGTATCCCACATGCTCAGTTCCCTGCTCTGTTATGCCTTAGTTATTGCACCTCAGCATTTGACCACTGGGGATGAATCCATCAAATGCAACATGCTTAGTCTCATTCTTGCAGTCTCTCATGGTCTGGCTTCTCACTGATTCAACTAACCTTTCATATAGTATCCAAGTATTTACACTCTCTTCCTTATCAACCCAGAATGCCAGTTCATCTTTGAGGATATTGAGGATATTGCCCTTGAGAAATGACTTTCAGAGCTTGCATTTCCTTGTGACACAAAAATGGTTTATCTGCTTATGTGCTAAGATGACTACTAATTGATGTTAACTGAATGCTTTTCCTATGCTAATTCCTTCTGTCTTTAAACAGCTGTTGTCTATTGTCTAAAAGTAAGATCTTTCAGGAAGAAAATGTCTTCTTCATGTGTTTTGACTTTGTGCAGTACCTAATGCAATGGGTTTCTGATCCATGATTCAGGTTATAGACATAGTTCCAAAAACAATAAAGTACAACTTGTTTGTACTAGTGATTACCTCTCATAGCATTGTTTATGTCTTGTCTTTTTTATAGTTTTATTTACAAGCAGTACCTTTTAAATTTCTGAAAATTTCAAAGTCAGAACAGTACATTCTGGGATTATAAAGTAAGAGCATCCCTAGCTGAAACCTTCCATAAGTATTCAAGACTACTGAACACAAAAAATAAAGGATGCCAGCAATTTAGGCTGCATTTCTGTTATTATTCCAAGGCAGTTTACAGTTTTGGAAAAAAGGAAAATGTCTTTTTCTCCATTTGCTTACATTTTATACTACTTTGTTTATAAATGGTTCGACTGTTTCCCTGGAGGAAATGGTGAGAATGAATTCAAAGCCTGTTGAAGCTAGTGGAGCATTAGTCAGATTTGACATTTGTGTGTTTGTGCCTTTGATACAGAAGGAGGGTTGGGTGGATTTTTTTAAGAAAAATACATAAGTCTGATTGCAAAGCTACAAAATTGGTAAATTGTCTTGAGGGCAAGTCTGGGCCCTGAAGCTCTGATTTTAAATTATGTTCTTAATTGACTGAATTTAAAGATTACTTCTTTTTGAACAACCTCATATGGATAAGAAAGAGAAATCCGAAATTCATTAATTGATGGTTTCAGCTTCCCTTTTTTTTTCTGGTTGATACTTTGTTTGACAAGATGGGCATCACCAGAATAGTTACCTGGAAAATGAGTTCTTAGTTCCTTTTACACAGATTTTAGTTTTGACTCAAAAAATAGTGGCCTCTGCCAGAGGCAAATTGTAATCTGGCAGGCACACAAGGCCCTAAAGACTTCAGAGGAGCTGAGCAGAATGGCCCATATATCTCATTTTAAAGCTTCCTTCAATAGCTTTGAGTCCAGTGAGGATCTGTGTGTTGGAAAGATCTGCCTCTTGACACAGCAACAGAGGAAGAAAGATTAGGCAGACACTGTGTTCCCTATGTGGAGGACTAATTTCTTTCTTTATCAGAAGGACCTTAGCAATGTGCTGCTAGATATGATAAATGTGTTTTTTACCTAAATCAAGATGACGATGATGATGATCTTCACTGTGTCATCATAATTTTGTGCAGCAAATTATGAAATCTGGGGTGGTGGGGGTATTTAAGATACTGTAGGAGAAAAGAGAATATGCATATTACCTGCAAAGCTTTTAAATTTCCTAAGTCCGATGAGTGTGCCTGATTACTTTGGGAGGAGACTTAATAAAAGCATGGGCTTTAGCATGTCTGTTACCTTTCTGCTGCTGCGTGCAGTTTTGTTTAAGGCAAGCGCATTGGATAAAATGTGCATGTAAAGAGATTGTCTTAGACCCATTCACACCTTCATGTGAATGTGCAGTTGAGGTAAGTATGGGCAAAATTCAGTTGCAGAAAGATTTTAGATAAATAGGACAGGGTCTCTGTTGCTGAAAATTAGCAGAGCTCCTTTGACATCAAACAGTGTAAATCCTCAGAGCATCCTTGGTGACCCAGGCCATCCTACCTTAATTTGCATATATGACTCTTTTCATCTCTGCTACTGAACTGGATGGCCCAGTGTATGAGGAATCTCTTTCTTTCTCCCCTTGCAGTGAGGGGTTAGTCCCGAGTCTGGGAGTTAGTCTGGGAGCTTCTCTCCAGCTCCAGCTGTTTAGCAAAAACTCTCTGTACTGAAATGGCCCTTCTCCAGCACTGCAGGAGTTTGCCTGCTTAGAGAAGTGACTGTGCTGGATTAAACTGAAAATCCAGAAGACTGTCATCTCAGGTGTCTCTGACCTTTGTGCAATAACAGCTCATAGGCTGTTTCCAGTGCCATTTGTCCTATAGATGGCCTGGATTCAAGAGCTTGCATGCTTTTTGAAGGTGTTCCTTTTGACTTCACCATGGCCAGGATATCTCCAACAGAATTCAGTCATCTTCCCACACAGTGACAAAATCTGGTAACAAAACAAACCACAGGTGAAGGTTTATGAAAGAAGTTGTACTGAAGGTAGACCAGATTAAATGTTTGTCACAAATCCATGGCATGCTGCAGGATGTTTCTTCTGCTGCTTCTGATTACAAGGTTAGGAACTTCTTGGACTGATATAACGATTTACTGGAACTGAGCACAAGGCAAGTTGTTATCAGAAATCATCATAAAGCTCAGGGAGAAACACAAAGTATTCCTCCACATTTCCATACTATGGTAGTAAAACTCATTGTGTATATATATATAGATATATAGATATATATAATATTTTGATAGATACATACATTTTACACAAATGTATTTATAGAGCTATGTATGTACTTTTTGAAATATAAGACAAAGCATAAGATGGTCTGCATCTTAAAGAAAAATTACCCTCATAGCTATCCCTAAAGAAGTAGGCTCCTCTGTATTTTTTTCCCTTTAGTGTGAATGCTCACAGGTTGTATGCTAGTCTTGTTTTGGAGGAAACTGGTTACTGAAGGAGCCCTGTTCTGAGAGCACCGGATTCATCCTTCAGGATTCAGAGTTCCTGAGGGGCAGAGCTGTCAGGAGTCGTTGACATTTAAAGGAGAGGAGGCTGTCTTCTATGAATGCTGTGCAAGTCTCTGAGAGGTTTTGAAAACAGGGAGTAAATGCAAACTATATATAAAGATGTGAAGCCAAGGTGCTCCTGGTAACCTGTATGGCTGCAGATGTGAACTGCTGCACTGCACTAGATTTGGATACAGAGGATGAAATTTGTTGTTACGCCAGGAACACAGCTGATGTTGACATCCGTTCAGATCCATTTTGCTTACAGAGAAAGAACAGAGAGATCTTCACTGTTAGTAAAAGCTGTTGTTGAATATGTTAGAATACAAGATAAAAAGAATTACAAGGACAGATTCAAATTAATTTGGAGTCACAGAAGGGGGACTAGAAAACATTTCAGTGGTGTAGTAAATTAGTACAGAGATCTTTCACCTCCAGCCACTGGGTTCAAATTCATGGCAACCTGCAAGCTGATAGAAACTGAGTGATTTAAACTACGTCCTTCCTAGGGCATGTCCATGGTTTCTTGTGTGTGCCTCTCTTCAGCTGGAAAGTGTTTTCATTCTATTAAATTATTAAATGTCAGAGTGTGGGATTATTGCTTTGTAAATTTACAAAACTGATATATTTTCAACGTCAATTATAATATTTATAAGAATAGCTTTGTCCTGATTGAATTAAAGTATTTCAAAACACAGCTATTGGAATTAATGCTACTGTTTTATATGAGCACTGTCACAGGAATATGGAAGCTCTTTATTCTCTTAATAATATATTATGAGTTAATGTATGTGTGTTATATGATGAGTTAATATATATATGTGTATACTCATCGTGGTCCTTTTTTTATAATAATAATTACTAGAGAAGGGAATTGTCTGTTTTTAAAAACCCTAGACCCTCAATCTTTCCTTTTTACATAATAGCTAGACTTGGATGTAGCTAATGTCATTTGGATGTTCAGTACAACATATGCTCAAAAACACAACCAGATATATTGATAAGATAACCCTACTTCTCCACATACTATGGGTGCAGATTTAAATTTAACACTGTTAAACTGTGGAGGTGAAATGAGAAATCATGTGAAACCTTTTTCAAAGATCCAACCATAAAGCATACATTCAAATGATACCAAGTGATAAATTAATAAAAGTGAAACAGCTCCATGTTTATGTTTCTCTCATGCTCCATAACTCAGACATTTTGCAGATATGTTAGGTTGTGCCATACGGTCTTCTTCTATCAGAAATTTACAAAGATCTGAATAATGTTATATAAAAATTGGGAGAAAAGCTCTGGTATTTTTCATTGTTGCGATTGTGATCTGGTGCATGGTATAGGTGACAGAATACCTAAATTCTGGACAAGATGAGATACAACTTCCAGTACGTATCTCTAACGGTGTGAAATAAATATTATTTAATGTATTTATTTTATTTTGGAAATGTATTATAATCTCTTATTGCTGAGGCAATATTTTATTAATCGTTCTCTCCTGGAAGAAAAATAATATCTCAGTAGACAGTCAGAAATTCTTACAGTTCTGGAAGCTGCATAAGACAGCCTTTATGGACAACAAAATGACCTTTTAGAGAATTAAAGAAGCATAGATATTTGTTAATAAAAGCCCAAATATATATATGTGGCCCAAATGTGCCACTCTTGCTCACTGGAGTAATTCTGTTTACTTCAGGAAAAGGAACTATTCCTATGACAGTATAAAGCAAGTAGTGAAATTTGTAATTCCTTAAATAATTTGTCTCTGGGGGTGGATAATGCATATTCGAGCATTTTAATTGCAGTGTATTGTATTTTATTTTCGGACTAAGGGCTAGTGTATACAACAGTTCTCAGTGTTATCGTATAATGTGTAATGTCTCTGATTAAAGATTATTTGTGTGCTGGGGGTTTTATTATTATTATTTTTATTTACTTCATAGACATACTTCACAAAATATCATAGGCTGGCATCTCTACAGTAGCTCGGAGCTGCTCTTTAAAATGTCCTTGACTTTAAATAAGTATATAGCCAGAATAGGCATATTCTTGGCTTCAATGTAATTTGCCTTAGTCCACTCTCTGACAAGGCTGTTTAGGAGGGAGGATGCGAATGGTTTCCAAGAGGAAAATTTATACTGGGGGAAATTCAGTGTTTGACAGTAACACAAAAGGACATGAGAGGCAGGTATGAAGGCACCTACTACAAGGGATTCCAAATTTTAATTGGACTTTTTTTTGCTTCCGCATACTTACTGTTAGAGAATTTATTAATTAAATAAAAACAGTAGAATCCTTCTGACATCATTAGGCTTGGGGGAAGCTGCTAATATACTGCATTGCTTTAGCAGTGAGTTGTATGTTCTGCTTGAGCCATTTACTGGGAAGAGCATTGCAAAGAGGAACATGAAAGGATATCAGAATCCGTCTTCTCCATTGCATTTTCTTTTTTTTTTTCACATGTTGGGGTTAGGGAATGGGACAGCTAAGAATACTTATTTTTACTGAGATAAAAACCCCACACATTGAATGTTCTGTTTTCAATATAAAAAACCAGGTGGGACCCCTGGTGGCCTAGTGGTTAGCATGCGGGACTCTCACCGCTGCGACCCAGGTTCAAATCCCAGTCCCCCGGGCAGATGGAGCCCGTTAGCCCTGTGAGGCCATCCATCTATGAGAAGGTCACTCTAAACAAACCTACGTCCTGAGGACCTCACTGCCATTGTCCAAGCTTGCTTGGCCCCGGCAGATGAACCTTAGGATTAAAGGGTGGGCTCAGTTCAGCGCATGCTGTGTCTCACCTAAAAAATCCATCGCGCAGGCTGGAAAGGTAAAAGACCTTTCCCAAAATCTTCGTTCGCGAAGACTGGCCATTATTATAAAGAACCGGGATAGCCTAACTCTTGGCATCCCTTTCCAGTAAGGATACAGGTCCGAGTACCTTTGCAGCTTTACCTGGGCTTTCAAGTTGCCATCTCTAAAATACACCATGTTGTATTTCCCCTCTTATGTCATGTTGAAGACATGCAGGGCTCAAAAGGGCTAACGGGTCTGTAAACTTCCTAAGGCCCTCCTGATTCTCTTCAATTCAAGACAGTAGTCCTGAAGGTTAGATCCAATGCGATAAGGCAATAATGATCTTTTTATTGCCACGTGATAACCATCTGATTTCTTATTTTCAGGTAATTGGCTGATTTGTAATAGAGGAGTAAGGATGATTTAAGAACTTCTTGGAAACATACCTCACTGCATTAGCAACTGAAACCAACCTAGACTTAGCTGAGGTTTTTTCATACTTTTCAGTAGAGTATTTTAGAGACCATTAAATGTGAAATTAATTAATCCTTATGATTCCTTTGGGAGAAGTAAGATTGTTATTAGTCCTGTTTTACAGATGGGGGAAACTGAGATAGTTTCAGGCAACTCACTTCTATGTAGTGAACCACTGGTGGAGCAAGGATGATAGCATAACGCCTCCTAACTGATTCCTAGACTTCTGCCTTAGCTGCAAACGATGTTGTTTTATTGCTGGACTACTGCATCTCCAAACTCTTTCATATCTATGCCAGCTCGTGCCTTAGGCATACTTAAGTTCAGGGTCCAGGTACCACAAATTCTGCATCCAAAGAATAAGACATATAGTTAAGATGTCTGTCAAAATGTTAATTTAATAACCTTGCCACACATGACACAAGAATTCTGGGAGAGCGTGAGGTGCAGGACTTGTTTTGGTGTGCCATTCATTTCCTTTGATCACACCAGTGCTTCTTTCCAGTTCCCTAACACAATTTCTTTTATCTCGCTCTTGAAG